>NW_017729032.1:72575671-72582724 GCF_001723915.1 Gavialis gangeticus
CCCCCCCCCCCCCCCCCGGCTGGCACCAGTTATGACTTCCAATCTGGTCCATATCCATGCCCATGATTCTCAGACTTCACTTTTTGCAACTGGCCTCAACCTGCCAGACCCCTGGCCTTACCCTGGCTTCAACATATTTGGCACTGTGCTTGCAACTCACAGCATGGAGTACCTCCCAGGCACACACTGTGGCCTAGGGGCCGGCTTATATAGCTCTGCTACTTCTGCTCACATGATCTCCATTTCTCAGAGTCAAGTACAGGGGTTTCTATTAGCCAACCTAGGTTTGTCACCCTATTGCTAGCCTCCCAGTAAGCAGACTCACAGCTCTGTGGCCAGCGTCTCCTAATCAGGCAGCCTTTACACTATCTTACAGCTAAGCCAGCTCTTCTGTAAGCTGTTGAAAAGTCTTGAAGTCCTTTAGATTTGCAGCTTGGTCCTACTTTTAGTACCAGAGATTGATTACTTGCTTGCCTAGTTCTGCTGAAGCTGCTCTTTAGCCTCCTGCCTAGAGGCTAGCCCTCATTGTCTCTCTTTTTTCCCCGTTTGGTCCCAGCTAAATTGCCTACAGCTTTCTTACAGCTTTGGAGCTGCTCCTCCTGTTTCCCCCTTGACTGCCAATTTTTCCCACCTAGGTCCCCAGTCAGTTGTCTCTCTGTGTCTTAAAGTAACAGTGGGATAGAGGCCCCTGTTACACACTGGATCAGGTAAAGTATTCCTTTCAGTTATAGCAGCTCAAACCTTTGACTCCTAAGGACCTCTTTTATACTGTGTTTGCAGTGGTGCCCACGGAGGACAGGCCTGAGGACACCCAATCTAGTCCTCACTTGTGTGAGTCCACTGGTAAGCTCCAGAGCTGGAATGATGCCCATGAAGGTGCTTCAGATTTAGTCCCATTGCCTTCTTAAGCACTTAATTACTGCAAGTGGCCACTTTGAGTGGAGAAGCCTGATGGGTAAGATTCTGGCTTTGGAGCAGTCAGTGGGCTGGGGTAGGTAGGGTAAGGATAGAGTGTACCCAATTATGTCCTTAATGAGACTCACCACCAGTACATTGTAGAAATGCATCATGGGTTGCATTGTTAAAACAGAGAACAGAATTTTGCCCTTGGCAAAATGCAGTGATATCCTCTGTGCTATTTCAGTTCACTGTCTGCGTTTGGCCTCCCCTAATGTAAGAGGTTCCCTGTCTTCCCACAGAGTCTGATAATTAAACCCTTCTTCACTGTACTATTTATTTACCTGGGCATTGACATTCCTGCTGTCATTTTTCTTGGGTATAGCAGAAAGAAGGCTTCTGAGAATGCTAACCCCACAGGACGTAGTTAAAGGAATTGAACTTCTTACTTAATATTTACTTTGAAAGGACAGATTGTGTGATAAAGGACACCGCAGTACATTTTGCAAGAATTGAAAGCTTTTATTGGGGACAGAACAAGTCACTAAGCAAACAGATAACATAGCATAACAATGTTATTTGTCATAGATATTAGGAAACAGTAAGATTAACAGGGTGCAAATTGTCCCACAGTGTTTTACTGAAGAACACCTGTCTGGGGGAAATTCCTTGTTGCAATATGCTGATCGAGTCATGGAATGAGCCAACCTGGTTTGAAAGGAACCATGTTTCAATCATGTTGGGAAAGAAAACGACCTTTAGAAAATTCTGGTATGTTTTTTATTGATAGACTTAAGAATAACCATTTTCTCTGCCTTTTGGCTTTGTTTCAGAAATACATCTTTTGGGGAGGGGGAGCTTTACAAGCTTTAGACAAGCTCAATTAAAACCACAATGTATCATGTACTGGGCAAAAGACAGCTTTTATGAGGTTTTAGAGCTTATCACTTCTGTAGGCAAAAGGGTAGAGCTTCTTTCCCATTAGACTTGCAACATGAGACTTACAATGCAATCCTTTACAATGCTGAACTATTCTGTCAGGTTAACACGATTAAATATTGCATCTCTGTTGCGATTTTTTTTTGTAAAAAAACTTAGGTCATAAATCTGAGCTGCAGATAAGCTGAGCAGTTCCAAAACAATTTGAAAATTTCAGGTCAGCTGGAGTAAAATGTGTCATTTGACATTATGTAGTGCATAGAGATGAGACCTACTTTCTTCACTTGATTCTTCCACTGTCCTCCTACGTGATCATAAACAAGTCACATACTCCCTGTCATTCTCTCTTTCTCTATTTCCTGAGAGAGATACTGTTAATGCAGTATCTGTATGCTTTTCAAATTTTTTAATGCATCTGTCCTTATCCTGTGGACTAAGGAATACAATTATGTCCATTTACAGAAAATAAAGTTAGGCATGGAGAAAATAAAGCCCATATCCTCAAAGGTGCATACGTATCACTGTAATCAATGAGCATTAGGCATATAAATACCTTTGACAATCTGTCTCAGAGTGTTGTGCCCAAAGTTATACAGGAAGTCTCTTGTAAAACCAGGAATTGAGCCTGGCACCCCTAAAGCATCAGGCTTGTGCTGCTGGGCTGAAGCTTTCCCATACGCAAAATGAAGATAAAAGCATTTAACTACCCGTGCAATGAAAAGTTCCAAATAAATGTTTAGTCTGTGTCTTACAAGTGTAAAGCTTCTCCTTGAACAAAACGGTAATATTAATTTGTATGCATTTTTTCAGATAGACTGTCGATACAAATCCCAACTGATATAAATTATTAAATAATAATGTTTTGTAGTTAATAAATTTATAATAACTAACAAATATATATTGGAATATTAAATCATAGGGGTTTGACTAGAGAAATAACTAGATGGGTCCCTATTGTTTTCTATATGGACATCTCAGCTAGAGGACTAGCTTTTCCTTTGTAGCTTATTGTGTGTTTTATGTCTTATTGTTCTCTCAAATTAGACAGTAAAGCTACTTTCTGAAGAGCCAGAAAAAAAGGGGAAAGGAATCAGCTGCCAAGAAATAATGTGAACAATGACAACATAAATATAATTAAGGATCAGGAGAATGCTATCTAGGACCTCAAATATGAAAAGCAGGCCCTGACTGAAATGAAATGTAACATTGGGACCCCTAAAAAGTGAACAATTGACATTGCCAAAAACAAGCAGGTAGACTGATTACTTAGTCTTTGGTGGAAAGAGATTTCTCCTGACTCCAGTAAAATGAATCAGTCCAAGCTCATGTCTACTGACAGTCCAGAATTCTGAAAGACCAGACCCATGAATTTGCAGGTCTAGTAGTTATCGAGGTGGGCAAGGTACTATATAACTGCAGACTAACAAAGGGGCAGGAGAAGGGAAATAGTGATCCAAGTTACCACATGGCAGCATAGAATCATAGGGTCAGAAGGGACCTCAAAGGTCCAATCCCTTGCATGAAGGCAGGAATGCTACTTCTAAATCATCCCTGACCAATGGTTTTTGAATCTCTTCCTGAACATCTCCAACGAGGGATCTCCTATAACTTCCCTGGGCAGTCTGTTCTACTGCCTCTATGTTCTAACAGTAGGGAGGTTTGTCCTGATATCTAGGGAGGCCTTGTTAGAATATGCAGGACTCTGAAGGAAAGAATGATTATTAACGACATAGGTAAATGGGATAAAACACAACATACTAAAGGCAGATTGTGCCAGACCATCTCAATATCTTTCTTTGATAAGCGAACCAGTTTTCTAGACAAGAGTGACATTATAGATCTGTTTGGACTCATTTAAAGCATTTAGTACAGTACCATACAGGAAACTGTAAGTTAAGCTGTAAAAGACAGGGTTTAGCAGTAGGTTTTTAGTTTGGTTAAGACCCTGGCTACTGAGAGGCTGGTTCGGTACTGGTTGTACCAAAAAGGGAAGTAGTATGCTAGAGTGAAGTTGCTAGTAGAGTTCCTTAAGTATCTGTCTTCAGGATGGCCTTATTTTTATTACTGACACATAAAATAGGAGTGTGTTAGAAATTTTTTGATGACACAAAGCCGGTAGCTCCTAGAGCTGCTCTAATTAAAGTGCCTGAGGCATCTCATGTATCAGCATCTCCGCACTTCAAAATGGCAGCAGGGGTGCTTTATCTAAAGCTCATCATATGATAGATAAAGCAACCCCACCACCATTTTCAAGTATGGGGATGCTGATACATGAGATGCAGAGGCTGGCTGGAGCATGGTATTACCAGGCTCCATCAGACTTAATTAATTACAGCACGTTGGAGCAGCCTCTGGGCTCATGTATAGGCACACAGAAGTATTACATTTAATTTTAATGTGTAGACATGCCCAATGTGTAATAGCATTGCTGTACATTGACATCAGTGATGTTGGTGTCTGGTCTAAGGGGGCACAAGCAGCAAAAGCTTGAAAATTACTGGTCTAGGAGAAGTTTTAATAACTATATTCAATGGGTAAAATGATTACACAGCAATTACTTAAATAGGACTTTAAATCATATAATCATAGAAAAGCTGGGCTGGTTGGGAAGGCTGGACTTCAGAGGTCATCTAGTTCAACCCTGTTCTCAAGGCAGGATCATCCCTGTCTAATCTTTTTCAGACAAGTGTTCATCTAAACTGCTCTTATGTATGAATTTGTAATTTCACATAGCAGGACCTGGGTGAAGGAAGACAAAAAAGGAAGAAGAAAAGGAGGGAAAACATTTGAGAAGAAACCATTAACAGAAATAGAGAAAAAAGGGGGTTGAGTGCAGAGCAGAAAGTGAACAGATTATAATGAGCAGTGGCATAACTAGATAGGAGGGTGATAGGGGCAATGACCCCAGTTGCTGACTTGCAATGGGGTCGGGAATGGAAAAAGCGGCTGCTGCTGGCAGCTGGGCATTCATGATAGTGAACTGTAAATCTCCACTTCTGCTTTGCCCTGGATACCTGCTCACATTGCTATGTGGTGGATAATTACGTGTATTAATTTACAGTATGTTATGCACCTGTGCCCAATTAAATGCATGTGGGTATTTGACATTACCTGCAGGTATTAAGGAACTTAATTTTTTGCTGTGGGTGGGCTTCTGCATTGAGTTCCTGCATATGTGGGAGGGGATTAACTTGCTTTAGTAGGAAAAGGGAGCATTTTTTATTTAGAATACAATGCTTTATTGTGATTGCTATAGTGAGAGTGGATTATTATTATGTATTATAGTTTAAATAATATTTGTTTTTATCCCAATTTGTGTAGGTCTGAAGAAAACTTTGTGAGTGCATTTCATGGCATGGTGGTTGCACTCTACAGTTTTTAAAATAGATGTTAATTTGTCAATAGCAAGTTATTCTTGTATAGAATGGCTGACTCCAAGTGTATAAAATACTACCTTTGAAATACCTCAAAGTTTTTTTGAGATGCAGGGAATTACGTCTATCATTTCCAGTTCCTCTTAGGGGCTTTTTTTTATTTTCTTGCTCCTTGTTCACATCTGTCTGCTGTGGTCATATAGTTGTCTGCCTGATTCCCCTGCGTTTTCCCCTTTTCTACAGTGGAACTACCATACCAGAACTTCCCCCCTCAACTTGCCACTCCCAAATTCCTTTGAGGCGATATCACTATACAGACTGGGTATACACAAAATCAATATTAGGAGCCTAAATCAAAGCCTGATAAAGTCTATGGACGAGAGTTTTAGATCAAGCCTCACTTCAGTGTTTAGATGTGTGAGGAATCTCCTTATTGATGGATGGGAAGGATGACAATATCTCAGCACATCCCACCCCAACCCTGCTCCTGAATTTCTGCATTTTATATTAGACAGCCATTGGTTAAAAACCAGAACAGTCTTACCAACAGGGACAAGACCCTAGTGTCCCCACTCTAAGCAGAGTGTCTCATCATAAGACTTCAGAATCAGGTTCCCTCTTGCCTCTTTTCTGGCCTCACGGGGCTGTTTTCAGCAGTTGAATGTTTTCCCCATGTTCTTAAATAGTTTATAGGCTCCTTGGGGAAGTAGGAACTGTGGGCCTGAACGCCCTTGGCCTAAGAAGGGCCTAGATCAGATGTTTCATTCTTCCAAGGTGAATACTCTACCCATGAGGCCCTGAGAGGGAGACTGACCTGGACTATTTCTGGGGGGAGTAAATCACATTCTGCTTCCTTCCTGGTCATCTAAGTGTCCAAATTGTGAAGCATTTGGCATTTTTGGTACTTCTGCATCCAAGGGTATTCTGTAGCTGGATGTGTAGCCCCGCATGCCTGGATGTGTAGCTCTGCATGCCTGGATATGCCTTTCTATACATTTTGGACTGTAAAGTCAATAGAAAGCTGGGTGGATTGTCAGGCTCAATGGGTAGTAATCAATGGCTCAATGTCTAACTGGCAGCTAGTATCAAGTGGAGGGCCCCAGGGGTTGGTCCTGGGGCCAGTTTTGTTCAATAACTGCATTAACTATCTGGAAGATGGGCTGGAATGCACTCTCAGCAAGTTCACAGATGACACCAAGCTGCGGGGTGTAGTAGATACACTGGAGGGTGGGGCCAGGATTCAGAGTGAACTAGACAAATTGGAGGTTTGGGCTTAGAGGAGATTTGATAGCAGCCTTTAACTACGTGAAGGGTGGTTCCAAAGAGGATGGAGTTGCTAAACTGTTCTTAGTGGTGACAGATGACAGAACAAAGAGAAATGGTCTCAAGTTGCAGCAAGAGAGGTTTAAGTTGGATGTTAGGAAAAACGTACTCACTAGCACTGGAATCTAGAGAGTAGGCTTGTGTGAAGCAGTTAGCATTCACTTTGGATGCGGATTCGGCCAATTCATGGGACAGTGATTCAATTTGTTGATTCAAAACACTGTCCCAAATTGATTTGCTTGTATCTGATTCAGAGATTCGGTCACTGCTTAATCAGCTGAATCTCTGAATTGGACAAGCCCCATCCCCTGCCTGCTCTCTCAGCCCCATCAATGGCCCTGCCTGGTCCCAGCTCCCCACTTATTAAAAAAGAAAAAAGCCCCATACTCACCAGCTCTTGCCAGGTGGGGGGCTGATCCCCACTGCCCCCCACTGCCCTGTGCTGCATGGGGGGCTCTGCCACAAGCCCCCAAAAGCCCCGAGGCTGCTGCAGCAGCCAGTGAGTGGGGGCTTTTTTTTT
>NW_017729032.1:72582832-72590961 GCF_001723915.1 Gavialis gangeticus
CAGTGTGTGGGTTTTTTTTCAAAGATCTAGAAGCTGGAGCTGGTGGGGGGGGGCAGGGTTGGGAGAGCAGGCAAGGGTTGGTGAATGCTCAGGGGTGCCAGAGGAGCAGGCAGGGGATGGGGCCTGGCAGGGGTCCCCCCCATGGTCCCCTCCTCTCTCACCCCCTACTTATCAGCACAGAGTCCATTTCTCTGCGGCAGCCAGTGGGGACTGCCCAAATCTGTGAAGATCTCAGAATCTTTTCCAAATCAATTTGGAGAACTTCAGATTGATTTGGACCTTTTTATTGGTCTCCTGATTTTATTCAGATTCGGAGATTTGGCCACCAAATCAGGCCAAATCTCCTCCGAATCAAATCAGCACCTGAAGCTTCGCACAACCATACTAGAGAGGTGGTAGAATCTCTATCCTTGGAGGTCTTTACGGCTGGACTTGACAAAACCCTGGCTGGGATGATCAGCAGCCAGTGACTGGGGGCTTTTTAGTTGGAGATGGTCCCCAAGCAGGGGGTTGGACTAGATGACCTCCTTAAATCGCATCCAACCCTAATTTTCTGATTCTATGACAACTACAAAGTTGCACTGACTGAGCATTTGCATTAGAAGCCATAGCCCTACGTGTGTCTACGTGTGGACATGTAGCAGACTTAGATGCCTGGAAAAGTAGCTGTCCAGAACCCATGACTGCTGAAGTTAGACTAAGGATGGGAAAGAGGCTGTTACCTCATTTCCACCATAGCTCAGCAGCTAGGGGCAATCGCTAGGGATGCTGGATGTCCTGATTTCCATCCTCCTTCCTCAACAAGGGTTTTGAAACCTTGTCCACTTCCTAGCATGGCACACCACAGGTCAGCTATTACTCATGCTCTTTTTGAAGCTGAGCCACTAGCATAGTCCTTGGATAAAATGGAGAGCAGTGCAAGCTTCTGTTTTGTTGGCTAGAATACACAATCTCCTACCTTCCAGGTGAGCATCACTTTATTGAACTGCACACTGTCTTACTTCCTTCCTCCTGATGCTACATATTTCCCCACAGGCCTCTTTATCATAGTTACTCAGGAGGCCAGCTTCAAAAGGAGTGTCAAAGAAGAGACTTGTTAGTAGCTGACTTGTGGTATGATAGCTTGAGTGCTGTGTTGGGAAATCAGGAAGAACGAGGTTTAAACCCCATTTGGTTGAAGGGAACTCTTGCTGTCCTGATTAGTCCTCTGGTATTCAGCTTTGTGGAGGAAAAAATGAGAACACTTTCTCACTTTGTTGTGTAGGTGTGCAGGGCTGCATATTCAGCAACAGAATACCCCTGGCTCTGTATGTGCTAAAAATGCCCTGTGAACATTCAGGACAGAATAGAATGCTGTGCTAAGTGCCCAAGTTTTGCTAAAGTCCCATTTAGACACCTACAAGAACAATTTAGATCTAGCTCTATAGGCTTAATGGAAGGTCAGTGTGTTCACTGGGTGCTTGTTAAATAAATGCTTACCTTGAATTTGTGAAAGTTTACAATAAAATACTTATTCAAGTCTAGTTAAAGGTAGTAGCTATTTCCCCCCTTCTGGGGGTATATTACTGTACTCACAGAATAAAATTCATCTACATGTAAGCTGTGAACCTAATCCTGTTGGGCTACTCTCCCATATAACAAATATTAGATAGTGGATATAATGAAAGGCTTTTTATGAGAAAGAAATGTGTTTAGTAGTTAATTTTTTACTTCAGGGAACAAAAGTTGGTGTTTGTTCTGTAGTAGCTCAGTCACTACTGTTGCATGATGTACACTCAGGGATTGTAAGTGTTGGTTAGAAGGGTCAATAAATATTGTGCAAGTTCCTCTTTCTAAGCATCAAATTTCAGTTGGGGAATTCCCAGAGCACACCATAAAAAGGCTCACCTAGTCCCTTTTCATCAGACCTGTTTGTGGAGAAGATGAACTGCATAGAAGTGGCTGTGTTGCTTGTCCTTGTACAAGCTGCAATTCTACACAATGCAGCCTTTGCCATGCTAGTAAATGCGGTAAGAGGTGTATATTATGATATTTCTGTCCCCAATGTATTCTTTATTACTCCTGCTATTTAGATTGTTATAGTATCTTTTAAAATTATCTTAGGGAAATTTTGAGATGTCTGCTTCATTTTTAGCTATTGATATATGGAGAAAGTATATCTCCGCTAACTAATGTGCAGGGATTTGATTATAAATTTGAAAACTAGCCACAGTTTTATAAACTCAAAGCCAAATTCTGTGCCTTGTTAGTCAAGTACAACACGACTAAGTATCTGAGTAGATTTTATATATACAAAGTAGCTTAGAATCATAGGAACATAGAAAGTAGGGCTGGAAGGGACTTCAAGAGGTCACCTGATCCAACTCTGCTTAAGGCAGGGTCATCCTTTCCAAACTATCTCAGACAAGCTTTTTACTAGTTAGTATGTGTGCCCAAGATTGGCTCATACCAAAATCATTTTTAATGAATAGTAAATTTGTTAATAAAAAGGAATTTCACCCATAAATAAGGAAAGGGATATTCTGAAAATGTCAAAAATATTTTAGTTTTGAATTTTCAAAATGAAACATTTTGGCTTCCTAATTCAAAATGTCATTTTGCATTAAAAATGATCTAAATTAAAAAGAAAAAAGAAAAATGAGGACATAACTGCCCAAAATAAAATGAAACATTTTGTTTTAGGTCCAGTGAAGTGTTTTGGGAGACCCCAAAATAAAATTTCTGATTTTTAGCCTGCTTAAAAATTGGAAAAATATCTGTTTTGATTTGGTTAGAACCATTTTTCCCTTCAGATTTTACCACCAAACTGAAAAATCTATTATTCTACTTTCTAGATATGACAGGCATTGGAAGAGCTTTGAACTCAAGTGGCGAATTCAGCCTTGAAAGAGAAATTAATGTTTTTTGTTGCTGGACTATTGAGCAGAGGCATTTTCTTGTAGGAACAATCAAGGCTAAAGTAAAAATATGATGATAAGCTGAGGCTGGGGAATTAAGTATGTCAGAAGTTTCTCATAATTGTGCTCATCCTTCAGTACACCATAATTTGGGGAGATATTTGTAAAATTGATGATACCTGTCATAAGGCTTGTACTGATTGCTATCAGTCCCCCATATGATTACATGGTCTGACAAATGAGTACATAAATTCATTTTTGGTCAAGTGGACAAACAAAACCAGAATATTTGCATCTGTTTTAAAAAAGGCTCTTTGCCAGCGATGTGCCTCAGCTTTTGGGAAGGGAATGATGATATAAATATGAATTGGACACAGAAGTGGCCACATTATAAGAGCTTTAACATTTTTTTCCCTAGACTTCGTATCAAACTACAGTGGCTCCAGACTTGACTCATCTTCAAGAAACAACTGGCCCCTACCCTCACAGTACACCAGTGGTAAAGCCATTGTTTATTATTCTTGCATAAGACAAAGTAGACATCAGAGCTAGGATGCAAAATTCAGAGATTCACAGATTCACAGAAGTTCAGGGCTGGAAGGGACCTTGTGAAATCATTGGGTCCAGCCCCCCTGCTCTGGGCAGAAAAGACTGCTGGAGCCAAATAACCCCAGCAAGGTGTGCATCCAGGTGTGCGAAATGAAAAGAGCTATGCTCTAGGTTTTTATGCACAGGATTGGAAAGTGGGTTATTTAGAGGTTTAATATCTGCTCTAATTCTAAGTCAGAAACAGAATTTTCCAACTGGTTATCTAAAACTGGCTTAAGCTTGGGTTGTTAAAACTGACTTGCTAAGTTCCTAGGGGTACACTCACAGAGGGGTTAACTTAATCCTAACTGCCACTTTATACACCTAAGTCCAAAATCTTTAGAATCATAGAATGATAGAAAGTTGGGTTTGGAAGGGACCTCAGGAGGTCATCTAGCCTAACCGCCTGCTCAAAGCAGGACCAGGCCCAACTAGATCATCCCAGCCAAAGGTTTGTCTAGCTGAGTTTTGAAAACCCTCAGGGATGGAGCTTCCACCACCTCTCTTGGTAACCTGTTTTAGTGTTTTATTACCCTTCTAGTGAGAACATTCTTTCTAATATCTAACCTAAACTTCCCTATCTACAACTTGAGACCATTGCTCCTTGTTCTGTCATCTGCCACCACTGATCCTATTCCATCATCTTATGAACCCTCATTCAGGTAGTTGAAGATTGCTATTCAGTCTCTTTTCAGTCTCCTCTTCTCTAGACTAAATAATAGGGGTGTGTGAAGTGGGCCCTGTTTGATTTGGATTCGGATTCCCCCAAATCCAGAACAGTGGTTTGATTAATTGATTCAGATCACTGTTCCTGATTTGATTTGGCAGAATCCACATCTGAAGATTCAGTGCTGATTTGGAGAATCAGTGACTTGGACACAGACACAGCTTTAAAAGTTTTTTCTACATATCTTGAGGTACCAGCATAGCTTGTGATCACTGCAAAGCTGGGGCGTATGGAACGTCCTGCAGGAGTGTGGGGGGGAGTGAGGGGGGGAGGCCTCCACATGCTCAGCAGTAAACCCAGAAGTGGACTGGAAATACTTCTGGTCCACTTCTGGGTCTGCTGAGGAGCACACTGGGGGGTCCACCCACGCTCCCCTGGCTTGGTGGTCATCCATGGGGGACCCTGGGTGCCACCTCCAGACCCAGGAGGCACCAGTCACCAAGATGGGGAGGCATGGGCCCCCTCCCACACTCCCCGGCGGACTTTGAAGTGCTTCTGGTCTAATTCCGCGTCTGCTGTCAAACGTGCTGTGGAGCCCCCCGTGCTTCTGTGGGACTCTCCATGCACCTCAGCATCACAGTATTCATGAGGCACCTACTACCTAGAAGTATATAGAAAAAACATTGAAAGTTCTCTCTATGTCCAAATCTCTGAATCTCTCCAAGTTGATTGGGAGGGTTCCAATTTGATTTGGAGAGATTAAAGGGTCCTGTGATTTGATTCGGATTTGGATATTTGGCCACCAAATTGGGCCAAATCTACAGCAAATCTAATCAGGGACTGAAGCTTTGCACAGCCCTACTAAATAAGTCCAGTTCCCCTGGTCTTTCCTCATCAGTCATGTCCCTCAACCCCCTCACCATTTTTGTTGCCCTCTGCTGGATTCTCTCAAATTTGTCCATGTCCTTTTTGTTGTGGGGGGTGCCCAAAACTGAACACAGTACCCTGGATGTGGCCTTCAAAGTGCTGAATAGAGACGAATTATTACTTCCCTTGACCTGCTCGCAACACACCTACTAATGCAACCCAGTATGCTGTTAGCCTTCTTGGCAACAAGGGCACACTGGTGGCTCATATTCAGCTTCTTGTCCACTGTAACCTGAGGGCCTTTTTCTGCAGAACTGTTGCCCACCCAGTCAGCCCCTGGCCTGTACCAGTGCATGGGATTGTTCCATCCTAAGTGCAGGACTTTGCACTTGTCCTTGTTGAACCTCATGAGATTTCTTTTGCCCCAATCCTCCAACTTGTCTAAGTCACTTTGAATCCTAGCCCTACCCTCCAGCTTATGTGCTACTCCCCCCAGGTTGGTGTCAACTGCAAGCATACTGAGGGTATGGCACTCTATGCCATCTTCCAGGTCATTGATGAAGTCATCGAACAAAACTGTCCTGAGGACTGACCCCAGGGGGGGACTCCATTTGATACCAGCTGCCAACTAGACAATGAGCCATTGATTGCTACTCTATGAGCCTGATGTTCCAGCCAATTTCCTATCCACCTTACAGTCCATTCATCCAGCCCGTACTTCCTTAGCTTGTCTGTGAGAATGTTGTGGGAGACTGTATCAAAAGCCTTGCTAAAATCAAGGTATACCACATTCACTGGTCTCCCTGCATCCACAGAGCCAGTCATCTTGTCATAGAAGGCAATCGGGTTGATCAGGCATGACTTGCCCTTGGTGAATCCATGCTGACTCTCCCTAATCACCTTCTTTTCCTCCAAGTGCTTAGAAATGGATTCCTTGAGGATCTGCTACATGATTTTTCCAGGGACTGAGGTGAGGCTGACTGGTCTGTAGTTCCCTGGATCCTCCTTTTTCTCTTTCTTAAATATGGGCACTATGTTTGCCCTTTTTTAATCATCTGGCACCTTTCCTGATTGCTGTGTTTTTTCTATGGCTCTACAACCGTATCAGCCAACTCCCTCAGCAACCTTGGGTGCATCCCATCTGGCCCCATTGACTTGTATATATTCAGCTTTTCTAAGCAGTCCCTAACCTGTTCCTTCACCACTGAGGGCTACTCACCTCCCCTCCAAACTGTGTTGCCCAGTGCAGTAGTCTGGGAGTTGCCTTTGCCTCTGAAGACAGAGGCAAGAAAGGCATTGAGTACTTCAGACTTTTCTGCATCCTTTGTCACAAGGTTGCCCCCTTCATTCAGTAAGGGACCCACATTTTCCCTGATCCTTCTCTTGCTACCGACATACTGGTAGAAACCCTTCTTTTTACCCTTGACATCCCTTGCTAGCTGCAGCTCCATTTGTGCTTTGGCCCTGCTGACTTCATCCCTGCATAACCAAGAAATGCTCTTACATTTTTCCCAAGTTTCAACTTCTTATAAGATGCCTTTTTGTAATTTAGTTTACTAAAGAGTTCCCTGCTAAGCCAAGCTGGTCTTCTGCCATACTTGCTAATCTTCCTGCATATCAGTATGGTTTGTTTCTGCACTCTCAGTAAGGCTGCCTTAAAGTACAGCCAGCTGTCCTGGCTTTACTCTGCTGCTCTCCATCCTTCCTTTCCTCAGAATCCTGAACTCAGTCATCTCGTGGTCACTGCTGCCCAAGTTGCCATCCACTTTATTCGCCACCAATTCTTCCCTGTTTGTGAACAGCTAGTCGAAAAGAACATGGGCCCTAGTTGGCCAGTCCAGCACTTGCACCAGGAAGTTGTTCCCTATACTCTCCAAAAAACTTCCTGGATTGCATGTGCACTGCTGTGTTGCCCTCCAGCAGATGTCAGGGTGATTGCAGTCCCCCATGAGAACCAGGGCCTGTGATTGGAAAACTTCTGCTAGCTATTTGAAGAAAGCCTCATCTACCACTTTCTTCTGGTCTGGTGGTCTATAGCAGACCCCCACCATGCCATGACCCTTATTTCTCTCCCCTCTAACCTTAAGCCAGAGACTCTCAACAGGCTGATCTCCAGTTCCATACTGGAGCTCTGAGCAATCATATTGTAGATGCCTAAGTCTTTGCAGTGGATATGTACCATTTAAATCCTGAAGGTCCTAAGTTATTGTTGTCCTAGCTTATGCATGCCCTACCTGCTATAGAGAAAGGCAGACAATCCCACGGGCAGTGTCAACCTGACTATAAGGTAAAATTGCTGCTTGATTCCATATATCAATGGAATGGGAATCAAGGGAATGTGTTTGACTCTGAGTGGAGAATCAAGACTGTCTATCCTCTGGGCTGGTTAAGTCAGTTCCTGCCAGTTCCTTCAGTATCTTGGGATGAAGTTCATCAGGTCCTACTGATTGGAATTCATTCAAATCAATCAAAAACTCTCTAACGGTTTCTTTTTTAAACATCTGCATTTCTCCTTCCTCCTCTACATAATTTTTATTAGCTGCCTGATTGCAGGGTTTTTTTTTTTAAGACTGAGTCAAAGTTGCTGTTAGGCAACTCTGCCTTATTTATTTCTTACATTAAGAGCTTACCTGGGCTATCTAGCACTAGACCGACAGCTTTCTTAGTCTTTCTTATCTGACCAACTTATTTATTCTTTTGGCCTTGATTCCCTTTGCCAAGTGTAAAACATTTTCTTACCTTTGCCTCCATGATTTTCTTCCTGAAAGTTCTTGTTATTTCTTGGTATGTTTCCTCAGTGACATCCTCATCCTTCCATTTTCTGGATGTTTTAATTGTGATTTTGAGGCATCCAAGAAGCTCCTTGTACTGACAGATTGATTTTCTGCTGTCCTTTTTGTGCTTCCATTGTGTCAGAATAGCTTCTTGTTGAGCACAGAATGTGGTATGCTACTGTTATGTATTGTGGCCAGACCAAGAACAGATTCATAGATTCATAAATATAGGGTCAGAAGGGACCTAAGTAGATCTTCAAGTCCGGCCCTCTTCCCTGGGCAGGAGAGAATACTGGGCTCATATGACCCCAGCTAGGTAAGTATTCACCCTCCTCT
>NW_017729032.1:72595961-72629699 GCF_001723915.1 Gavialis gangeticus
TCATCCAAGTTGCTAATGAAGAAATTGCGCAGTGAGGGCCTAAGGACCGAGCCCTGGGGGACTCCACTGCCCACATCCCTTCAGGTCGAATATGACCCGTCCACCACCACTCTCTGGGTGCGGCCCCTCAGCCAATTTGCGACCCATCTGATTGTGTAGGCATTAGTGCCACAGTCACCTAGTTTTTTAATGAGAATGGGTGGGAGACAGTGTCAAAGGCCTTCCTGAAGTCCAGAAAGACTACATCCACCGCAACACCTGTGTCCAATGATTTTGTGACCTGATCATAGAAGGCAGTCAGGTTGGTCTGACAGGATCTGCCCTTAATGAACCCATGCTGGTTGCCCCTGAGCGTCCTCCTCACTGCTGGTCCCTGACAGATGTGCTCCTGGATAATTTTCTCAAAGACCTTCCCCAGGATTGAAGTAAGACTAACGGGCCTATAGTTGCCCGGGTCTTCCCTCCTCCCTTTTTTGTAAATGGGTACCACACTGGCCTTCTTCCAGTTGTCTGGCACCTGGCCAGAGCACCATGAGTGCTTGTAAAGCTGTGCCTGGGCCCCACAATAACCCCTGCCAGTTCCCTCAGCACCCTAGGGTGGAGAGCATCTGGACCTGCTGATTTGAACACATCCAGCCCCTCCAGAAGATCTGCCTTTTCCTCTGGTGCAACTAACCTGAAAAGCCACTGATGGATGGTGTAGGGATGCAGGGTTGCTAGTACCTTCATATCCTGTAGTAGCAATAACAAATAGTGGCACATAAGCTATTACAGCTTGGGTATGAGCTTTTAAAACCTTCATCTTGCATGTGCTTATGGTTGAGTACAGAACTGGAGTTCTAGGGATTGCAGGTTAAACATTTCCTTATTGCAAAATGTGCTTTAGTTAAAATAAAATTCCTTCTTAGGAAAGTTCAATTTTGATAGAACCTTTTATCAGTCAAATCTGAACCAGATTTTGTAAACTACTTATAGTCTATGGATGAAAAACACTGAATGGGTCTGATCAAAATACACCATATGGTCCTGTACTTATCAGACATTGACAATGTAATGATTTATGTTGGATGTGTACACTGATGCAAATTACATTGGGACCAGGGAGGGGAATACAGTCAACCCCTGCTTAATGCTGTTTCACTTAGCGCTATTTCGCTATAACGCTCATTTTAACTTGATATCTGATTCCACTTAGTGTGCAGTGAGTTTTGTTATAATGCTCATGGTCACCCTCCTGGGTCATTAAAAACTATTGTGGTCGCCATCTTGGGTCGTCAGATACTTTCAGTTTCGCTTAATGTTTGGTTTATCAGGAACCACTTAAAAGCGCTAATTGGGGGTTGCCTGTAATGATCAGTTATCCAGGGGCAATTGCCACAATTGGTACTATTACAGTGCTTCACCATTGGTGTGAGTGCAGGTAATAGCTTGTTTGCACTGAGCAAATGATTACCCCAGGATAACTGCAGACAAAAGTCACTTATAGCTCTGTAAGTTGCATGGATGCTGTTTCTTCCTGGGGCTACATTATATTGGATTTTAGTAAGTTACAGCTGTGTAGGTCTATATATAGTGTGTCTGCTCCCTTTTTTCAACTGTTGAAAAAATGATTTACACCAGTATAACTTTGTTGTATATGCAGGGCCTGTAAGACCTAAATGTTTATTGTGAATGCTATTATTATTTTATGATCTGACTTGTGCTCATTTATCCTTAAGAAAAACCTCTTGACTTTTTTAGGAACATAGGACTAGAAGGGGCCTTTCTGTATCTCAGCGGGTGCGTCTACACATGCTATTATTGTGCATGGATAAACACTGGAGCTTATTGCTCTGGACTGTTTTGCTCCTGGGCATGCCATTTGAATGTACGCCCAGGAGCAATTAACTTTGGAGCAATCAGGTCTGGAGTTTATTCATGCGCAGGCTGTGGAGTTGGGTCAGAGCAGCCCTGGCTGGCAGTGGATACTACTGGTCAGCTTGCCAGCTCAGGGCTGCTCCCCCGGCTCTACATGCAGTGGAGGGGCTGGCTAGGGCATAAGGGTGCTTCAGCCTGGGGCTAGCCAGCCGGTAGCCCCCTCACTGAAGCACCCCCATGCTCCAGCCAGCCCCCTCCAGCATCTACATGTGTGCTGCTGTGGAGTTTTTTACTCTGCAGCGGGATAGTACTTGTATTTACTAGTATTGTATTGTATTTAAGCAGTACTAGCCTGCTGCATAGCAAATTAGTTTAATTCAGTCTAATAGGGGCGCATGTGTAGATGTTGAGGTGTTTACTGCGTATCTAATTAGTTAATTGTGCAATAGATATCTTGTGTAGATGTGCCCAGTTTCCCCAATTGAAAAATAGTGATAATGATATTTAACTACTTCCATAGAGGAGTTGTGAAGCTGAACTAATCAGAAGACCCTTTGAATCTATTGGAAGAAAGGTGTAAAAATCATAACACTTTTTATCTAATGAGCAGTATCATCATCATCATCATCATTATAATTATTATTATTACAGCTTAACTTTTTCCTTACTTGAGGAACAATTGTCAGACTTTACCTTTGATTCCAAGTAAAATATTGACTTTTTTTTAACTTTATTATATATACTTGTAATTACAGCTATTTTCCAACGTGTCCGGTTCTTTGGATGACCGGGGAATATGCCAGTGCTCTGTGTACCTGCCAGACACTACATTTCCCGTGCAGAAGGTTGAGAAATTGGAAATCATAGCCCAGACCCTGTTGCAGAAATTTGAGAGTGAACTGTCTAAAGTAAGGTATCCTTTTTATGTACCTGCCAATCGTATATTAAGGGAAAAATGGGTAATCATGAAAGAGTATAGCAGTCAGCATTATTTGGTACTCTTCAGAAAAGAGTTGTATAAGAATACAAGGTGATTAAATATAATATATACAGCCCTATAGCATAGAATTGATTCTTTGCAATGTCACATTGTATGCACAATACTTGCTTGTCTGTGATTCCTGTATACAGCTTGTCCGATAGGAAGCCAGGAACCCTGCATCCTCTGTGTTATTATTTGTATGTATCCAGCTTAGGAGAGGGAGTGAGGAAAAGAGGGCAATGGTGAATTCCAGCCGGACTAAAGAAATGGGTAAAAATATATTTCTTGACTCCTCCATAGTCTTAAAAGGTAAAAAAATAAAATATTTCAACATCTGAAGGCCGAGCAATGAGATGATCAAATTATGCATTTTTTTAAAGACAAACTCCTTAGCCTCATTCTACTTGGGTTCTTTGGTACAAGCATTTAAATCCCACAGAACCCAGTTAAACCCACAAATATCTCAATGGCTGAAGTACCCTGAGTGAAACAGCTTATGAGTACAAGGATCTGTATTTGGCTTATGTTAGGAGAGAAATTCAGAGCTTAAATTTGGTGTCCAGGAGAAAGTGTTTGCTCCAGCAACCAGGCATCTTATGAAATGAAGTGTCCTTGAATTAATCAGCAGAAAAAGGCACAGAACTAAATTATAAATTCTAACCATAAATATTCATAACTCTCTTCTGGTATAATCAAGAACAGATAAGAAGTTATGCATAAAAAACAGAACAACGCGGGGATGCAGGATCCTATGAAGAGATATTTTCAGTTGAAATAATTTGCTTTGAAATAACTGGAGCTAACACGCATTCAATTGTCAGTAGGGATATGAAGAGCAATTTGACAGAAATCTCAGTGCCTTTGAGTATAGGAATTACCTGATCACTTTAGTAGGAATGTATAACTTGACGTTAACAATCTATGAAGACATTGAGGTATGAACACTGAAGTCCCACATTGCTCCCCCTGTGCTCAGTAGCAACATTTTAATTGGCTACAAGAGGGCAGGCTCAGATCCACAATTCTGCAAAGACTTTTTGATCAGACAGGACTGACATGAGACACACTTGAGGCCAATCTTCTATGGAAATGCAGCTCTGCAATGGGAGTTTTATCAGAGTAAGGAATAAGTAGTGATAGCTGGAGTTTTAGAGCTTTTTTCAGACCTCTAGCAGCTTTCTTTTTTAAAGAAGTGGTTAGACTCTACTGGCATGGATGATATAGCCCTCTTCAAGTTAATGGGATAATAGAATCATAGAAAATTAGGGTTGGAAGGGACCTCAGGAGGTCATTTAGTCCAACCCTCAGTTCAAAGCAGGACAATCCCCAACTAGATCATCCCAGCCAGAGCTTTGTCTAGTCACATCTTAAAAACTTCCAAGGATGGAGATTCCACCACCTCTCTGGGTACCTGTTCCAGTGTTTTACTACCCTTCTAGTAAGAAAATTTTTCTTAATATCTAACCTAAACTTGCCTTGCTGCAACTTGAGCCCGTTGTTCCTTGTTCTGTCATCTGCCACCAATGAGAACAGTCCAGCTCCATACTCTTTTGAATCTTCCTTCAGGTAGTTAAAGGCTGCTGTTAAATCCCCTCCCAGCATCCTCTTTTCTAGACTATATAAACTCAGTTCCCCCAGTCCTTCCTCATAAGTCATGTCCCCCAGCCCCCTCACCATTTTTGTTGCCCTCTGCTGGACTCTCTCCAATTCGTCCACATCCCTTCTGTAGTGGGGGACCCAAAGCTGAACGTAGTACTCCAGATGTGGCCTCACCAGTGCTGACTAGAGGGGAATAATCACTACCCTTGACCTGCTGGCAACACACCTACCAATGCAGCCCAGTAAGCCGTTAACTTTCTTTGCAACAAGAGCACAGCTGGCTCAGATTCAGTTTCTTGTCCACTGTAACCCTCAGGTCCTTTTCTGCAGAGCTGCTGCCCAGCCAGTCAGCCCCCAGCCTGTATTGGTGCATGGGACTGTTCCATGTTGAGTGCAGGACTTTGCATTTCTCTTTGGCCCAATCCTCCAATTTGTCTAGGTCACCCTGAAGCCTAGCCCTACCCTCCAGCATATCTACTCCTCCCTGCTTGGTTTCATCTGCAAACTTGCTGAGGGTGCACTCTACGCCATCTTCCAAGTCATTAATGAAGATGTTGAACAAAACTGGCCTGAGGACTGACCTCAGGGGGACTCCATTTGATACCAGCTGCCAACTAGACATCAAGCCATTGATTAGTACTCTCTGAGCTAGATGCTCCAGCCAGATTTCTATCCACCTTTCAATCCATTCATCCAGCCTGTACTTCCTTAGCTTTACTGGTCTCCCTGCATCCACAGAGTCAGTCTGCCTTCTGTGATGAGGTATCGTGTTGGTCAGGCATGATTTGCCCTTGGTGAATCCATGCTGACTCTTCCTCATCACCTTCTTCTCCTCCAAGTGCTTAGAAATGGATTCCTTTGGGATCTGCTCCATAATTTTTCCAGGGAGTGAGGTGAGACTGACTGTTCTGTAGTTTCATGGATCCTCCTTTTTTTCCTTCTTAAATATGGGCACTATATTTGCCTTTCTTCAATCATCCAGGACCTCTCCTGATCATCATGAATTTTCAAAGATTATGGTGCCGTTGCCCGGCAAAGACCAGCACTGCTTTGCCACATGACCTGGCTCTGCAGGGAGCGAGATCTGCATCAGGGTCTCCACACCATCACTGCCCACTCTGTGCAGCCCTGCATTGCCGGGGCAGCGGGGGGTGGGCAGCGGTGGTGAAGAGACCCCTGGCATGGATCTCTGCTCCCTGTGGAGCTGAGTCATGCAGCAAGGGGGCAGTGTACAGCTGATTCCCTGCAAGACCAGCTCTGAAACTCCAAACTTTTCCGAAACATCTCCAAAACATTTCCAGAACGTTTCAGATGCCTCATTTTGTTTCAGAGATGTTTCTGAGCCTTATGTTTCAATTCAGATTTGGTGTTTCAGGTGCCAAAATGGTCCAAAACACCTCTGAAATGAAACAACAGCTGAAATTTTGCACAGCCCTAATCCCTTGCTAGCTGCAACTCTAGTTATGCTTTGGCTGTGCTGACTTCCTCCCTGCATGCCTGAGCAATAGGCTTATGCTCCTCCTTATTATTTTGTCAAAGTTTCCACTTCTTATAAGTTTCGTTTTTGTGACTTAGTTTACTGAAGAATTCCCTGCTTAGCTAAGCTGGTCTTCTTCCATACTTGCTCGTCTTCCTGCACATCAGGATGGTTTGTTCCTGCACTCTCAGTAAGGCTTCTTTAAAGTACAGCCAGCTCTCCTCGACTCCTCTCCCCCTTAGACTGGCTTCTCAGGGGATCCTGCACAGGGGTTCCATAAATGAGTCAAAGTCTGCTTTCCTGAAGTCTAGAGTCCTTACTCTGCTGCTCCCTATTCTTCCTTTCTTCAGGATCTTGAACTCAGTGATCTTGTAGTTGAGAAAATAGGGGTGGATCTACACATGCATTTCTATTATGACACAGAAAACTAATGAACTCTGCCGCAGTTTATTAAAAATACAAGTATTACCCTGCTGCAGAGGGTATACCCCAATTCGTTGCAGTTTGTTCCTCCCTAAAGAGACTGTCTCTCTGATGACTGTTCCACTGTATGTCGGTTAGACCCAATCTTGTTGTTGCTTCTCTCTTCTAATGGAGCAGTGCCAGTGCCCATCATTTTAAGATGTGACCCTCAGTTTTCAACTTCAGTTGTAGACAGTGAAAATTCTTGACCTAACCCAGGCTTCACTGAACTTCATCCTGTCGAGACTGATCAGCCAAGCAGCCTTGCAAAGCATCAAGCTAGATACAGTGTGACAGATCTTACAATGTGATCCCAGGCGAAGAGCCACACAGGGCTCAGAAATGAAAACAAACAAATTAGAGGTTAGTTTAACTACAGAGGTGTTAAAAGTTCATAAGTATTATGTTATTGGTCTGTAGAAAGAAAAAAGTTACTGAGCATTGCCCCAAAAACCTTTGATTTGGAATAATTTAAAAATGTGGAGAGGAAGGTGGCATGAATCCAGGTGCCTATTTGTACTTGTCCCATGTAAATACATATTTCAAATGAATTTCTCACCTTTTCAGTTGTGGAGAAATCCCTTTGGGTGTACACTGCCAATATTCTTCTTTGTTCCTGCATATACTTACAAACAAACTAAAGGAATAACACCAAAAAAATAATAATTTTCCAATTCTATAGAGAGGTAGGCCTGAACCAAAACCCTAGCTCCAGCCCTTGCTTCAATACATGTTGGGGAAGTTCAAATAAGATTTAGTTTTTCAACCTGGACCTATCTTTATGCTGTATGGGCTTTTATTAGACTGCTGTAGAATTTGAAGCAACTAAGGAAAATTCAGGCACCAAGGCTGCCTATATATGTGCTTGGGTGTGGGGGGAAGTTTTAATAAGAGTGGTTCCTGGATAGCTGCTATAGTTAAAACACCACAGCATCACATGTATTAAGTCCCCATGTTCTTAAAAATGGCCATGGGCAGCTTTAACTCCTTCAGTAAGCTTTAGTTAAAACATCCCTGCTTTAACTAAACTTAAACTTTAAATTTGAAAGAAGATTAATTGAGTCTGCTCTGACATGTTCTAAATAGAACACATTGGAGTGTGTATATAGGCAGCCTATATTCTACTATAGCCAGATTTTATTCTGTTTGGTATCTAAGTGGACTAAGGTGCCTAATCCTGATGTGCTGCTGCTGGTGGTAGTGGTGGTGGTAGTGGTCCTCCTTCCCTTACTTGCTTTGTCTCAAGTCCTTTTGCAGCTAACAGGAGTTCTTCCCAAGTAAAAACCAAAGTATTGGACCCTTTAAGAGATGCTATACATGTACAGCAAGTCCCAGATAAACAACCTGATTGAATCTCTAACCTTTTGCCTGATTGTAGGCTGCTAATTCAACAAGCACGGGGGCCCTTTTATAAAATCAGCAGGCAATGAAGTTCACAGATAAAAAGATGCTCTCATATTCCAAATCAGCTCAAACTGTAGGCTGAAAATATCAGGCTAATTTTTCATTTGCAACTTGAACCTTTGCCACTCTAATTATGATTATGAACAAATTAACCTTTAAAAATAATGTAGGAATCAGCTCTTCTTCTCAGCATGAGAGAGCTTGGCTCACTTTGCGTCCCTTGAAAGAAGGAAAAGAATAGGAACTTAAATGCAGGGGGAAAATGTGCCTTTCTCAGTAGGAGCTGCTAAGCCCAGGACATCCTCGTGCAAGAATAATAATGGAAAAAGAAAGCACGCCTTCCCAACACAGATAAAGACTCTGTCCAAAATAGATTATTCTGTTAGAAAATCCTCCTTGATGCCCACATGTGGGTTGCATGTCAGGTAGGTGAAATCTTGTCATGTGATCGTAGAAGTCAAACTTCCCTGAGGCTGTTGCACTTGCATATGTGACTTTTCAGAATGGTGGGCTCCTGTCACTTCCATCCTAGTTTCATTCTCCACATTTTTCCATTTTATGTCTTCCTTCTGCTTCTTCAGCCCTGCTCCTCCATTGTCCAGCTGTATGTTGGAGGAGTGTCTGTTTGTATGCTGAGAAACCCATGCTGATAAATACCAAGGGCAATAAATGAACATTATAGGTTTTTTTCCTTGCCCCTTTCATGACCTTAGTGTGCCAGCACTTGAAAGAGGAAAACCCTAGCAGGAATTATTCTGGAATATGCCTAAAGTAGCTTCATTCTAGTTCTGTAAGGGTGCAAGTCCTGTGCACTATTTATATACTCCATCTAAGGTCTCTAGTATGACCGCTAATGATTATTGACGTGTATCCTAAAATGTGGTTTACGTGTTGGATTTTTGAGAGGGTGTGTTGGCCTGTCTGAGAGGATCAGGGCCAATCACCCAAAGACAGAATCAAGGTATGGACAGAAAATTATAAATCTCAATGCAATTTGCATTAGTTTTGCGAACTGATGCACACTGCATTTCATTATGTCATGGACTGAGATAGTATGAACAAGGGGTAGCCTAAACTCTAGGCTTCCATTACTGGACCCGGCCACCAGGTGGCCAGAGAGCAAATAATATCATATTTGTGTTAACTAAATGTTTATGTCCAAATGGTCTAAGGACAAATGACGTCTGCAATTTATGCAAATGAATAAATTCTGGAGCTTATAGCTCTGGAGTGTTTTTTTCATTCTGGGTGCTCTTTTTGAATGTGTGCCCAAAAGCAAAAAACTCTGGGGCATATTGATCCAGAATTTATTCATGCACATCACATGGAGCCTGGTTGGAGCAGCCCATGCTGGTAGGGGACCCGGGGGGTGAGGCTGCTAGCCCAGGGCTGCTCCAACCCAGCTTCAGCTTCTGCAGAGGGACTGGCTGGGGTACAAGGATGCTTCAGTGAAGCGGCTCCCTGCTGGCTAGCTTTGTGCTGAAGCGTCCTGTGCCCCAGCCAGCTGGGGCAGCATCCTCATGTGTGCTGGTGTGCATGAAAAAACTCTGCAGCAGGTATTTACAAGTATAACCCTGCTGCGGAGTTTATTAGTTTTGTGCATCCTAATAGTGGTGCATGTACAGATGCCAAGACTTCTACTGTGCAGTGATTTAGTCATTAAATGTCTCATGTAGGCATGCCCACTATAACTTATACCAGTGGAGTTTTACACCCATTCTTTTAGAGGTAATTATCTACTGGACTGAGTGAAACTACCTTAGTTTAGTAGTTTGTGCCCTCCATTTGCTATATTTTTATTGGTTGTCTAACCAGCCTCACAGTCACAAGACCAGTGTTTACAAAGTGTTAAGGATGAATGGGTCTAACTGCCATACAATGGAACAGTCATCAGAGAGACAGTCTCTCTGGGGAGGAACAAATGTCCAAACTTAATTAAAAGGGATCTTGGTCTTATCACAGAGCAGCTGATTTGTGGTAACTGTCCATCTGCCTGCTTTTAGCTCGGAGTAAGTGAGAACTACACTGTGGCAAACCTATTTTACTCATGCAGAAAAATGCTTTAAAGGGGTCATGTGCCTTGGGCCAATATATGGTTTAGTTATCCCTTAGCCTGAATTTTTACAGGATTGGGAGTAGATTCCAATGTATACAGATTGGGAATAGATGATGCAGACAGTTAAATTCTTGCTAGGATAAATCATTGTATGTCTATTAGAATCTGTAGGACCATCCCAAATTTATGCCAGCTCAGGATCTGGTCCATATTTGGGTTTTAAAACATGTTTAGAAATCCCAGTTGAAATGCATGGGAATGCATAAATTGTATGTCTGAGAGCGTAAGATGGTTCATGAAATATTTTCTGTATGTGTAAGGAATCATGCACAAAGAGTTTGTTCTGATTTGGAAAGTAGCTGAGATACGGTTGCATAGAAAATTACAATTCTGAAAAGAGTATTTTCTTATCTTAGGCTCTGCTTTTTCAAGTAAATCACTAAGATTCAATACCAAGACACAGAATTATAGGCTGAATTGATCATATCTAGCCAGCATGGGTATATATACACTACTTACTAAAGTATTAAAGTCCAGTACCAGCATACACTGGATTTAGTGTAAACCTTGGAAAGAATTATTTAAAGGAAGTTTCTTTTGTAGTTGTTCCAAAGTCTCAGTTGGGAATCTGGACAGGAGAACATAAGGACAGTAGACCAGCAAGGTTTTAGTTTCAATAAAAACTCTCCCCATGTCAAAATTTTAAAAGAACATCTATGAGCTATGGCCTTGTTTAAAATGGAACGGAAACATTATTGACAGATGAAAAACATTTTAATTCATGTTAATATCATGCAAAAATGATTAAACTGATTTTTGAATTATTGGGCTGAACATATTCATAAGCAATTTCAGACAGAAAGGCAAGATTTAAAGGTATGATAAACATCTGAAAATAGGGGCATAAAATAGACATGTATTCTTAGGCCATAATTGCAGAGCTACTAGTGGGACATATTAGTAGCTGTTGAGAGATTCTTCAACTTTTGCAGGGCCATCAGAATCATTTAAAGGCAAATGGGCACATTTTAAGTAGTATGAAACATATAGAATACAGAATTATATTTTTCTCAAACTGTTAATTTTTGTGTAACTCTGATTTTCTAGAAAAATTCCAAATCTATAAGAAGCCTTTGACATTGCTCTTTACACCATTTGCACAGTGACCTTTGCATTAGCAGATATATATTTTGAAAGTATATTTATCCAACCATCTGTTTAATGGTTCCACAGCTGAAGAACTGACTGTATAAGTTATTCAAGCTCAAGGTTGAAAATATTTTTTCATCTCAAATAGCTTTAGTTTAAACTAGTTTTGGTATGGATAAATTGCTGTATTTTAAAAAGTATGTAAAACTAAAACTGTACTTTTTAAGGGGATCCAAAGAGCTCTACTTAAGAAAAGAGTTGCATCAAATATAAAATGCTCTCTGATGGAGTGTTCCTTGCAGTCAGTGAAAAGAAATGTCAGCATTTGGAGACCTCTCTCTCAGATTTATCAGGACACTAATATTTTTCAGTTAAGTCCTTCCTATTAAATTATCACTGCAGTTATCTGTTAGAATCTGGCCCCAAAAACTCTACACAAAACTGGTATAAAAGTTATCTTCCAGGCTAGGGACAGACATTACACTAAAACTGGTTTAAGTGATCATAAACTGGTTTAAACCTGTAATTAAACAGATATTCAGTGCACGCAAACCAGTTTGAAAATGGCTGAAACTGGTTTGAGATGAACCTGATTGAACGTAGTATCAGACTTAACTGATTTGGCTCAAACCAGTTTATGCAATGTCTATCCCAGACCCCTTCTTGGTTTAAGTTAAACTAGACTCCCACAGCATCCCAGCATGCTCTGTGAGCTGGGCTGTCTGCTCCACTGGAGGGCTGGCCCCTACCCTCTGCTCCCTGGCTGGAGCTCTGGCAGAGACTGCAGGTGTCTTCCTGGCTTCCCACTGCTCCCTGCTAAGCAGGGATTCCCCCCTTCCCTCTGCCCTACGCAGACACCTCTCAGTATTAGCTAGCATACCACACGCTGGCTATGGTGCTGTAGCAGACAGGACAAAGGTAGACAGCACTGTGCCCACTTAGGGCTTTTTGGAGCTAATCAACAGGTAGCTGTGAAGCTTTTGTTTTCTTAATGGGCTGATAAACACTGAGTTAGGGGTCATAAATACTGTGCTATCAACTGCCTTGTGGTTGCTCGGAGGGAGGATACCTCTCTAATCAGAGCACCCTTCAGGGGCCTGGCCATGCCATCCTCAGCTCAGCACTGCAGAAGAGAAGGGAGGGTTGCTCTAGCACCCCCCAACTTCTAGCCAGAGCCACTGCAAGTATGTGCTGACATTTCTTCAGTTCAGAGGGGATGTCTGTTCAGTTACAAACTGGCTTAGCCTAGCCAGGTTAGATTAACCTGCCAAGATTGAATCAATTCAGACTCTGTGTTTTTGAATGTCTGTCCCTAGCCCTAGAGGAAACATGGATGAGGAATAAAAAATTATCCACAAATTCTGTTCTCAGTTATACCCAAGTAATCCTTATGAGACTTCAATATGATTGCACAGATCTAAACAGGAGCCAAATTTAGCATTTTATGTACATGTAGCCCTGATGCCACTTGTGTGTATGGAATAAAGATGTCAAGCATCCATGTTATATTTGCTAACCTGAATTGGAAAATGTGCTTACCTTTTAGGTTACACTGTACATGAAAACAGTGGAATTGTATGAACAAAAAATCCAAAATCTAACCGTCAAGGTGGAACATATGGAGAAAACCAGTGTTTCTTATACTGAATTGGACTTCCAGTTACTGAAAATGGAAATCATACAAATGGAGAAGCTAATTACTCAGCTGAAATCGACACTTGGTGAAAGTAACGTGATCGTTGAACAACTATATGTAGAGGTATTGGAAGAGTGCTATTGAGCCATTCAGGTTCAAATTACAATTTTTTTTCTTGGTTATATCACTTCATTATTACATCGTCTCCAGTTGTTGTCAGTGGAATTATTCTGGATTTTCCTTGGTGTAATTTAAAATAAATCTGTATTTTTTTCTTTATATATGGCAGAAATGGAAACTAGAACCTCCTTTTCATTCACGTACCTGAAAGCTAAAGTTCTTGAATGCCCTATTGAATAAAAGTGCTGACTAAATTATTTAATAAATATTAATCTGTAGGCTCCTCTGGCTGTCAGCTGCTGCTCCTTAACTCAAATAATTTAAAAGTTAACTTCTCATGACTATGGTAGTAGCCCAATGAATATAAAATCAGGAACTGGAAAAGACTCACCTTCCCAACATACAATTAATCACATTTTCAAGAGTGTAATTTATTACTCACCTGGAATGAATAGTGACAATAAAGTAAAGCAGTTAATAGGTAAAATATAATGAATTTCTTCATTGTCCTCTTTAGCTATGGATAACAGAATATTTTATTTACTTGGGGAGGTAACATTTCAAGGAAAGGTTAATATTGGGGTAAGCATTAGTGGACAGGAATAGCATTCCTGTTTTCATGCATGGAGTTGGACAAGATGACCTTTGAGGTCTTTTGCAACCCTATGAGTCTATTATTTTTATTGCAATATTTTGCATTATGGTACATGATTGAGTTTCAGAATTACAAGCATTTTCTTGTTAGACATAATCAAACTTATTCTAAAACATAATCAAACATATCTTAAAAGCTTATTCTGCAGCATCTACTGTGAAATGATAAACCCTGCCTAAAATGATTACAGAATTTAATTCTAAACTTTTGTTTGTCTAGATCAAGAATCTGACTCTCATAGTGAATGATATGGAATCAATGGACACAAACAATATCCTTGCAATTCGTCGGCAAATTGTGTATCTGCAGAATCAGTTGAAGGCATGTGAAGAGCACAGCAATAAGACCACAGAAGTACCCTATTTCCCACCAGGTAAGCATTGCTTTTATTGGCCACATATGAAGAAATGTGAAAAGTAGGAGGAAGAGCAAATGAATTGATTATTAATATTAAATATAATGAGAATGATAACACACAGCACATGAGACATTTACCAGACACCTACTAACATTTTTGGCAGTGGGTTAATATGAAAATTGAGAACTGAAGAAAAGTGCTTTCATCAATTCTTACTACTTCCCATCTAGAAAGCAGCAAAAAAGCATGAAAATTTGTACTGGCCTCTTTTATAAACACTTTCTAACTGTGGGAACATTATGGGTTTTCTGACCAGCTCTGATATTACTAGCTTCCATGGAAGTGATCTGGACCTTGTGGATTTCACTTTCCTGCTACTTGAGAAACTTTTGAGCAGCAGTGGCTGCACTGAAGCTGTTTGTATGCAAGTTCAAGCATAGTTGTATGTTACATAGGGTTCACATGCAGAAGATTCATCTTGACCCTGAAGGCTAGAGATATAGGCTGCCTATACACATGCTGGAGGATGGGGGGGTGGGGCATTTTAATTAGAGTGGTTCCTCGATAGCCCTTGCACATTTCAAAACAGTCACAGGGTGCTTTATATAAGGCTCATTCAATGAGGTTTAGATAAAGTACCCCTGCAGCCATTTTGAAATGCGTAGGGGTTAATACACATGATGGTGATGTGACGCTGGAGCATTCTAATGAGAACATGAAGCAGACTTGATTATTTGAGTTCTAATTAGAACGTGAACAAACACATAATAGACTGCCGCCAGAGGTGGTTCAAGCACCTACTTTGAATGCCTTCAAGAGACATTTGGATGTTTATCTTGCTGGGATCCTATGACCCCAGCTGATTTCCTGCCCCTGGGCAGGGGGCTGGACTCGATGATCTTCTGAGGTCCCTTCCAGCCCTAATGTCTATGAAATATATAGAAACCCATAGGCTGAAATCCTGGATCTACTGAAGTCAACAGTATTTTTACTGTTCTCTTCAGTGGAACCAGGATTTTCCCTTAATTCTTTTTTTTTTTTAACAAAAAAGCAGCTTCACCTCAGTGGACAATTAATAGTGTATTTACCTCTGGGAAACCTTCCCATGCACTAATGAGAGTTTTTCAAGCCCTGATAATCCCTTGTATATATTTATATGGTTCCTATTTTTTTATAATTGTTATAAAAGAGAAAGATCTTTTATGTATATAAAACTGTTGGAGAAGAAATCTGGTTTTCCCTTCATCCCTGATAATTTGGTTAACAATCAGAAGGGAGCCAGACTAAACAGGGAAGGTTTGGGGAAGGCACTTTCTAATATACAGATAGTGAAGCTATACTGCCTACAAGGGCTAATCTCTCATCACCTTCAGGTTAGTTAGTTCAGGTTTCCCATTGGAAGGACAGATAAAATGATAAGAGAAAAAGCTTCCCCTTGCTTCAGAAAACTTTCCTTAATGACCTCCTTGGAGTTGTGCCAGCACTTTAGGCAACTACTTCCACTCATTTTTGACAGAAAATACGAACACCACCATGTCTGGGGGTCAGACGAAAAGAAAATATCCTACATTCAAAAAACTTTAAAGGCCTTCTATAATCCTTAGAAAAGGCTTAACATGGTTCAGTGAAAAATTTAGTGTTTTCAAAGTATTTGAAGGGCATCTCATTGATTTATTGAGGGTGATGGTGTGGAGAGAAAAGCTGCCTCTTTCTTCTCAGCCTAACTTCAGTTAGCTTTTATTACAGCTGAAATGTACTAAAGTCTTTAACAATAGCGTTGTGTTCTTCAGGGGTGTACGGCTGTGTGTGACTTCTTCCCTGGTTGACTTGACTGTAGCTTGTTTGTTCAGTGCAGCGGTTTTCACAATGCAGGGAATGACTTGGAAAGCTAGATTCTCAGGTAGTATAAACTGTCATAGCTCCACTGACTTCAGCTGAACTATGACAATTTACACGAGTTGAAATCTGGATGTAGATGACCTCCAATGCATGGCTATGTAGAGAAATTCTCCATGGTACAGCTGGGCTGCCACCTAGTTAAAAATGCTGGGAGCAGGCTGGGAGTGTGGTATCTGGGTCTACCATTAGGCAAACCCAGTGGTTATAATTCCATTTTGAGGGAAGTATTTAGTGACATGATTTCTCCACTGGCTGGGGCTAGAATAGTGGCTGTGCCCTGCCTATTAGGTAGAGTGACCATATGTCCCAGTTTAGCCCGGATAGTCCTGGATTTCAGAGGCCGGTTGCAGCTGGCTGTTGAGAATTACAATGTGCATTCCAGAAATGCAGCAGTTGCAGGACACAGTCTGGCTGGGAGTTGGTGCACCATGAAGCCTGGCATGCTGCCCCATCCCTACCTACGTGAGAGAGTGTAGGGTGGATGGGGGGGAGGGGTGTCTTGGATGAATGTCCTGGCTGTCCTGGATTTCCTTATGATCAACCTACTGTTAGGGAGTGCAGCTGCTCCGATAGTAGGCTATGTAAATACTTAGCTTTAGATCCCCACTCTAAGCTTGTTTCTCTTGGCTTCATGTGTTTGGTGGAGAGGGATAAGTGGGCAGGTATGTTCATTCTTTGTGCAGCAGACAGCAGTTTTCATTTCATATCGAACTGCTGGAAACTTTCTAGACTGACTGCTCACAGTATGGAACGTATTCTTCACTGAGACAAGTGGGAGGGAAAAGGCACTGCACAGGAACTTGGGGTGAGTGAGTGCATTGGGTTGTCTGGATGAGTCCTTCTGGAGGCTTCACATGGGCTGCCGAAGTTCCCAGTGCTCATTTCCATATCTGAGGACAGATTTCCATACATTTTCTTCACAAGCTTGCTTGCACTTGAGTTCCTGCCAAACCATTCGGCTTTCCTCTGATTTTCTTTCATATTCTATTTATAATATTTGTATTAAATTGCCTCTGTTCTGTTTTCAGATATCCCCTCTCCCACCTACACACACACACACACACACACACACACATACACACACACACACACACACGAATGCATGTGCACACATAAACATATGCGTGTGCATATTTTTGTGGTACTGTGGACTTGGGAGAGATGGGAAAATCTCCACATTGTCTAAGACCATGAGTTGAAGGAGAACGTAATTAAAGTTACTCACTATGTTAGTGTTTTGAATGTAGCCGTCCCTCAGACACCGTCTCCCCAGAGGGCATGGGGGGCTTGTTCTTAAGCCGGGCATCAGAAAGAAAGCAGTGTGTGCCAATTTCCCTGCCCTCTGATTGCAGGTTTCTAAATCTGAATCCCCCGAGCTGGGATTCAGACAATGCATGTATAATAAAAAAGCCTTTAAGTTATGATTTCTGCTATAGTCCCCAGAAATTGTCTGTATTTATGGCAGAAATACTTATCCAAACTCTACCATCCCTTTGACAAACTGAATGGCTGTCTCTCTTTTGTGCTGATTTCCACCAACTGCATCAGGACAGGTGGATAGAGATGAGGGCTCAGTAATTGTTCATTGAGGGCTTAGCAGCAGGCTTTGTCGCATCTGACTGAAGTGATTTGAGAAAGTCAGCAGAGAGGGTTGAGTCAGAGGAGATGCTGACAGGCAAATGGAAGAGCAAAGCTGCTTTTTTTTGTTGTTCCTTCAGGAACTAATACTAGATTTTAGGTTACTGGTAAACAGCTCTCACCAGGGAGAGGTCTCTGTTTCAGGATCATGCTGATTTCATTTACCCCAGGCCTCAGTATGCAGACTAAGTCTTGAACTAATGCGGGTTTATGAGTTATCATTGGAAAGATCAGTGCTTAAGTTACTACTAACTTTCATGGCATTGTAGTACCAGATAGTTTCAGGGCATCATTACAAACACAGGCTCAGTTCTGCAGTGTCTTCCATGTGAATTAGACCCCTGTGCCCATATGCAGCCTTAGCGATACTAGGGGAAGTCAACAGGGCCGTGAGTGTCCGCGTGCAGCAATCAGAAGGAATAATACTGTGCCCTTCCCGGAGCAGACTATTTTGTAAGCCTGGCTCTGCTATCCCAGGAGCTGCTCAGAAAAAAATTGTGGCTCAAACAGTTACAAGTTTCTTCTGATTTCCTCTTCTCTCTGGGAATGTTTGGAAGTAGGTGATGGTGTAGCCATTCACTGCTAAAGCTACCCCTAAATTCCATGTATAGCTGGGAATCTGGCTCACTGAGGATGTAGAGCTAAGGCTCTGCCTATTCCTGTCATCTCCACACCTCTTCACCGTCCATAAACTCAGGAGGCAGGCATGCTGCCCTCCAGTCCTTTGCATAACCACACCCAAGATGAATCACTTGCTATGAAAGAATAGCATACGTTCTTGCCCCCTTCTACCTTATTCCCCACATGAGTATCAGCCTGCCTCAAAATTTAGCTCTGATGGAGAGACAAAACATGCCATTCACACACCAGGATTTCAATTAACAGGGGCTCAACACAGTGAAGATAGGAGGAAGAAAATACTGAATAATTCACAGAGAAACATTTCAAGTGCCTCCTAATATTTACAAGATTACACGAGACTTTGGCTCTTTTGTGGATTTTTTCCAGACCATCCAGACAAGGGTGGGAAGTTTAGATTAAATGCACAACAATAAATTTCTCTGAACTGTGCAGAAGACAGATCAGCTTCCCAGACCTATCTCAGAATTTAAAAACAAAAAATGTTTCTGAACAAGTTTTCAGAAAATCAAAATCAAGCATAGGCTGTGTGGCACCTCCAATAATTCTTGATATCATTAAAACTGAGCAGGCTTCTAACTTTATTTTAATAATTCATTGTTTCATAAATAAAAAACAAACAAGTGTTCAGCAGAGAGATCTCTTTAAGGGAAGAAATAATAATTTATTATTTCTTTTGTAAAAAAGGTCTCTCTGCTGTATACACGTTTGTTTTTTATTTATGAAACAAAGTATGAATTATTAAAATCAAGCTGGAATGGTGTTCTGTTTAATGACAAGAAAAATGGTTTGATGTTGCATATATATGAGTTCAATAATGCTTCAGTACCTGCAAGGTTTGGTGCAGTATCTTTCTAAGTAGATCAACGTTTTTGAGATGCATTTAATAACCATTTAATTCTGAGATAAGATTGCTGTGATTTAAGTGCCATAATAGATTCAATATGTTCAGAGTTAAGAATGAGCTATAATGCCGGAGGTACCAATACACAATAGAGATATAAGGCAAACTGCTCAAAACGATTCATGGAGCTGCCAAACTGCAAACCATTTTGCATTCTTGTCTGCATTATCTTTCTTACATTGCATTAACCAATACATAAGCACTTCCAAGCATCTGTATCCCTGGCAAGTACTGTGGCCATGTTATTAGCCATCCTAAGTGCCATTTCTGAAGATGCAGCCTGACTGGATGAGCAGTGGTTTCCCTTGTGCTGTATTTGGAAATGAATGTCTCTGTGGTCCATCCTTAGTCCGGAAAGCACATAAGCATGTGCTGATCCAAGCCAAGGATGCTGATTTGCAATGCTGAATTGGAACTGTAGTTGACAGCATTTTTCATTAAAAGAAGAAATTTCAGCTCACCTTCCAGCAGTGAACTCCAAGGGCAGAAGACTGATCAGTGGCATAAAGAGTTGTAACATCCTCTCTGTCAGGAGCCTTACCTGTGGCCAGTAAAGCCCTACAAATTCTTGGCACTTACCAAGAAAAGTATGACCAAAGTGACAAGTGGATGATGCAGTGATTCAGCACTCAGTGAGCTCCATAAGCAAGCACCTAATTCAAATGCGATCCCACCCACATCAGGGACTCTCAGGGAGGCTAGTGGGTGAGTTCTTTCTCCACACAATATGTTTTGGCACAAGGGAACAGACATGAAGGAAATATATACAACTGTGAGAAAGAAGTAGTAGGGCTTCTTAGAGGAGGAAGGAAGGCAGAGTTTTATTCCTCACAAGTATTCACAAAATACCACGGTTACAGCTGACTACACATTCTCAAAAGCTTCTGCAGAATTATCAGGATTCCTAGGAAAGGCCACAGAGAAATGACAAATGACTCTAGACCAGAGGCAGTTCAACCCTCTCTCTGAATACTGATAAATCATCCTGCAGGAGTTCACTTGGATCCCTCTGCCCCTGGAGCAGTGTTCGGTATTTGGCAGACGCTAGATTTCTCCAGATGGCAAGTGTTTTCCAATCATTCCCATCTGTTTGTGAGCTGCTCAGGAGATGTTTCTGCTCACAAGCCCAGGCATCTTTTAATCTTGTGTAGGTAGTAGCTGCTGAAGCTTCCATATTCTGATCCACAAATGTTCTTCAACACAGCTTAAGCATGGACCAGCTAGTGGTGGGAAAGGATACTTCTGTCTCTATATGATTATTGTTTGTCCTCTGCACTAAGACTGATAATCATATTATCATATTAAGAAGTGCTGTGGACACTTCTTCTGGTCTCATCACAGGCTGGCTAGTCACTCAATATATTCTAAATAAAAAATACAAGTGACTTGCTTCAATGGCACCTTAACCAAAGGAGCGTGCTACAGTTCTGTTGATCTAGGTGTTAATGATGTCAACAGCCATCACCACGATCAATTAACTGAAACATGACATTCAGGTCTTGCCTGGCTTCTACTGTAAGAAGAAACATACTCTAGTAGTTAAAGCACCTAACAGAATCAGGAAATCATGGTCCTGTTCTTGGAAGGATCACTAACTTGCTGTATTAATGTGTGCAGGTCATTTAGCAGTGTCTCTGTTACCTGAGGTCACCATATTTTTAAAAAAAAATCTGGGTCACTTCAGTGACAACTTCTCTTAAGAGTTACAGTCAAGCAAAAGTACACCTTAAAAAACAGTGTTAGTGTTGCTGGTGGCAGTTTCTGACTCACCAGACATCTGTATATTTCTGAGCAGAAGATTTTTTTCCAGTAACTTTGTGTTCTGGCTTCATCAGGACACAATAGACAAGTGTGACTGACATTCACCTTGAGCCAAAGAACTGCTTTGAAGAACTGCTGATGTCCAAATGTGTTCAAATTTACTCTTCATTCCCAAGCCTATTCATCACCCTACATGCTCATGCTGCTGGGCTGTTTGGTCTTGGTAAACACAGAGCAAATTCTGTTGATAAGAGTTATACATCCTGAACAAGACTTGTGCAGCAATAAATAAAAGGAACAATTTGATGGATGAAATACAAAAAATAAGGATCAGTGGTCCTGAAAGATGTTCCTGGGACAGTGTATGAAAATCCAGGACTGTTCTGGTTAAACTTGGGCATGTGGCCTTGGGGGAACTGAGGGAACTATGTACCTATACTTTATAGGGATGTAGTGAGATTGGGCCTATTAGTGTCTGTGATTGCTCTGAGGGCCTCAGATGGAAGTCACTGGCCGTGTCTACACGAGATGCTGACTGCGCAGTAGCTTGTTACTACTGCGCAGTAGTGTCACGGAGCATGAACCACGATGTACTTGGGTATGCAAGTACTACATGACTGCGCAGTAACAACTGCGCAGTCAGCATCTTGTACAGACACAGCCACTGTGAAGCATTGCTTTAAAGCTGTGATTTTGACAGCAGCATGCTAATCTGAAATGAGCCGCTGGAACTGCTGCTGCTGTTCACTCTCCCTCCTCCTCCTAGAATTCACTGATGTACAGAGGCAGGGCAGCATCACTAATTACCTCTCACTGATGTACAGTGATTTAAGAGTCTCTTTTCTCCTTTCCCTGTCTCCCATATTTTCATCCTGAAATTGAATAGTATGTGTGATTTCATAGCTTGTCTTGTGAGTACCTTTGATACGTGGAAACAGAAATTTGGTTGCATATTTGGAATGGCAAACTGATCACTTGTTTTTACAAGTGCGTACTGACAAAGTGGGTACTGACAAAGGGTATGGATGTCTATAATTTGTTGCTGTTGCTTCTTCACCATGAACATGGTTCAAGTGAATTGTGCCTAGGAGCAGTATAACACTAAAACAGGTGGAGATCCTGAATAGACAAAACCTTTACACCAGTTAGCGTTATATTGGTGTAAAAAAGGAGTGGATAGACCAAGAAAACTCCTAAATGGAGGTAACTCTGCCCAATTACGTGGAAAATCATCCTGAAAGAATCAAAGTACAATTCTACTGATATAAGTTGCACTGCTTTAGGTTTTGTCTATTTCCATCCTATGGTAGCTGTTTGCTAAAGGGCATGTTACAGCAAGAAGCAATAATACTTGTCTACTGCCAGCAACTACCCTGCAATAACTGCTTATCCACCTTCCCATTATCCAGGTGTAATGTATATTGGTACACAAAACTGATGAAAATTATACCAGGGTATGCGTTTTTCTGAAGCAATGACAGTAGTGAAAGCAGCACAGATGTGCTGTTTACGTAGCGTAAACATTAGTGCAAACTGAATCTTTTACAATCAAAATATGCATTTCTGTTCTTTTCAGCAAAGTGAGTTCTTAAAAAGGACTGCATAAAAGCCTGTTTCATAAGCATACCAGTTTGAAACCCTGTATTTTCTCTTTGTTTTCAGGTAGCTGTACTCATGGTGGAATTCTCAATGTCAGCCAACCCTACAATATACAGTTGAACTGGAGAGGATTTTCCTACAAGTATGGTGCCTGGGGAAGGGATTACTCTCCTCTTACCCCTGAGAAGGACCTTTACTGGGTTGCACCTTTGAATCCAGATGCAAGATACTTAGAATATTACAGACTTTACAATTCCTATGACGACCTCTTGTTACACAAAAATCCTAGAGAGTACCGAGTGGTATTTGGGGAGGGCAGTGGCACTATAGTTTACAAAAATTTCATGTACTTTAATTATTATGGTTCAAGAGAGATAGCCAAACTTGATTTAAATACGAATACCATAGTTTTGAGGAAAGCTCTGCCAAATGCTGCTTATGGTAATCGTTTCTCTTATGCTGGTGTTGCATGGCAAGATATGGACTTCTCTGTGGATGAAAATGGATTGTGGGTAATTTATTCAACTGAGGCCAGCACTGGTAACATTGTGATTAGTAAACTCAATGAGACCTCACTTGATGTGCTAAATACTTGGCAGACAAAACAGTACAAGCCATCTGTTTCCAGTGCCTTTATCATATGTGGTGTTCTATATGCCACAAGAACTGTGAACACCAGGAAAGAAGAAATCTTTTATGCTTATGACACAAAGACTGGACAGGAAAGTCAAATCAGTATCATTGTGGATAAAATGTTAGAAACAGTCCAAAGTATCAATTACAGCCCTGGTGACCAACGGCTTTACATCTATAACGATGGCTACCTTATTAGGCATGGTCTAACCTTTAAATCTATGTTACAGTAATATGAATATATAGAAGAGTTGGACCATTACAGATGTGATATTCCTCTGGACAATATTAATGCTAATTTTAGGTTTGTTCTGAAGAGAACTAGCAATTGGGCATGGGGTTTAGTATGACAGATAATTCCACTGAAGAGATAACTTATCATAATAAATGCTATACCTGGGAATTACTGTTTGCAAGATGGGATTCATGTTTTAATTAGTGCTTTAATACAATGATGATAGGTGAATGCCTATTTTGATGTAACAAAGAGAGGCTGAAACTGCATTTCCTTATAATTGTTCAAAATATGGAAGAAAAAGAATTCCCTTATATATAGGTCCCACATACTGCTAAATATAATATATAACATTGGTGCCATATACCGCTAAAGGATTAAAGTTAGAAGAGAATTAAGACTTGATCTATGAAGAGAACTTACTGATTAAGATGAAATGCTAGAAAGGCCATTGCTATATAATAATTCCTTTCTTGCAATCTGCTAAGGTATTTAGACAGCAGGACTACCCTACATCACTTCCTTAAAAGCTGCACTCCAGAAAGCACCTGCATATATTAACAACCTTAAATAGTTACATGTTCTCAGCACTATGTCCTTGGGGCTTGATCGAATGCTAACTGAATACAATGGACATATTTCCATTGACCCCAGTGATCTATAGGCGAGGTCTTTTATGCATGCCAGATGTTGCACAAGAACAGAACCTATGTTATCTGCATGCTTCCATTCAGCCTTTTTTGGCATTCTGTAATTAGATTAATCTGAACTCAATTAGCCTGGAGTCAAATTCATTCTTGGTGCAACTCCATTAGCATCAGTGAGAGAATCTAACCTATGCTATTTATATCCCATAATTCTGGATGCTTACTTTACTTTTATTTTACTTTTACTTTACTTTTATTTACTTTACTTTATCTACTGTTTCTAAAAGGTTTTTCTTCATTGCCAATATCTGTCCCTTAATCATGTCAGAAAATATGAAGTAAGGAGCTGCCCAGTTACAAAAATGCTATGAATGTTGTATTTCTTGTATTAGATGCACAGCAATGTCTTTGCCCCAAGACAAATCTGCATAAGTAGATGTAAATGATTCATTTTTGCTTAATAAAGAATTATTTTAAAAATCCAACTTGGGTTCTGTAGCCTTTTGAGTCATGTTGTAACAAATGGGAAACTTTTGTGTCAGCAGGAAGGCAACTTGACCAAACCTTTGAAACAGAATCATTCCACTCGTTTGGCTGCAAGTGCTTAAACAGCTCCTGGAACAACATGAGCTGTGAATCAATATGTCAGTAAGCATGTAAGAGAGGCTTTATTTTCCTGTACACATATATGCTGGTTGGTTTGGTTAAGATTCTCCACCAAGCTGCAATTTTACTTGAGAGGTCTGAGGCTGATTCGTTGATGACACATGTTTAAGCCAGGTGCTGTCACTTATCAGGTATCAGCATCTGTTTCCTGAAAATGTGCAAAGTGAATTTGAAAACCACTGAGTTGCTGATGAAGTAATCTGATCAACCAGCATAGTTAACATTGGTTTGTAAAAAATCCACAGCAGCCCAAATGAATCTCTGTTTAATAAAAGAAAAGGCAGCAGTTTCATTCTCTCTCCACGTTTGAGGGGCTGGGTGGTGTTAATTATTTCAATAATTACCATGACTTTTCACTATGAACAGAAGCCTGGGAACAAATTCAGAAACGAATTTCTTTGAAGGTCCATTCTTGATCTGATACTTTTTCCATTTATGCATCTAGTTGTGTCTCTGACCTCCTCCTGTACATGTTTAACCATGAGCTGAAATATAACTTGTTTAAAATAGAGCTCCTTACATTCCTTCCCCAAGCCTCCCTTTATCACTGTTAACAGTGGGCCCATCCAGCCCATAATTCAGCTTTGTCATGGGGAGTCCCATGATCCCAAGATCCAGTCTATATTCAAATCTTGAAACTTTGTTCAACCAAATGTTTTAATGACCTGCCCTTTTCCCTCAAGTTCATAGCACTAAGGGTGTTTGTACACATGACGACGTTACCATGTACACGTGATGAAAATGTCCTTTTGTGTGGCTTAATGGCATCACGCTTTACACGTATGCGAGTTTTGGGGTTTTTAAACGAGTTTGCACCATCTCAAACTCAACGACATCCTGATGTAGTTTAATTTGCAATGTTGGAACTTGGAATATTGCAGCCATTAAGCTGTCAGCTCGCCCCCCCGCCAATCCGGCTGAGGGAGAGGCAGGCAGGCTCTCCTGAAAAAAAGGATCAGGCCCCTCACTGCTTCTGCCTTTAGCAGGTGCCTGTAGCTACCAGGATGCCTAAGGCTGCCCAGGAATGGGCAGTGTAGGGAGGCAGTAGGAAGGCAGCTGGGTGTGCTGGCAGCCAGAGAAGGTGAAAGGGATGGTGCACAAGGTGCTGGAAACCTGGACAGGCTCAGGGAAGAGTTGGATTGGGCACCTCTGAGCTGGGGCAGCACCCAGCCCGCTAGCAGCCCACCCAGCCAGCCCCGGGGGGCGCCACTGCTGCAGAGGGAAGGACCAGGGCCTCAGCAGCTCAGGGGCTGCTCAGCTGGCTGGCAACTTGCTCCCCCACTGTGGGAAAGGTGGGCAGGCTCTGCCAAAAAAAACCCAGTCAGGCCCCTTGCTGGCACCTGTGGCTGCCAGGCAAATTACATGTATACAGCGACAGAAAAATAAAACCCAAGGTTTCAATTAAAAATTCACCATTTCAGTTTAGGGGGCATAGATTGCAACCCTGAAGGACTAAACCCATGTCATGTGTACAAGCATCCTAGAAGTCTAACTCAAACTCTTTTCAGCCTCATCTTCACACATTCTGGACGTTCCTGACATCCCCCTTGCTCCCTTTCAAATCTTTTCAAGACACTGTTACACAATTGTCTCTGGCTTGCCACATGTTGTTTGTCTTGAGTCCTATTCAGCATGCCAAATACAAGTATTTTTCTATTCTCTTCATAGCCTACCCTCTTCTTATATAGATGTACTAGCATCTTATTTTCAGCTTTTGCTCTGTCGATGGCACCAGCCATTATTCAAGTATTTACTTCTGAGACAAATACTTTCCTGCTTTTTACATGCTGACTGTTATATACAAAACCTAAGATTTATGCACTAAGCCATGAGTCTCGTTCTCTGGTCTAATTTATAATTCACATTAATGCCAACTTCTTCCGTGATATCTATGGTAAATTGCCAACTGATTACAGATCAATAGAAGTCTTCAGTAGGGATTTCTGAGATGTTTCCTATTTATTTACAAGGTATATTGATATTAAAAAGTAACTGATTGTAAACCATGGATCTGGTCTGTGTAAATGAATGTTTTTATGACTCTCTCTTTGTTCTTATTCCCCAAATCGTTGTTTGCTACATCTGTCTGTAAATAGTGTTGTGGGCCTCACTAGGGAAGGTCTGCTTCTTGCTCTGTTTTAGTTGAGCATTTGACATAATAGGCTCCTCTGCACATTGTGCCTTTTAGGTACTACTGTGATACAAACACTCAGCAGCAATAATAGCATGCCGGGGATTTTTTGTGCATCTGTGTTTTTGTCTGAATTTTCATGCATGTTGCTATGTGGATAGAATATAAATTGGCTGTGAAAAGTAGGCAAACAATATGCTTCCAGACAACTGTGTAAACATTCTGTTGGAAACAGTTTCACTAGTCATTGCTCATAATGTTACATCAATTCAGCCCTACATTTGTAAACCATGAGATGGAATCTCTTTTTTCCCCTCAGTAGATTCTGCTACTCTTTGCATCAGTGAGCAACAGGGCTCCCCAAAACAGGGACTAACACCACCAACCTGAGCCAGCATACAGCATGCAGTCACAGTCTTTCCACCACTGCTCTATTGGTGCAACTTTCTTCTAAATCTACATTACTTGGGACTTCTTTGAAAACAATGACTTACAATCTCTGCTGAAGCTTCTTGAGGAAATCCATTGCTATTTGTTCTAACTCTCTTTCTGAATTCAAATGAAGAGTTCTAGTTCCTTAATATTTTTCAGTTAATCAGTTATTTTTTAACAAAAATAGGCTGCTCAGTTATGCGCTTTGACTTTACCTGCACCTTCATTCTTTGTTCTGATTGCTCTGACTTCATCAGTTCGGCAGCAGTAAGTTACACATTTACCCAGGAGTTTATATATATTTTTTTAATTCAGAAAGGTCAAGCCACATGTGTGCATCTACGAGTACCAGAGTATGTGTGTGTGTCCCTCTATCTGATCTGCAGAGGGTCTGAGTAGATCATAACCCTGGGGATAAAGCCTTAGATCAAGCTGTAATAGCTAAAGCATTGAGCCTAGTAGGACTGGATTTCAATTCCTTTTGTGTGAGCCAACAAACCAGTCATTACAGACATATGTGTGCACACTCAAAGCTACCATCCTTCTGTTAGCAAGACTGATTTAAACTGAAGTTATCCTGCACATAGAGATTATTACCTGCACCCTGCTAACTCACCCATCTCTTCAGGGACTCTCCACTAGCAAGTTATACATTGGTAAAACAGTACAATGTCCTTAGTGTGGATACAGGCCTGTTGACATAAAGTTGCGTCAGAGGGGTACATGAATATGAATAAATGATTGCATCTTATAAGCTATGTTTATAGTGTTATAACTGTGTCTGCACTTGGGATTTTAGTGAAACACGTATTCCAGTAAAAAAAATACCCCACTAACAAATAAAGTTATTATGGGACCTACTGTAAGGGTACCTTTTAGACAAGGCCTAAGTCTAATGTTTCAAGACTCTGAATAGCTTGAAAAAGACATGTTTAAATATCATCAATAAAATTGCAATGGTTTCCTTCTTTTAACAACAGTAGTTCAAATGAAGTCTTGCTGTCCATTTGTTCCATTTGTCATTTGAACAGTAGTTCAAATGAAGTCTTGCTCTAGCATTTGTTATGTGATCAGTCATGGCTTCTGGGTTTGTGTCTGTAGTGCCTGGGTTTGTGTCTGTAAAGCATCCACACCTGAGGACAGAACGGTGATCCAGGCTGACCTGGACAGGCTCAGCAAATGGGCGGACAAGAACCTGATGGTGTTTGACACCGAAAAATGCAAGGTTCTCCACCTTGGGAGGAAAAACCCGCAGCATCCTTATAGGCTTGGCAGTGCTATGCTGGCTAGCACTACAGATGAAAGGGACTTGGGGGTCATGATTTACCACAAGATGAATATGAGACATCAGTGTGATGCTGCAGCTAGTAAAGCAAGCAAAACGCTGGCTTGCATCGATAGATGCTTCAAGCAAATCCCAGGACGTTGTTCTCCCATTGTACTTGGCCTTGGTGAGGCCGCAGATGGAGTACTGAGTCCAGTTTTGGGCTCCACAATTAAAAGTGGATGTGTAGAAGCTTGAGAGAGTGCAGAGGAAAGCCACACACATGATCAAAGGTCAGGAAAACTGACCTTATGATGAGAGGCTGAGAGCCATGGGACTCTTCAGCCTGGAAAAGTGCAGGCTCAAGGGTGATCTGGTGGCCACCTATAAGTTTATCAGGGGTGCTCACCAGGGTCTGATGAGAGCGCCCCAAGGGATGACAAGCTCGAACAGTCACAAATTCCTCCATGACTGTTTTAGTTTGGCTATAAGGAAGAACTTTACTGTCTGAGCCCCCAAGGTTTGGAATAGACTGCCGCTGGAGGTGGTTCAAGCACCTACTTTGAACACCTTCAAGAGACATTTGGATGTTTATCTTGCTGGGATCCTATGATCCCTTCTGGCTTTCTGTTCCTGGGGCAGGGGGCTGGACTCGATGATCTTCCAAGGTCCCTTCCAGCCCTAATGTCTATGAAATCTATGAATCTCCCTTGGGTCCAGACCCACCTCCCTTCCTCTGCATCAGCCCTGATCCTGCTCCTCCTGCCCTCCCACTGCTGCCAGGTCAGCCCAGGCCCACTACTTCCCTCCCTGACCACCATGGCAGGCTGGCTTCTCCCCACCCTCAGGCCTGGTCTTCCACACATTGGATCTGGGCCTGCTCCTTCCTTCCCCGAATGCTGTGGCATGGAGGGTGGGAGTGGGTCTGGACCCCAAGCAACAGGAGGGATGGGGGGAGCAGGCCCGGATGGCGGGTGGGGCGGGGTGGGCATGAGGATCTATTCCTGCCTACTCCCTCCCCCCTACTGTTATTCTTGATGGGCGATTGGGTAGTTCTCAACAGAACAGCCAGGCATGTGCAGAGAAGAGACACTTCTGCAGCATCCTTATATAACAATCACGCATGACAACTCACTGCCTGTCCATCACACTCACCACCAATCCTTTTCATTTGTACTCTGATACATTTCTGTCACTCAAAGCTGTCTCTCACATTTACTTCAGAAATCACTCTTTGTCTTCCTTCCAGATCCAGAAGCACATCTATGCATGGTCACCACCTCTAAGTAGGTCATTGGTTCAGAAGTTCACTCCTTCTAGGAGGGTCTCAGATTGAGTTTCACTGTACATGCTTATAACTAACATTACATCAGTATTAATGGTAACAGTACTGAAACTGAGTTGAGCTGTATCGACCCAGAGTGGATACCCAACTATTAGAATATAGTGTTGTTGTTGGCCATTGGTATTATGGCTGTTAATGGCATCAATACAGGGGCTGGTACAGTGGTTGTGAGCCACTGTCTTTTGCTAAAAAACAAAACTCATAGGAATAAAAGGCTAGAATAAAGCCATCAAGAGACTTAGACATCCCTCTACATGAGGCAGGGTGAACTATACCTCAGGGACATTCTTGGTAGATGCTTGTCCAAGCTGATAAAAACCCACAGTGGAAGATATTCTACAACCTCTCTAGGTAGCCTCCTACAACCCTTGAAGTTAGAAATTGTCCCTACTGTCTAATATAACCTTTCTTTGCTGCAAATTAAGTTAATTTCTTCTTGTCCTGATCCCACTAGATATACAAAACAAGTGATTGCTGTTCTCTTTATAATAGCCTTTTACATATTGGAAGATTACTTCCATAGCTTCCCTTCAGTCCTCCTCTATGCTAGATGAACAAACCTAGTTCCTTTAAGCTTTTCTCATAGGCCATGTTTTCTAAGCCTCTTATCAATCTTGTGGCTCACTTGTGGATGCTTTCTAACTTGTCTACAACTTTCGTAAAGCATGGTTGTCAGGGACCATTGCTCAGGAGAGCCTGGGCCAAGTATCTCAGCAGCCACACCTGTAGTAAGCCTCAGCTAAGGAACTCTGCCCCCTTTAAAAACAGTGAGCATCCTGATTAACTGCTTGAAGCACACCCTATCCATTTAGCACCAGCTGGGGCCCTGGATTTGCAAGCCAGTCAACAGTTCTGACCTAATTCTGTGGTGGCAAGCCTCCTGGTTCCTGCACTTTGGTTTCTGATTTCTGACCTTGGTTTCGGATTAACTCTGGACTTTGGTTTTGGATTTCCCTGTAGATCTGTTTCCTGGCTCCTGATCCCAATTTGGCCCTTTTGGACTTTGCCCTATGGATTATCCCTTAGATTGGCAATTGGCATCCGATCTCTGGATCCTGATCCCTAGACTGTGTAGTGGACTCTACCACTGTATTTCCCTCTGGATTTGGTAATATGGGGTGCCTGTAGATGTGCAGGGGTGCTGCTCCAACATGCTGTGATTGCAGTGTGTCAGAGCAGACTTGATTAATTGAGTCTGTTGGAGCATATTAATTAGTGTGTGTCAGCAGCCTCTGCGTCTTGTGTATCAGTATTCCCACACTTCAACATTGCTGCAGGGCCACTTTATCTAAAGGTCGTTTGATGCTGTGCAGCTTTCTAATTAAAATGCCCCGCTCCAACCCACTGAACACGTGTAAAAATGCCCATGGCTCCCATCCTCTGACCCAGCCCTGGGCCCCTGCTTTCTAACCATTAGCCAAGATTGCCTTTGCCCTGATCCCTTACAATGGTGTCCCAAACTGGGAGTATGGCTGAGGCCTCATCAGTGAGGAATAAAGCAACAGAATTACTTTCCATGTTTTAGAGATGATACTCCTGTTAATACATCCCATACTGAGTAATGGTAATTTTGAGCCCATTTCTTCAATGTATCAAGATCATTTTGAATTCTAATTCTAATCCTATCCTTTTGACTCTTCCCAGTTTGGTGTCATCTACAAATTTGATAAGTGCATGCTTTATTTTATTGATCGTGTCATTAATGAAAACATTAGATATAACCAGGCCAAGGAAAGAGCCCTGAAAGATCCTGCTTGAATTTTTTAGGCAGAAAACTGTTCATCATTACTTTCTGAGCACAGTTTTTCAGGTAGCCATGCATTAACTATGTGGTGTTTTCACCTAAACAGTATTTCTTGAATTTACCTATGAGACTGTCATGTGGGACAGTGTAAAAAAACAATAGCATAACTGAGGATGGCAGCCAAGGCAGCAGCCCTGCACATCACCTTCGGGGTAGGGTGCAAAAATATCTACAGTCACAGCTGGTGGCTGGCTGTGCTGCCACCAAAGCATGGCAACTGGTATTGCTTCATGTGCCACCAGTGCCAAAGTCATAGAGCTGCCTTGTTATATCACTGATAAACAACTATATTATAGTCAAGATATATCAAATTGTAAAATGATGAGGGATTCTTCTTCCTTTAGTGCAAATAACTAATAGCTGATAACATAACTTGCAAAAGAGAGAACCTTGTATCAACCTTGCTGCCAACCTTGTATGAAGGATAAATAACTTTAGGATTAAAAGGCATGGCATCTCTTGTAATGATGCACATTTTAGATTCTTAAGGCATAGCTTTTGTTATTTATTTTGGCCTGAACTGATTTTATGCTTACCTGTACATCTCAGGCCCCTGGCATATGTTCATTTAAAGACATGATGGGATCTGATCCCCAATCCCATGTGTACATGGCAGGATGTGCAATTTTAGGATTACACATCAGATCCCAATTGCACTATTACTATTTTCTACTGCACCAGCAGGTTGAAAGCCAGGTGTTGACAGCCAAGGGTGAACTGTCAGCCAGGCCCTGGCACTGTTCTTGAACCAGTTCAAGACTCCAGTATGCTTCTAGGCCTGGAACCGGAGTATGAGACTCTGATGCAGTCAATTGTCAATTGATTTGTCAATCCCAGGCCTGGGGCTAGTCCTAAAGCCTTGTGTGCTGGGATGTCCCCAAAACCTTGTGTGCTGCACATCCAGTTTTTTGTAGGGTCTCTGTATCAGGACCCCAGGACTGAGGAAAGGTTTTCTGATCCCGAGGTCCCTGTGTTCCATGGTTGCCAGAAAACCATCTGTGTGACTCATGGCAACCCTGGGGTTGGGGTACATCTCCTGGATCCCAGAGTCCCTGTGGCTAGGATGTGTCAAGTGCCTTGCTTTGCAGCTCCCTGTTTAACACGTTAATTAAGTGTAATGTCTGCCAGGGGCCTCAGTTAATTGACATTATGCCTTTCTTCTGGTTTGTAATGGGGACCAATCAAAGCAAGATGCATGGCAGGGTGAGCCATACTTTATGGAAGAAAATATCTGCATATAGCTGTGTTAAAGACTGAGATTTAAGATTCAAAATTAGCAACTTCTTTGGAAAATGCATATTTAAACACCACAGAACATTACCATACACATGCTGAGGATAACCCAGAGCATTAACCTGTTCTTTTTGTTCCTTATTATGGAATCATTGTTTATGTTAGCAAACATGAGGTGCAAATGTTTTATGCATAATATAGGCCACTGTATACATTCACTAATAATACAATTTGAGACATCTAAAATGAAAGCACTCTCTGCTTCTCCCTTTTATTGTGACAAAAAATAAAGCCTTAAAAACACAGATTCCCTGGGACTCAGTAAAGTTCTCAGGGATCAAATGCACCCTGATTTAGCTTTTCCTCATTCTCCCTCTTAGGAATATTTTAAAGGACAAAGGGATTCCTTTTGTTTCTTTTGAATTAAAATTGAATAATTGTTAGCACTCACAGGCTACTTTTATTCTGTTGATCACAAAACCTTTTACTCGTGTTAGTTTAGCATTGAGATCCCAGTTTCAGATAGAGTATTATTGTATTTTTTTTTCAAATGGGGAGGAAAAAAAGGTCAACAGAAAAATCGTTAAGTTTCTGTTTCCAGAGTTCCCTGTGCATCTCTGACTATAGTTGTGAGGAAGGCAGTGACGGGGGCAAGATTAGGTATTCATAAGTCAAAAATAGCACAATGCAGATGGGGCAAACTTCTCAGTGTGACAACAGGATTTTCCCCCTTGGTATCAGTACGGCTTTCTTCTTTTTTAGTCTCTTTCATTGGACCTTCTATTGCTGCCATCTTTTCCTAGAAGGTAGGAGCTAGAATGGGAAATTAGAATTACTTATGACATAATTAACTCCTGAAGTGGTTCATTAGTGCTAATTTCTTAAGTAAAAGGATTGTATTTTGGAGAGTGGCCAGATGTTTTCACTCCTGTGTCAGCTGAAAGACCTTCCTGGTCTCCTAGGAAAGGGGGCGGGGTGGGTGACCATCACAGTTGCTGAAGCAAAGGGGTGCCAACAGCTGCTGCCCAGCCAGGGCAGGGCATGGGATGGAACCATGAGCGGCTGGTCTAAGGGGGGAGGGAGGTGTGGAGTGGGGATAGGGGGAGGGCGACTCCTGCTGCTGCGTGAATCTCCAGGCAAGCATGGGGGGGGG
>NW_017729032.1:72629789-72642458 GCF_001723915.1 Gavialis gangeticus
CCAGGCAAGCATGGGGGGGGGGTGCCCCCTGGACCTGTGAGTGGGGCAAGGGTGGGCTGCTGCTGCAGGCTTGCCCCAGATACCAAACTTCCTTGCTACGGTATTGCCTAGGGGGATGGGAAATATGCAGTAGATGTTGTCTTTTTCTTCTATGACCTTGTCCAATTTTTGATTTCCTTCTCAATATAGGTGAAGAGAGTGATTTAGAGCAGTGGTTCTCTAACTTTTTCGTACCGGGACCCATTTGTAAACATTGATGGTCAGTCCTGATGCACTAAATAGTTTAAGTAGAAAACATACAAATATTTTAGCCTTAAAATACTTACTACACACTATAGTTAAAGCAGCTCAACAGTCTTAATTTTGAAGACAAAAATTAACATCAACAGGAAAATGTTAACAGCAAGATCAACATGGGGCCCTCCATTGTGCCCAAATGACATTCATCATTTTGCAATTTGCACAATGTAAATTGATGATGCCCCTCACTCCCAACTCTCAGCCCCCTGCCCTGCAGGTACCCCCAAGTCCTGATGAAGTTTCTCACTCCTGACCCACTGCTTCCTGGCTCCAGGCCCCAGCCCACCAGTATGTGCACCCACAGTGGGCATGGGTCTACAGCCTGGCCAGACCGGCACAGGCAGGAGCCAGCTCCATGGCCCAGTGGATGGAATCTGGAGTGGGGCATTGAGACTCATTGCTGCTGCCACCACCACCACCAGGACTCCTGTGCCAGCCACACCACCAGCAGCATGAGTAATAATGAAAGCGGGGGCTGCACTGCTCTCACATCCTCCTGCCATCACTCACTTGCACACCAGGCTGTGACTCTATCCCACTGCCATGGCCTTGCCATTGCCACTCGCCTCATGCCACCTGTGCTGCCTGTCACCCCACCTCTCATCTGGAGTAGAGCTGCAGCCTGAGGGGAGTAGTGCAGCGAGAGAAGGTGAGGGCAGCGTGGCCCTCCGCCCGTCCATTATTCCTCACACATTTTCACTGTCCTGCTCTGCCTCCCTGCACCGGGTTCTGTTTGCTGGGCTGTGAAGGTGGCTCCTGCCTGTGCCAGTCCAGCCAGGCTTCAACCCTGTGCACACAAATCTGGGAGGGGGGGGCACATACCCACCAACACACCCCCTTTGCCTCCCCAGTGTGTTGTCTATCATCCACCCACCCCATAGTCTTACCTGCAAGGAGCTGTGGGGGCTGCTCTGTATGCAGCTGGGCTGCCACATGCATGTGTGTGCACCTGCATGCAAGCACATGATACCCCCTGGCTGATCACCCTTTTCCCACTTCGCTCAGCCTGCAAGTGGAAGCTCACTATTTCCCATGTTTTTCTCCTTTAAAGGAAAGAATCTGTGATTTTCCATGTTTTCCTCTGATTCTTTGAACCCTTTCATACATTCTTGCGACCCACTTTTGGGCATGGATCGTAACCCATCCATTAAGAAATGCTGGTCTAGAGAAGTGGTGCTTGTAGTTTTGGCACTTTAGATCAAATGAATGGTGTGGGGTTGGTCCCCAGGCCACATCTGGGCCTGCAGTTCCCCCACACACCAAGATTAGCTCCATGGGCTCCATGCTACGTCCACCCAGCTGGGATCAGTTCCCAAGGACCCTATGTTACCCCCACCCAGCTGGATGTGGGTTCTAGGGCCCCATGCCACCCCTACCTGACTGGGATCTGGCTCCAGGGAGACTGTGCCACCTTCAGCAAGCTGGATCCAGCTCCAAGAGCCCTGTACTGCCCCTGCCCAGTGAGGATTGGGTTTCAGGGCACCAGACAAGTCCTGTTTGGCCAGGATTGGGCCTCAGGACCTTGCACTGCCTCTGCCTGGTTGGGATTGGATTCTGGGATTAGGCCCTATACTTCCTGCATGTTGGATCTAGTGTGGCCCACTCAAGTCCCCACAGATCGATGGTGAGCCCCTCAGGCTGGATGACATGGTGCCATGGGCTGGATATGGCCTGTGGACTGGGGATATGGCTCCATAGGGATTCAGAAAGATGCCCAAAGGCACAAAGTGAATTACAGGAGGAGCAAGTCCTTTTTTGGTTCTGATGTCTCTGAATGACATTCAGATTTGCTGACAAAGGCCACAGCATAAAAATCGAGAAAGTCAAGAAGGATTTTCTGTCACTTTGTGCTGACTCTTAGTTTTATCTCTAGTTAAATCATCACATTTCCATATACACAGAACTTTATGGAACTTCCCTGTATATAGAAAATTGACAACCATAAGCATTTGCTAGCATACGTTGAGCTTTATGAACTGATGACCTTCTAAGTTTATGCATTTGCCTACTAACAACAGCATGGTTGAAATTAAAAGTAGATCACAATTTTCCTTGTTTGCATCTATGAGAAATTTATGAGTTCTGCGTGAAATTTATCTGGAGAATAAGAGGCAAGTTGTCAGCATTTTTCACTGTCCACATGAGGTCAGGTGAAGCAGAAGAGGATTTGGAATAGTGGTCAGTCATATGTAATGAACAGGGATCCTGGTTTTGTCTGATAAAAAAATATCCCTGGTTTTCGGATTTAAAAATGTCACCCAAAATCCACATTTTTCTGTGATCAAAATGAACTAATATATATACATTAGTGGTGGTTCATTTTGATCACGGAAAAAGATGGAAGCAAAATTTAGGATATTTGTGGAACCTTGACCTAGAGCAGGCATGATCTGGCCCATGGAGCCAGGTAATCTGGCCTAGGCAGCTCTCTCTGGGTCCAAAAATTTGGTGGTAGGGGACCAATGGCTGCCTTAATTGCTGCTCCCTTGCTGCCAGATATCTGGACCTATGGGGAGTCCTGCTGGCTGGATAGCATGGCCCTGAGTGCTAGATCAGTTGCACAGAGTGGTGTGGGGCTGATCTGGATGTGCAAGATGGCATGGGGCCCAATCCCAGCAAGGAAGGGGTCAGATGAGGGCACTGAAGGACCCCACCAGTGTGCACAGGACCAGGCGGGGGCAACATGGGACCCAATCTGGGCAGGGGACAGCTTGAGCCCAATCTGGTAGGCATGCCATGGGCCCAATCCAGGTATGCACAGCCAGGCTGAGATGATGCAGGGCCTGATCTGGGTGGAGGCAGTGTGAGCCTGAGCTGGGAAGGGGTGGTGTGGGGCCAATTTAGGCATGCAGGATTGGACAGAGGTGATGCAGGACCTGATTCAGCCTGTGGGCTGGCTCTTCACCACTCATCTGGCTCACAGAACCCAAAGTACCACTGACCTAGAGGGTATATCTATCCTGTAAATTTGGGATTGAGGTCAACCATTACTTGCTGACCATCTATGATGAAGACCCCAAAGCTTGACTCCTAACATAGTCCAACCAATCTCATCTCAGAAGTTTTCCTTGAAGTATGGGGTGCCTTCCTGGTAACCCATTGTTCCCTTGCTCAGGAAGCATAATGTGTATTTGGAACTGAGTCAGGAACCATAATGTGGACGCTTTGGTGTGAGTTGTAACGTACTCATTGATAAACTTGAGGCACCCTTTAGGAAATGCCAACTCTTAGTTTGACTTGTTTTTTTGACAGAGAAAAATAATAGAACAATTCTTCTCTTGCAAAGAACTCAGAAAGACCATAACAGGTCAAAATAGTTTTAGTACTATGGATTCCTTGGTGAAATTTCTGGGCTTATCTTGTGAATCATGTTTGCATATCCAACAGTCCTAACATTGTATTGCACCCCCACATCCTTTGCACCCCTTGAAAGGATCTTAAAGCACCCCAGGGTGCTGTGGAAACTTGGTTGAGAATTGCTGTTACAGACAATGACGGATGGCTCTTGTGGCTCAAGTTGGTTGAGGACAACCCTCAGAGTCAACCCTAAATGTCAGCGTAGACATACCTAGAATTGCCTGACTTTCAGACTTTTAATAGAAATAACACTTGGAAAATCTCCAATCATTTAAATGCTTATACATAAGAACTGCCATTTACTGGGACAGACCATAGGTCCATCTTGCCCAGTATCCATCTATCTCACCAGGAAGGAGGCTCTGGGCCAGAGGATCCCCAAGGACTGTGGGGCCACTTTCTTGTCCCTTGTCTGCTCATGTCTCCAGGCAGAGTTTCACTTGACAGTGTCCACTGGCTCCTTGGATTCATTTGAGGGCCAGTGGAAACTGTCTGGTGTGCTCTGCTGGCGTCCTCCCTAGGTGAATTTGTTTTGAACCTTTGACCTCCACTCCCATCCCTGTTATGGTTTTAGTTGCCCCAAGGAATCTGTTGTTATGTCTTTAGTGGCCTCCCTCTTAAGGGAGGCTTATAGTATTACTTGGTGGGACTATGTCTATACCCAGTGGCTTAACAAATAGATCTGTCACACAGGAACAGACAGTAGATGCTGAAAGTGAGAGTGAATAGGGTATGACCAGGGTTTTTTCCACTGTTTCTCTCTTACATACATGCATCATGTTTTTCTTAAATAAACGATGTGTGTTTACACCTATAAACATTTCAGTGAAATATTTTTGGACAAGAATTTTCCTCTTATAGCATCATGGGCTCGTACTCAATACGGCAAAAAAAATGCTTTTAACAAAATAATGCACTGAATAGATTTTGAGGGTTAGCCCTCAAAGCCTTTAATCTTGCATATGTCTTACTGAGAGACCGCTTACTCGCTGGGATAGAGTGAAAACATATGCATTAACTTAGGTGCTATTATGAAATGTTCTTGGCATGTGGGGCAAAACTAAGGTGACCACCTGTTCAAAATGGAAATGTGGGACACATGCCTGCCTCCTCCTCTGCCCCTGCCTCCCCAGCTGGTGGCATGGCTGGAGCAGAGCCGAGTGGCGCAGGGGTGGATGCAAGTTGCCGGGTGTGGGCTCAGGGCTCCCCACCCTGCTGCCTTTCCCCTAGGAGCCCCTTGTCAGCTGGATGCCCCCTCCCCACCCAATAACAGGAGGCACAAAACTCCATGCTGCTGCTGTCCCTGCTGCTGGTGGGCAGGCAGGGGGTGCCTTGCTATGGCAGCACAGACCTGAACCTGCAGAGGGCAGCCCACATCCATCTCTGCCCTGTGCACAAATTGGGGGAGGAGGGGGCACATTCCCCCTCGTGCTCCTCCTGCCTCCTGGATGAGCTACCCATGGCTCTGTCCTGCTCCACACCCCAGCCCCAGGTCCCATGTACCACCCCGGCTGGGAAGTGCCCCTGGACCCAGCCCCTGCTTCACTCCCTCCGTCACTGTGGGGGCCTCAATCTGTGCCTCCCTGTGCCCCCTGCGGCAGAAGGCCACCTGTGTTTCTCCCCAAAAACTCTGCTCTGTGACAATTTGGCTAGGATGGGCCCAGCAGAGGATACACACCTTACCTTATCTCTTTAGGTAACCTGAGCTGGCTACATTCCTGAGGGAGGGGGGAAACCTGCTCTCTCTGCCTATGTGACTGGTATCACATTCCTGGATGAGGGGCTTGGGCTCCCTGGGGAGCTAGGAATTGCCAGTCTGCCCAGCAACTAGTGATGCATTTCAAATTGGTTGGCTGACAGCCAACAGGTGCTGGCCTCCATTGGACTAGGTAAATGAGGTCACAAGGGCTATATAAGTTAAGGACTGCCCAGGAGGAGTGGGCGGCAGCCATGAGAAAGGCTCAGAGAGAGAGAAGAGCTAAACCATCTGAAACTTGCTCTCTCTCTCAAAACTCGTGATCAAGGAGCTGCTTGCCTCCAGAGGGAATCTTCACCTGTCTCTGGATGATACTTGTGAGTAAGCTACCTGAGATCTAATGAGATATATAGCTTGCAGTAACTCAGATGCATGATCAAAGGCTATCCAGCCAGAGGAGTTTGCTCTATGGGATTTCTCTGATGTTGCTGTACCCTGTACTCTATTCTAACCCTACCCTTTTTAACCAATAAAGTTATCCTTTGTACCCGATGTGGGAGACTTATTGGGAGTGGGTCTAGATTATACCTTGGGGTCCCCTTGGTTCAGCTGACTAAGGGAGACTGCTACTTGTGCTTCTGACTGAGGGAAGCATCCCAAGTTCTTGAAGTGAATCATGTACCCTGGAGGGCTTCTAGGCCTGTGTTTCCCAGAGTGCACAGAGCCAGAATTAAGCCCAGTCCTGGGTGGTGGCAGTGGAACCCCCAGGCTAGTGGGTGTGTTCCAGGAAGGGGGTTGGACAGACTTGAGGCACCCCCAGGGAGGCACTCAGAGCCTGGAAGGTGGTTGGGTGCAGTGAGGTGGGTGGCTTAATGCAGGAGTGCCCCCTACTGGCCCAACACACCCCCTATGCCCTGTCCACTGCATAGATTTACTTGCAGGGAGATGCTCTCCATGCTGCCTGGTTGTATTACCGGCCACGTACATGTGTGTGGGCATGTGGCACTCCTGGCAGCCCAAAGCAGTCCCTTGCAGGATGGAACGCTACCAGCCTGCAAGGGGAAACCCATCATTTCCCATGGTTTTCCACAGTGAATGGAAAACCTGGATTTCTGCACAATACTGTGAATCCTGTGCAAATTCTGTCCCTGAACTATGCAGCCCGGGACTGGGACTTGATGTTCCCATTCTGGGACTGTTCTGCCTAATTAGGGATGGGCAGTCACCTTAGACCAAACAATGATGGAGTCCTGTTTCACATATCATAAGATATGTCGCCCTATTTTCAGTATTGTCAGTGGAAGGCTGACACTTTAGAGAGCTTTGTCTCAGTGCAGAAGAGATCAGCAGCAAAGTGGTTAATGTACTGAGAACTGGAAAATAGACTATGGCTAAATCAAGCAAAAATTGCTGTTTTGTACCTTGACTCTTTCACAATCCAGCATTCATTTTGAGCTGTATTGTGCCATCAATCCATGTGCATTCCATGGGGTTTCAGCTGCTCGACTCCCATTAACTTTAATAAGAAGCAGGAGAATAAAATGCTGAGCAAAGCACTTTGAAAATGTACCTTTTCATTCTTAAAAATATATTACTCTGCTTTGTGCAGTTGGGAATCTTTAGAAAATAGAGTTGATTGCTTCATAATTTCAATATCTGTGCTTTGTGCAAAATGTTAATAGTGAGGTCCATAGGTTGCTCTACACTAGAATGGACAATGGATTTCGTTACCTAAGTGACCAAATGAGTGACTGAGTGACTTCAGGATTTATCTACACGAAGCAGACAAAAATCCCCCAGTCAAATAATGTATGTGTGCGCGTGTGAGAGAGAGAGAGTGTGAGTGTGCGCACGCACATGCACATGTGAAGGTTACATAAGGAAGAGAAACAATTTGGGGAAATTTAATGTGGCAGTCTCTTTTAAAGAAGCCTGTTGCCAGGAGACAGTCAAAACTGGCAGTGAAAATAGTACTGGTGTTAAAAAGAACAAATAGCAGAGATCCAGAGCCAAATGTTTAACTGTAGGCCAGGGTTTCACAAACAAGAAATGAAAGGGTACTTCTCCCCGCATCTTTAAATGATAGTATTCTGACACATACATTTGCATATGCAAACAGTAACTCAGGTGTCTAAGAGCCAGATCCTGCCAGATGCTGGAAGTCATTATTTCTCATGACCTTTATTCAAGGGAAGATGTAGGTGCTCAACCATTTGCAAGAGCTGCTCAGCATCTAGCAACTTGATTGTATGCTTTGCCATCCAGTTTTGACATGCGCTTATATTGCTCCTTACAAAAATTCATCACTATCTGTACAGATCTACATTCTGAGTCATTTCTTGGCCACACAAGTGGCCTCAATCTTTTATTTGGCCCTCAAACTGAAGGCAAGACAATGGAGATTTCTTGTGGGAACTTTAAAATACGGCAGCCTCAAACTCCTCTGAGGGACAGATAAATATGGGGCGAAGGTTTCATTAGCAATGCACTCTATCCTTTTAGTGGAATAGTCAGCCATCTTTTTTGTTCAGCAAGACAGTTTTTGCACAGATGTCAAGTTTTGCTATTCTAGGAATGGGAAAATGGGGACAGAGTTTTAAATGCATTCAGATCAGTAGGCATAATGAGCCCTCAAGACTATCCTTCCTTATCCAGATAAACAGTAATTCTTTACAATGATTTCTGAAGTGTACCATGTTCCCATTTACTTAGACATGCAGTGCATATAGTGGGAACCATTGAAAAGTGTTGTCCTGCATTATCTAAGGGATTTTGAAGGAAATTGAGGAAATCTGCATTACAATACATTGTTCCTGCAAGGACGGATCTCACAGAATCTAATCTTTTTTTTCATTCATTTTTTAGTGTAGCCTGCACAACAGAGGCAGCTCTTCAGGATAATTTACATAATAATAGTATTATTCCAGCCCAAACATGGTGCTCATCTCAAGGACCTCCCCAGTCCCATCAGGGGGATTGTTCAACCCAGACAGGGAGGAGGCAATGATGGGTGGAACTATCCAAATATGACAACATGAATTTCAAATATTATAATTAAATATACATTGCCTAACCCCACTGCCAGCAGAAAGTCATTTTAGTCAGAGGAGACTTTGGATTCCCAGGGTTTCAGTTCCACATCAAGATGACGTGGTAGATTCTCCTGCTCCCCTTAGAACTATCATTTTACTCTTCGTAGGTCAGGGTTAAAACATATTGCTGGGTGAGCATAGGGGGAACTTGCACTGTCATCGCCCATGTGCTTCGTGTTCTGTGCATAAACAGAGGGCTTTGATTTCCAGTGCTGTTAAATGGGCATCTGTACCATGCAGTAAATGAAACTGAAACCTGGAAGCAGAAAATCTAAGAGAAGAATCATATTTCATTTTATGTGCCCAAATGGTACTTACCCAGCCACTTAAGTGCTGCTTTTGGCACTTACACACAATTTGTGATCCTACGCCGCATGGAGTGTAGATATACAGGCATCCACTGGCTGGGCAGGTATGAGGTACTGTATATGTGTACTGGGGTAAGCCTAAGTACTGAAATCATAGCTAAGGAAAAAGCCATGAGTAGTGGGTGTTAGATGCTTATGGGGGAAGTGAGCCATCCCTTTTTTTTTTTGGTCCAATGACTAAAGGGTGTGTGGGTCACTGAGATGGCTGAAAGAAAAGGTCCTTGGGTTTTATACTGAGCCTTTGTCTCAATGGGACAAAAATTTCCACACTGCTTTCCATCAATTTAATTCAATGACTATTCAATGTAAGGTGAAAGGGTTGTTTCAAGAGGAATGCTGGGTGATGCATGATGTGTGGCCAGAACACTCTTCTGATAAGCAGGAAAGACATAGGTTCACTCCCCCTCTACGTGAGGGGGGCTAAAATCTGGGTCTCCCACCTCCTGTGTGTGTGCGCCCTAACCACAAGGCTATTTTGCTACAGCATGAAGAGTCCTCGTCCTTTTTTTGTCTAATGCCTGCTAATCATGGGTTTTTGCCAGGCCACATTTTAGGACCTAGGATGAAGTAGTGTGTACAGAGCCATGCACCTGTCTAGGCATGATACAGGCTACTGAGCATGCACAGTAACTGTGTGGATGCTTGTGTGTGAAACAGTATTGCAAACTGTATGCAAATGCCAGAAATCACAGTTATATGGCCAAGCAAGCACCATTTGGGCATGTGAAGTGAAACAGGATTAAGCTGTAATTGTTTCCATTCCCTGAATAGGTGTATGTAAATGAAGGCATAAGGAACTTTCCCTTTGCATTTCTATGCAGGACCTAGGCACAGTCATAGGGTAAATACTACTTGTGTTTAGAGTCATGGAACATCCAGGCCCAGAAAGGACGTGGAAAAGTGGAGCTTCTTCTCCTCAGGTGAACAGAGTGAATTTCAGTGGCAAAGAGAGTCCAGCAAATATTTTCCCCCACTGTCCCCAGAGGTATATGCTAAACTGAGGCACAGTTTCTCTAAGGACTTCTGCTGGTTCAGTGCCTTTCTGCTCTGCTCCTGGCACAGCACTGTCCTTAATAGACATTGCAGCCTAAAGATGTATTCAGCATCTTTTTTCCAGCACTAGGTTCACTTTGGCCCTGATCCATTTCCACTGAACTACAAGGGGAAAAACATGGATAAAATATGACATGAGGTCTATTGAGAACATATTTTCAAATTATGGACCCCATAACTTCCTATGAATAATTTTTATAGAATTTCACTAACGTTTTTATTCATGGTATGTCTGTGAACAGTGTCGAACGATTATGTTTTGCATTTATTCATCTGTATTTACTTGGTTGTATTTCCCTATGTTTGTGATGAATATTTGAACCTCACATTTTATGGGTGTTGGATAGTTATATAAACCATAGAGCATTGCCCTATGGTGACGTAAAGATGCGCTGTTGCTGGACAGCAAGCTATGGTGACATAGCCAACACAAGGGTCTATATGTGATCAGCAGCTATGTTGCCGTAACAGTGCACTCCCTTGATATAGCGTGCTGCTATGGTGATGTAGCAGTCAAATCTAACCATGTGCCACATGCACAGCGCACTAATTGCCCATACTGCACCATGCTTTAGTACTTCCAAAAAGAAGTACTAAAGCATGGTGGCATGTAGACGCACCCATACAGTACTTTCAGATCCCTGCCATGTGAATAATACATTTTTCAGTTTGGTAGCCACACCTTTTGCATTGAATTGAAAAAAAAATAAAGAGCAAGGACCAGTAATACACCACAGATTTTATTCTGCAGTATTTTTACTCTCTATTCAGAGTATCTACACATGCAGTTAGTGCACATGAATGAACTCTGGAGCTTATTGCTCTGGAACTTTTGCTCCTAGGTGCCCCCTTTGAACATGTGCCTGCGAGGAATTAGCTCTGGAGAAATCAGATCCAAAGTTTATTTATGCACAGCATATGGAGCCTGGTCAGAGCAGATCTGGCTGGCAGCCCATGGCTGCTTCAACAGGACTCAATATGGTACCGAGGGGCTGGCTGGGGCATGTGGGTGCTTCAACATGGAGCTAGCCAGCAGGCAGCCCCTGCACTGAAGCACCCTCATGCCCCAGCCAGTCAGCTCAGTATCATTGTTGAGCATGAAAAAACTCTGCCATAGGGTAGTTCTTGTATTTACAAGTATGGCCCTGCTGAAGAGTTTATTAGTTTCCTGAACCCTAATAGGGGTGCATGTGTAGATGCTGGGATGTTTACTGTGGGGCTAGTTAGTCAGCTTTGCAGTAAATGTCTTAAGTAAATGTGCCCAGTAAGGAACAGACACAACCAACATCCCAAAATGTCTGCCTGAAGTAGATGCTAGTGCTATTGCAGTGCCCAGGGGTAGTGAAATTAATTTACATTGATCAAATGGCTATGGCAGAGTGAAATCATAATGGATATACAGCACATACACTGAAGAAACTTTCTCCAGAGTTAATTTACTTCCAGCTTTCTTAGAAGTAACGTAACACTGGAGAACAGCATTTCTTCTGGAGTAAATGCTGTGCATCTTGTGTCTGCTCCACTTTCTCTCCATAGTAAATTCAGAATAAATTAAATAAAGCAAAATGGAACAATGCTGTGTGACTGTGCCCTCATTTTCTTTCAAGCTAAAAGAGAAATTTCACTCAGGACATTTTGTTCAACCCAAAGTACAATGTTTTGTGTCATGTTATAGCAAATGAGACCATTTGTATGATTCCCCCCCACAAACCCCCTCCCCCCAAACAAATCATAAAAGATTCATTTAGTTTTTGGGTTATGCAATCCTTTTTCACAATAGAAAGGAAATAGTTTAATTGTAAATGCTGTTTTAAAAATAAGAACTGCAAATATTCAGAAAATACTAAAATGAAAATTTTTTCTGTTTTATAAAATTTGGCCCCATTTCTCCCCCAGATAAAGTGGAATTCAACCTGAACTCATGACAACTTCTGGTCCTCCAAAAATATATTTTTTAGTAACTACTATTCACTGAAAAAAATGCCCAGCTCTATGTTCAATTCATGATGAGACAATTATATAGCTAGCTCTCACTGTGTGAATTTAAATTATGATAGTTAAATATACAGTTGGATATTTATATGCTGTGACTATTTCAGGACTTGAGCTTAAAATTAAATTTTGCAAGTTTTTGTGTTATGGAGGACTGACTCCTGGAATGTTCACAAAAAGAGGTTCGGAGAATGGATTTATAGAAACGTGTTTTCAATATATAATAAATATTTGAGGAATATATTCCTACTCTTTGCTCAACTTTAGCTTATTTCAAGAATGTAATGGAAACAATGTGGAATCTAGATTGTTAATGAGATAATATTTCCAAATAGAATCATAGAAATCATTTTTCTGTGTTTTCTCTGATTCTTTTTGGAGATATTAGCTCGTTAACCATCTAGGTTCCACATAGTTTTCATTACATTCTTTATAAAAGCTAAAGTTGAGCAAAGAGTGGGAAGATGTATCCCATTGGTTAGTTAGGAATGGACAAGCTGAGTATGAAGTAAACATAGATTCATAGATTCATAGATTAAGGGTCGGAAGGGACCTAGTAGATCTTCTAGCCCGACCCCCCGCCAGGGCGGGAGAACAACAAAAAACCCAAAAAGAGAAATGGGACTCAAACGAGTCCAGCCAGGTAGGCATCCAGCCTCTTCTTAAAGACCCCCAGGGTAGGGGCCAGCACCACTTCCCTTGGAAGTTGGTTCCAGCTCCTAGCCGCCCTAACCGTGAAGTAGTTTTTGCGGATGTCCAATCTATACCTCCTCTCCATCAGCTTGTGCCCATTACTCCTTGTTATGCCAGC
>NW_017729032.1:72642942-72644845 GCF_001723915.1 Gavialis gangeticus
GCACCTTCTTCATCCTCCCAATATATTTGAAAAAGGACTTTTTGTTATCCTTAATCTCGGACGCTAGTCCGAGCTCCATGTCCGCCTTGGCCTTCCTAACAGCTCGCCTACAGGCCCGAGCTGAGTAGGTATACTCCTCTTTGGAGATTTCACCCCCCTTCCACCGGGCGTACGCCGCTTTTTTGGCAAGCAGGCAGTCCCGGATGCCCTTGGTGAGCCAGGGGGCCTTCCGGACACTCCTGCCCCCCTTGCTTCATATGCATATCTGTAACAGAGTCTGCCATGACTTGTTTTCCCCTCTCATTGTCAAGTTTCTTGTTAGTCCCTACATTTTAGGTTTAAAAGGGGAGACTGGAAGGGCAGCACTCATCACTCAGTCTTGGTGTTGAGATTGTCACTAGGCCCACAGGGAACTCATCAACTTTCCAGACAGTCATGAGCTGTTGTCACAATGTAGGAGGCAAGTTGAATTTAAGTGAAAAAATGCTCTTGATGTGTATAGCTTTTCTCTGCCGTGGCATACAGCTTCTGGAAGGGAGGAAGAATGGTTTTGTGGGTATAGCACAGGACTCATAATCAGGACAGCAAGATTTTTGCCCTACTTCTGGTATCAATGTTTTTGTATGAAATTGGGTAAGTCATCCTTTGTGCCTCAGCTGCCTCAACTGTAAAGTGGGGATTAATCACTTACGTTTTTAAAACCTGTAGATATCCTCAGATGGAAGGCGAGCACAATAGAAATGCAGATAAATTTTCACAACTGTTCTGTGTTATTAAACATTCTGCAGAGTTCAGAGAAGAGAAGACACAGCAGACTAGAAAATAACAGTATAAGCAAAGAGGCCAAGGACAGAATAAAGATAATCATCAGCCCTGAGGGGATAATCTCTCCGGCTCGGCACTGAGATGCATCCTGAGGTGGGTTGTCCCTGTCATTGTTTCTGCCCATACTGTATCATTTCTGTTGCTAAGCAGAGCAGTACAATTTCTAGGAGTGCCAGTCTGGCACTTTTCATAAGTACTAAATTCACTTAAAAGTAGAGATAACACAGATCCAAACCTGAAGATCTGGGTTAAGATTTTTACTTTCAGACATCTCTCTTTCACACAGGCAAACATGAGGGGCAGTGGCATTACTCTGCTGAAGTCAGGGGGGAAGACAGTTTACACTAGCTGAAATTCTCTATAACAGATAAATGGTATAGTTGAGAAAACATGCAAAAACAATAGGGAAGGGTAAAGGAGAGAAGGTAAAGAAACCTGACAACCTACTTTTAGGGTTTAGGCACAAATGCTACTATATTTGCCAACTCTCTGCAGCCTTCTAGGGGCTGGGGAAAACAGAAGGCAGAAATGTTCCAATCCGAGCTGCAATAATGCAGTGTTTAATTATTTAAAGATCCAGTTTAATTCTTTTTTATTTCATTGATTTTTTTTTCTTGGAGACTGTTTCTTTTGACACTGAAAGAGCACTTGCCTTCACTAAAAAGCAGCCCCTGCTACAAAAGGGATTGCTAAGAAGAGTGAAAACAGACTCTGAACAAAGGAGACTTCATTATACTGCACAAATGATGGAAAAGCATGCCTAGGACTTCCATGGGGCTGCTGAATTTATCTGAAAAGCGATTAAGGCTGGCAAATCGCTGCTAAAGTTTTATATCACCAGTCTTGAGAGTGCCTCAGTAATAGTGTGACTTACTTAATTCAATGTAGTCTTGAAAAGAGACCTCTTGGGTTAAAAAATACTGATGTATAGACCACTCATGTGCCTCAAGGGGCTTGTCACAACATTTCCATGGCAATTGCTCTGGTGAGCTGAGAAACTTTCAGGGAGCTGCCATAGTAGAGACTATGACATATATATTGGTGTGTGTGTGTGTGTGTGTGTGTGTGTGTGTGTGTG
>NW_017729032.1:72644986-72645841 GCF_001723915.1 Gavialis gangeticus
TGTGTGTGTGTGTGTGTGTGTGTGTGTGTGTGTGTGTGAGAGAGAGAGAGAGGGAGAGAGTGAATGAAAGAGAAACTGTCCACTAGTGAGAGATATGCCATATCTATGGCGTGACTGAACAAGTGGAGGGGCTTGTTTTAATGCTGTATAACTCTAGTTTTATTTTTATGCTTCAAGTGGAAACATTAAGAGAAATCGGGATTGTTTTGTCAATTATTTGTCAGCAGAAAAAAGGCTACATGCATCAGATAATGTATTCTCATAATGACTACTTTGACTGTAATTAGACTACTTAAGCTATCAGCATAAATTCAATGTAGAAAAAAAACAGTGTTTTTACTCTCCCCACCCCCAGCTTTCTCAGTCAACATGGACAACACAACCAACATTTAATCCAGGTATAGTTTTTAACTCAGCCTTTTATCTAGTTTTGCACATCCATGCTCAGACTAAATCTTACTATTTCCTTTTGATCTGCCAGAAGATATGAGAAACAATCCACAATTGCAGTTCCTGCTATGGCACCCATGCATGACAGGAGGCATGATTGTAGAATCAAACATCAGATCTCATCCTGCCTCATCACTGGTGAAGGGGGAGCCTAGGATCATGATCTGTGTGGGCAAGTAGCAAACTCCTGTGGCTGAAACCCTGTTAGCTGGGAGTCCAAGACTGTGCATGTTCAACTGACGGCATGAAAGGAACCAGCCACAGTTATTACATGTTTTTGTGTAATACTTTTGTAGCTTATTCCTTGTTTTATCACTCCATTAATTGTTTGAATAAGTGTCCAGATAACAACTTAAGACGTGTCTGAAGTGTAATGTGCACCCCGTTGGGGGGGGGGGGGGGGGA
>NW_017729032.1:72645987-72661611 GCF_001723915.1 Gavialis gangeticus
GGGGGGGGGGAGGGGAAGGAGGGGGCATGAACACCACTAGGGGAACTCTTTTCATAGAATGACCACTTCCTCTCTGATGTCACAATCCCTGTGGTCAAAGGGAATTTACCCAACACCTTCAGAAGAATAGGCCTGGAAACAGAAATTCATAACTTTACTGGGCAAAATCTAGACAATACAGACTTATTGGCTTTAGCTTCCTGGCTTATTCAAACCTAACTCTACTACTTTCCCTTCACTTCACAAGTAATAACTACCCTGCCATCTTGAATGATCTCACTCGGCCATTAACTAGATTGCTTAATCAATTGTGCTACCTTTATCTTATAAGGGTCCTTATAATACCTCTTCACTCCTAGTTCACAGCCTTCTCCCATGTAAACAACATGTATCTGCCTCTTTCTTGCACCTGAGGAAGGGCACTTTCCCAACTAAAAGTGTGGTCCAATAAAAGATATCACAAACATTTTTTGCATCTCGTACATTTTCTAGACCATAATGGCTACAACAACACTCCAACCCTATGAAGCTAATATGCATTTAGACCGTTATCAGGCCTCCTATTTAGTGTCATAGTTTTAGAGGGTCAAAGAATTGTGGGTACCATTAAAGTCATATCTTGGCATCTGAGTTGTGCTTATGGGCACAGAACTCATTAATTACAACCGTAGTTGTTTGTATAGTTTGTGGGTGTAGGAGCAGAGACCACCTTTTCAAAAAGTAACCCAAAAAGTGTGCAAAACAGGTGCTCTAGCATGTAACTTGTAAGCAGGATCCTGAGAAGTGCCAATCTCAATGAATTCTGGTGGCATCAGTGGCTTAAATTGTTAGGTATATCCAGTTTACTCAAATTATTGGGTACAGCGTAGGGAAGGGAGGGAATCTCACAGCAGGCAGGAAGAAGCACAGTGACTGAAGCCATAGACACACATTAAGGAGTATCCACCTTGCTTGGAGTGGTAGTGTGCCTTTTTGCAATGCAGTGCTTGTTGGGGGTGGGGGTGAGAGAGCAGTCTTGCTGGCTTTGGCATGCCTTCCTGCTAATTCCATTTGCTCTGGTATCATTGTGCAGTGGCTTTGTGCCTGTCACCAGCTTTTTGTATTGACCCTGTTCCCCAATGATCTGCTGAATGCCTGGCCAAGCATAGATGCCCACAGCTTTCAGCCACTAACTCGTTTCTTGATGCTATAGTTGGCACACTTTCCAGGCCTGTCCTTGCATAGGCTTTGGATACTGTGTGCCAGATGGCAAATTCAGTAGTGTCCATATTTAGGCATGAACTAATTGGGAAGGTGTGGAGTGAGTTAATCCTCACTATTTCACAGGCTTCTTTTTCATTGTACTGCTGCATGTCCTCTCTGATAGCTGAAAACTGAATGTGCCTCACAGTGCCTATTTTAGGTACTAATTTTACCTCCCTTCTCTTCATTATGGACTCAACACTCCCTGTTTATGCTCCTAAACTAATGTGAGGATGCTTAATGTTCTTTCACACTGCCACAAGTTTTGTGAACAACTTGGGTTGGTGAAGCAATGGGTTTAAACTGAAGCAAAGCAGATTTAAATCAAATCCCAGGGGAAAAAAAAAGCTCCCAAACTGTCAGACTAAGAAGACAGTGGACTAAGCTGCTTAGGAAAACTGCCTTTGGTGGAGGTTTTTAAGAAGATGCCAGAAGGGAATTTGTCTGGGATGGTTTAGGTCAGGGCTGTCCAACTAGCAGTTTGTGAAGGGTTAAATTATGGCCTGTAGTGCTTGTCATCATCAGGGAACCTGGTTTTCTTTGATTAAAAAACACCTCCACTTGCTCCCACATCCCCCTGCCTACTGCCAAAGTTGGGGTCTTTGATTGTTGCTGGCAACTGAAATTGGGGGCATGGAAAAAGTGGGGGTGAGTTGTGGCCACCTTCACCATGTGGGTTCCAGAGTTGAGCCAATGCAGCAGCTCCAGCAGCCACATCAGCAAGCTGCGACCTTGCCACCAGAGGTGGGTCATCTGGTTCATGGGAAACTCCACAGACTGGATTTGCCCAGTGAGTGGGGTCAAATAAATTGGACAGTCCTGATTTAGGGATAGTTCATCCTACATCTCTGCAAGAGACAATCTCTAAATGATCTTTGGCGACCCTTTCAACTCAGTGATTCTTCCTCTGTTTTTACTTGGTATCCATGCTGCGTACAGACATTTGGGGAGATTTGGGGAAGGTTAGATCATATTAAAAATGGCCACCTGATCTAACTTAGTTTGCCCAGGTGCAGACCTTACACAGATCCCTGATCCTCACCCAGAGCTTGCTTGCCTCCCTGACCCCCCTAACCTCCCCTGCTGACCCCCCATTTCCCAACTTACCTTGGATCAGGTGGTTATTTTTAATGCAATCTAACTTCCCTGAATGTCTGTATGCAGCTCCAGTTATGCCACTTGGGCCGGGCCCAGATATTACACTTTACTGGTATAAGCGATTGGAAACCAGTCTATACCTGTAACAGAAGTCCGGCACACAAAACCAGTCTATACCCATAACAGAATAGAAGTTCAGCACACGCAGACTATTTTAAAATGGTGAAACCCAGTCTAAGATTTGCCCCCTTCCCCCCCTCACTAAAAAGCGAATGTGTGTTCTGTTTGCTACTGATATAAACTGCAAGTCTTACAGAAAACTGCGTAACTTTGATCAGTTCTACCTTGGTCTTTTTAAATGTTTGTACCTAGCCTTGAAGCTCTAAGTTGTATCAGCCTCACTAGCTACGATGCCTTTTACACTGGCATGCCATAGTTTTTCACATTTCTAACCCCTGTGTCTTCGATCTGTCCCAGTTTCCTTTTAAAATGTTGTTTCCTGAGGCCTTAGAGAATATTTCAAAAACTGATCCAAGCAGTCAAATATGTCACTTCCTTAAATCTCAGATTGTTAACAGCACATCAGCAACTGAAAGGTGATTTATCCTCCCCTTGATGAGTGAAAAGAAAATCCTTGAGAAAAGAAGTCCTGAAGAATTTGTAAAATTCCAAAAGAAAATAGTACTGTTTTTCTATTATTTAACCTCTCACTGGCAGATGTCCTGTCATCCAGTATCAGAAAAAAGCCACATAGAATTACTGCTTTCTTTACTGATAATTTCTGATGATCCTCAAAGAATAGATGCGTGTCTCATCTATTTTCTCCTCTGTGACTATATTTTAAACCTCCTGAGTTTGGTCCATAAACCTATTAAGTTCTGGATTCATTTGGTGTCTTGGGATTTGTTTGTTAATCCCTGCTGTCATATCAACCTGAATTCAAAATCAGCAGTTATCTGATTTCTGTTCCTGAGACAGTGATCCTGAACCTATTATATACAGCATAGTTTTGGTTAATTTCTTTCATTTTTTAGATTCTAATGTAGCCTGAAAATCCCAGCATGTCTCAAAAGTTTTCTGGAGGTCTATTATCTTGCTCTCTTGTATGCTTTTCGTGGGGAACACAGTCACAAGTATTGCTGAGAGAACATTTTTATATGCTTTTTCTACCCCACTGAAGTCTTAAAAGTGTGTGCAGGTGTGTGTATGTTTACTTCCAATCTCTATCTTCCTCCAAAGGAGCCAGGATGCTGTGAGAAATGAAAATCTTACACAACAAGTGCTTAATTGCCAGTAATGAACGTAGAGTGCAAAAGCAAATTAAAAAAACCCCCTATGCTAAGAGAGACCATTAGGAGCAATTTGACATTTATTGAATAACAGATGGTGATTAAAAGCATAAAACCACAATTGTCTTGCTAAAAAAGGGTAGTTCTGTTTAAAAAAAACTGTATCACTTCAATTAAAATACCTCTAGACAGCAATTAAATCATGTGAAGATCAACCTCAAAATGGTTCCTATCTGCACTCTAATCAATAGTGCAATTAAAATATTCCATCTAAAAGCATCACATTTTTTAGCTTGACAATTTGCCTAAAAGATTATCCAAAGCTTGCAGGAATCTTCTACTCCCAGGCGGAGTTCAGTTGGTAAACACTTAGCATGGAGAACATGTGCATTAGATTAATTTATATTAAACAAGGGGAAATGAGTTCTCCCTTTCCTCCCTCCTTTTTTGTCTCCTTCTAAGCTAACACTGTTTTCAAATCCTGATGTGATTCCTCTCCTGTAATTAGAAATTTATCTATCAGGGCCTAGAGACTGCAGCTGGCTGTGCTAGACACTGTTAAAACATATAGGTAAGACCCAGGCCCTCACAGTTCTGGGCACTGCAGCACCTAAGCCCAATATAATTACAGCGCAATGGAGCAGACGCGAGTAATTGCACGCTAATAGCACGCTCCCGTCAGCCTTCACGTCTCATGCATCAGCATCCATGCACTTCAAAATAGTGATGGGGGCACTTTAGTTAAAGCCCATTCGATGAGCTTTAGTTAATGTCCCCCCTGCCACCATTTTGAAGCATGGGGATGCTGATACATGGGAAGCTGCAGAGCTTTAATTAGAGTGGCTCTTGGAGCTGCTTTAATTAAAGCACTCCACCCGTCTTGGAACACGTGTAAAAATGCCCTAGATTCCCAGATCTTGCTGTAGAATATGTAGCCTATACCTAGGTGTGTAGGCTCCTTCTTCATTATACATGAAGAGGTAAATGCATTACTTAATGCTACCAAAAGGTTTCCTCTCACTCAAGATTCACTGCCTGGAATTGTCTTCTGAGGGTAGTCTCTCAGAAATAAGGAAGAGTTGCTCTTTTAAAATATGGCTAGAGGAAGAGAAGAAGGTAGTGGAGTCCTTGCTCCTCTTCCTACAAAGTCTCGGTGGATAGAGCTTTCTCCTAGGAAGTGGGGGATTTTGTGTTAATTTCCTCCTCAGCATGAAGGGATTTAAATACACAGGTCACACTTCCCAGGAGACTGCCAAGGCTGAGTCTTTTCCAGAATGGGCAAGAAGGGTTCAGAGGGGAACAGATGTTCTACTTGGCAGAAAAGAATTAAAGATTTATTCGACCAAAAAAACAAAACAAAAACAGAGCATGATTCTGTAGATGAGCATTTTGGGCACTCCACTACAGGAGAGGACAAAGGGGTTTAAATCTGTTTAGTGAGAAGAGGGAATTGAACAACTATTCTCATCCATCTATGGAAAAGGACTCTAACTGCTGGGATATGATATGAGAGAGAGATGGAAAATAGCTGTTCTGCCAGATGGAAAAAAAAATGGAATCTGCCACTGCCTTTTGCATTAGCCAATTGAACTACGAGCTAAGAAGAGTAGACCACCACCAAGGACAAATTCCTTGCTGCTTCTTCTACTCTGTTACTAGAATTACATGTGTATTAGTTCTGGAATGAGAAGTATTGCCACCATGAACAGCGCGTGCCCCCAGCAGCTGGGGGGGTATGGCTGTGCTGGTGGTGGTGGTGGCGGGAGTGGTGGCGGCAGTAAGCTGAGAGCTCCTGCAGATGCTGCCAGCACTGTCGGCGGCAGGGGAGGAGGGGTGGCAAGCACCAACCAGGGGTCGGCAACCACCCTCAGGCACTGCTGGCAGCATTGGCTGTGGCCAGGGGAGATTGTGGGCTGCCCACAGATACCGCCGGTGGTGTTGGCGGTGAGGTGGCAAGTCCACCTGTGTGCACCCTCTATGCATCACTCCTGATTGCCACATCCCTTCCCCACAATCCTTTATGCTGACTAACTGAAGATACCTTTGTAGAAGCTTGTCCAGAACAATCACAGCTCTGATCATGATTGCGACTTCTAACAGTTACATGATAACAGCCCCAAATTACTGGCTATTACTATTAATAATTAATTAATAAATAATAACTGTGCTTCATTAACTTTTTAACAAAATGTTACTAGTTTCCCACTCCCTCTCTCACTACCCCTCTCTAGAATTTCCTCCATTTTAACCCATTATATTAGCATTAACATTAGCATTACCATTAGCGTTAGCATTTTCTTTCTTCTCAAATTGTTTCACTTTCCTTTTCCCCACTTCTCTATCTCATCCTTGGTCTTACCTTTCCCCCCTTGGCCAAATAAATTTGAATTTGTAATCTCAGGTATTTGCACTGAAAACCTGACTGGAGAGAGAATCATAGAGTCATAGAAATTAAGAGCTGGAAGGGACCTTGAAAGATCATCATGTCCACCCCCCCGTGCTCTGGGCAGGAATACTGCTGAGATCAAATGATTGGGGACTGCACCACCTCCTTGGAAAGTCCATTCCAGATTCTGGTCACCCTTACTATAAAGAAGTTCTTACTTACATTCAACCTGAAACCATCCTCTAATAGTTTGTGGCTATTGCTCCTTGTCCTCTCCTGGGGTGCCTTACTGAACAGTTTTTCTCCCAGCTCCTGATATTCACCCCTTGGATACTTATTGATGGCCACCATGTCCCCCCTCAGTCTTCTCTTCTCCCGGCTGAACAAACCCAGATCCCTTACTTTTTCCTTATGAGGTTGGTCCTCCAGGCCCTTAATCATTCTTGTGGCCTTTCTCTGGACCCTTTCAATATTCCCCCCATCTTTTTTGAAGTGTCCAGAACCGGACACAGTACTCCAGCTGGGGTCTCTCCAGAGCCAAGTAAAGAGGAAGTATCACTTCCTTAGCTCTGCTCGTGACACATTGGCTAATGCATCCCACTATGCTATTAGCTCTGTTGACTATAGCATCACACTGGTAGCTCATATTCATCCTGTGATCAACCATAACCCTGAGGTCCCTTTCAGCCATGGTGCTGGCCAGAACATCTCTTCCTAACCTATATTCATGTTGCTGGTTATTTCTCCCCAGATGAAGCACTCTGCATTTATCCATACTGAACAGCATCTGGTTCCGGTCTGCCCACCGTTCCAGCTTGTCCAGGTCTGCCTGGATCTGCATCCTATCCGCTAACATGACCGTTTTCCCTCATAACTTAGTATTGTCCACAAGCCTGGACAGCATTCTTTCAACATCCTCTTTGAAATCATTGATAAAGATGTTGAACAGCAGGGGGCCAAGAACCAAACCCTGCAAGACACCACTGGCCACCTCTCGCCAAGATGATACAGACCCATCCACTAACACTCTTTAGGTTCAACCCCTTAGCCAGTTCCCAACCCACCTGACTGTGGACTCTGCCAGTCCACAATCCACCAGTTTTTTTATAAGAGCATCATGGGTGACCATATCAAAGCCCTTTTTAAAATCCAATTATATGACATCAACTGCATCTCCCACATCTAAGTGGTTCATTACTTGATCATAGAAGGAGATGAGGTTGGTCAGACATGACCTGCCTGCAGTGAAACCATGTTGGCTATCCTTCAGCATTGTGCCTTCTCCAGTCTTTCATAAATTTCATAGATTTCACAGATTTCATAGGCATTAGGGCTGGCAGGGACCTCGGAGATCATTGAGTCCAGCCCCCATAAATAGACTTCTTGATAATTTTTTCCAAAATTTTACCTGGTATTGACATCAAACTGACTGGTTTTTCATTTCCCAGATCTTCCTTTCTCCTCTTCTTAAAGACTGGTACAACATTGGCCCTTTCTAGTCTTCTGGGACCTCTCCGGAGCACCATGAGTCTTCAAATGCCTTTGCCAATGGTCTCACAGTGACTCCAGCCAATTCCCTCAGCATTGTTGGGTGTAGTCTATCTGGCCCTGCTGACTTGAAGACATTCAGCCATTCTAAGTTCTCCCTCACCAGTTTGACACTGACCATTGGTTGACAGTCTCCCCTCCCTTGCATCCCCCCAGTATCTGACGAGGCAGGCAACCACAATTTGTATGCAGGAATACTGATGTAAAATATTCATTAAAGAGTTCAGTTTTCTCCTGACTGTCTGTATCAGCTGTCCCATTCCATTCTGCAAGGGCCCAACATTTCCCTTGCTCTTTCTCCTGCTCCCTATATACCTAAAGAAGGACTTCTTATTGTTCTTGATTTTGGTCATCAACCTGATCTTGGTTGCCGCTCTTGCTTTTCTTATCCTCTCCCTACAAACATGAGCTATACTTGTGTATTACTTCTTGGTGACTACCCCTTGTTTCTACTGTCTGTAAACCTCCTTTTTCTTTTTATGCACTCCTTGACTCCTCTGGTAAGCCAAGAGGGCTTCCCAGCCCCTTTGCCATCTTTCCTGCATGCAAAAATGGACCTTTTCTGTGCTCTGAGGATTGCTCCTTTGAGGAATGACCACCCTTCTTTAACTCCCTTCCCCTCCAGTCCCTCTTCCCATAGGGTCTCTCCCACTGTTTTTCTAAGCTCATTGCACTCAGCCTTTCTGAAGTCAAACACCTCTGCCCTATTGGCTGACTTCCCTGGCCTATGACAGTGAATTGTATCATCTCATGATCATTATCTTCCAGGTTACCCTCAATCCTCAGATTTCCCACCAGGTCTTTCCCCTTGGCTAGAACCAAATCCAAAAAAACCTTCCCCCTGGTGGGCCCATTCACCTCCTGTACTAAATACAATTCTTCCACACAGTTCTTCCAAACTTACGTAACTGGTCAGACCTGGCAATGTTCCCTCAGTCAATGTGTACTAATGTACAGTGTGACCCTGACCCATTGTGACTATGCAAGGCCCTTTTTATAAATTTTTCTTTATAGTTCCTCTGATGGTAGCAACTAAGAAAGCTTCAACCCTCCTTAGAGAAGGTCTAGATGTGTCTGTGCTGAAGGTAAAGGTGTACCATTTGGAGGCCATTGAGGCAGTGCTCTGCCGTTTATTTCATTTTGTTAGGTTAAAGGCTCTGGACACCTTTACCCCCAGGTAACTCCTAGTACCCATTGGATAGGAAGCTGGGTGAGCATCAGAGCTGGACAGGAAGTGGAAGCAAAGAGTGGAAACCCATTGCTCTCAGATGAGATATTCTACTAGTTTATAGACAGTTGCCCCTGCCTACTGAGGTACACAGCTCCCACACTGATTGTGCTATTGCTCAAGTTATTGTTAAACTTGGTAATACTGGTAAAGTGCAATTATGTATCAGAAGGAAGTTTCTGGCAAAGACATCTGTGTGGACCTAACAAACAGGTTGGATTTTGAATTCTGGATACTCACAGAAAATGGCATGTGAATGGTTAGAAATGAAAAAGTATTCACCAAAGGTATGCAGCAAATAATATAGAATAATGAATACATATGAGAAAAATCACAATCTCCTCAAAGGCAGTCTGCAAATAGAAAAAAAGAGCAATGTTTGCCAAATGAATTATTCATGAATTATTCAACCAGCTCTAATAAAGAACAATTACATGCTGTTTGCTGTGTTCACCTCTGCCCTATCTAAAAATACCCAGTCGCCCTTAGACCTGATCAGGAATTTGGTGATTATTTTTCAAAAAATGACTTTGCATCTTACAAAATGGAGGAGAATCTATAAAAAGTATTAAAATAGGGTAACATGTTACAATTGGTCAAAATACAAGAAATCAATTTTGTGAGCTTTTTGGAAATTTGAAACTTTTCACTAAGGCAATTAAGCATGTGAACAGATTTGGAAACCATTTTGGAAGTGATTGGGATAAAAATGTAATTAAAACAGTGCAGGAATTTCCTCAAAAATTGAACCATTTGATATGCTCAGAAGGGTTTGGAAAAGTGTTGCTTTGCAAAAAGGACATTTGTCAACAAAATACATACCCAGCTTTAATGCTACCTTAGTTACTAGCAAACCTCATAAAGGTACTAATAACTTGCCACATAGAAACTGTAAGATTAGTGCTCTGTGTCTGCTTGAGGAATCAGAGATTTAGTGGGGGAAAGAGGCCTGTTAGCATTGATTTGTTTCTCAGCAGAGCTTACATGAGAAGTAGGTAGTGGGTAACTGTCATTTATCTGGTTCATGATGTACATGTAAGAGGTCTAGTTAGGTACCTGATGAATATGCTTTTACAGAGTCCTGCGACTATCACACCAAGACCTTTGATGCATATGCCTGGGCAAGAGTATGGAAGAGTGGAGGCTGCCCAAGACCTGCTGTCCACCCTTTAGACCATTGAGACAGAATCCAAAGGTGAGACTGAGTCCAGAAGTTCAGTGCCTCGATGGTTGCATCTTCTGCCAGAGAGCAACAGATAAGAACTGGTGCTGACTGCCTAATGCCTCAGCAAAGGTGTTTCTGTCCCTTAGCCTTTCTCCAACCAAAGACTACCCACAAGGTAGTGGGGGCTAGAGTTTTGAGGTATCCCATACTTTCCTTACTCTGGAAGTTGCAATATTGTGATATTTAATAGGAGCTACCTATTAATTAGTAGGCACTTGTGGAGTAGCCACTTGTGGGGCCACTGGAGTGGCCAGCCAGGGTCAGCTGACTTTTCACCCCTTCCAATATAAACCCCTTACCTGGAACAGGAAGTAGCTGGGCAATGTGGTCTAATCTTGTACCTTGGCTTGTCTGTGACTGACTTGCAGAGAGGCTTTCTGGGTACTCAGCCCAGCTTGCCCATAGACACTGAGTTTGCTCTGACCCTTTAGATACCTGATCCACTTCTGGTTTGATTTTCTGGATACTTGACCTGGCTAGCCTCCTGACCCCATGCTTTGGTTTTTCTGGTCCAGACTTCAGTGAAGAGAAGCCAGTGTTCTTTTGCTCAGCATAACACACAACACAAGCAAATAGAATAATTTCTTTTCATTGTTTCCCTATGTGAAGAGGTCCCACTAGTACTGTCATTGATTTACCCTGAGTCAATGCTGCTAATGGAGACATGGCCTAAGGAAGCTCTATTCACCAGCGTAGGTACACAAAAGTTAATGCTACTGTGATGATTCAAAGGAAAAGAGAGAGAAAGGGAAACAAGAAAGCATTTTTTGCCTGCTCCCACAGCATGAAAGAGTGCCATCAGTAGCTAAACATTATTAAAATATTTCAAATTAGTATCTGATTTGCTTTTAAAAATGCATTCATTATCAGTTAATTCATTAAGAGTATCTGTTGAGGTTTAAGACATACGAGACAAATATCTCATTTACAAGTAATTAATACAGAATTACTTAAGCAATACAATTTCACATGCAAACGAAATACTTATATTTGAATTACTTGTAAGCCACTTGAAAGGGATGCTTAGATGTTTAATCATCAGATAAATTAGATATGTTTTGTTAATTACCTATCAGTCAATATTCTAGTTCAACATCCACATTACATTAGAAAAGGGTTTGCATTGTAGGCAAGATTTTGGCTATTCATTAAATAGCCTTTCCAATTTCATTTTCGTTTGCAGCTGGTATTGAGGATATTAACCAATTTAGCTGTTCAATAATTCAAAGGAGAATTACTGGCTTTTTTTTTATTTCGTTCTAGACTGGCAGTAAATCACTTATGAGATTTGATCCTGGACTGCTTCTCAGATAAAAGCCAGCCTGAAAGTTTGGTTTGTGTCAAGGCTTCAAGAATGGGAACATATTTATGAATCCCACTAAGACACTCCTGTGTTTACTTTTTGATTTGGATCCTGATTCTGATCTAACTGTTTTTACAACTGTGTAAATCTATTGATTTAGAGGATCCCGGGTACTCATTTGAGAAGATTATATGGTAATGGCCTGGATGTTTTTACACATTAATACTGGTGTAATAAATAATGCAGTGTAATAATAATAAAACTTGATTTTATGCAATGATATAAAATTACACCTGGACCTAGCGAAGCAGATGGTAGGGTAGGGTGGCATTAACCTTTCACAGCTAAGAACCTACTTCATCAGATGCTATGAACAGACAGCACTGAAAGAAAGGGTTTTCCATGCGTTCAGTAGTAACTTCGTGAGGTGTCCATCTCTCTGTGAAGAGACAGAAGGAACAACAGTTACACACACACACACACACACACACACACACACACACACACTCTTCTGCCCAGTGTTCGTGGATACAGGACATAGGATACAATGCAATATATAATATTAAAAATGGCCAGGTGCATTCCTTTTGCTGTTCAAAATAATTCAGGCTGAAGCAGTTGGTGCCTAACAATTCTAAAACAAGAATGATTTTTTTTATATGTCTGATATGAAAAATATTGAGAAATAAGGGTCAGCGGTGAAGTGCTGACACAACCTTATCTACGACTCTTTCAGCAACACCCCTTAATATGAAAAAGTAAAGCTCAATAAAATGCAAGACTGAAACAGCAAATAATATTAGATGTGACATATTAGCCGTAAGGCCTTTTCTAGGCCACAGTAGAAAAATTTAGGACAAGGGCATGGTAGTGTATTTCTCCCCACAGCATGAGAAAGGCCTGGGACCCAAAGCACTGCTGCTAAGCTTGAGTTCTATTTCTAGCATTTGTTTTATTAACTTTTATTTTTGTTTTGCAGGCTGGACACACAGCACCAACCTTAATGTCAAAGGTGATAATGAAAAACAATAATCATAAGGGGAACAATCATTCAGACAACTGTCATGTTGCATTACAGTTGTTGCTACTAGCAAAAACTTTAATTAATTCTGCAGAATGCAAACCTCTGACTTCCGATGCCCATAACTTCCTGAGCAATTTTCTGTTAGGACTGTATCTTTACATACTGTGGAATAATCCTGAGTATGGACCCCACAACACCTTGTGGGGTTTTTTTTTTATATAGGATTGGACCTTTTGCCATTTGTGGCAAGACAAGTGGTAACTTCCATTTTCTGAGGTTATCAACTCATTTAGAATGGTTAGCATGGTTTTCATTCCTCCCGCCCGTGCTGTGGGCTGCCTCTAGAGTCATAGAATCATAGAAAACTAGGGCTGGAAGGGACCTAAGAAGGTCATCTAGTCCAGCCCCCTGCTCAATGCAGGACCATCACCAACTAGATCATCCCATTCAAGGCTTTGTCTAGCCGGGTCTTGAAAACCTCCAAGGAAGGAGATTCTGGGTAACCTGTTCCTGTGTTTTACTACCATCTTAGTGAAAAAATTCTTAAAATCTAACCTAAACTTCCCTTGCTGCAACTTGAGACTGCTGCTCCTTGTTCTGTCATCAGCCACCAGTGAGAACAGTCCAGCTCCATCCTCTTTTGAACCCCCTTCAGGTAGTTGAAGGCTGCTATTAAATTCCTTCTCAGTCTTCTCTTCTCCAAACTAAATATGCCTAGTTCCCTCAGGCTCTCCTCATAAAATCCCCAATTTTTGGTTAAAAAAAGTAATCCCAAATCCATATTTTCCCATGATTAAAATGAAACACCACTAATATATAGATATCCATATATAGTGGTGTTTCATTTTAATCACAGAGAACTGAGGATTTGGGGTTACTTTTTTTTTACTGAAAATTGGGGATTTTCATATCAGAGAAAATCTGGATCCCTGCTCATAAGTCGTGTGCCCCAGCCCCCTCACCACTTTTGTTGTCCTCTGCTGGACTCTCTTCAATTTGTCAACATCCTTTCTGTAGTGGGGGGCCCAAAACTGAACACAGTATTCCAGATGTGGTCTCACCAGTGCTGAATAGAGGGGAATAATCACTTCCCTTGACCCACCGGCAACACACCTGCCAATGCAGACCAGTATGCTGTTAGCCTTCTTGGCAACAAGGGCACACTGGTGGCTTGTATCCTACTTATTGTCTACTGTAACCCACAGATCCTTTTCTGCAGATCTGCTGCCCAGCCAGTCAGCCTGCAGCCTGTACTGGTGCATGGGATTGGTCCATCCTAAGTGCAAGACTTTGCACTTGTCCTTGCTGAACCTCATGAGATGTTTTTTGTCGCAATCCTCCAATTTTTCTAGGTTACCGTGAATCCTAACCCTACCCTCCAGTGTATCTGTTACTCTCCCCAGCTTGGTGTCATCTTCAAACCTGCTGAGGGTGCACTGTATGCCATCTTCCAGGTCATTGATGGAGACATTGAACAAAACCGGCCTGAGGACTGACCCCAGGGGGACTCCACTTGATACTGGCTGCCAACTAGACATCAAGCCATTGATTACTACACTCTGAGCCTGATGCTCCAGCCAATTTTCTATCCACCTGTGGCATCTCTAGCAGTTGTGGGGAGTACTGCACTGTCCCCCTTTTACCGGAGGGCCCCTCAACTCTCCTGCCACGACTTGATGTTAACGGAAAAAGGAGAAGTTCAGTGAAGTTCTCCTTCCCGGGTTTCCCTGCGACGAGGGGGTACTCCCATTTTGTGACACGATGTTCCTAGGGGCTCGGCCTCCCCTACACCCCGTCCACTCACCAACCACTCAGAGATTGGCTTTTGTTGTTTTGCCGTTCCCCGTAAGCCCCTTTTCCAGGGGTCAGGCATTGGCTTCGGCACTGATCAATTGCCTCGATGTTAAGGTGGCTGGACCCCCAGTCCCTGGTGCCAAAGGGCTGGGCTCTGGTTGTCTGGTGTCCTTCTCCCTTCCAGTGAGAGGGATGCCCCTCTAAATTTACAATTGCAAGTGGGTGGGGACTGATTTTCCCCAGCCCAGTGCAAGACACTGCTCCTTTTTGATTCTGGTGTGGGTGCAGCATCAGCTCCAATACTCCAGCCAGCCTCTGGAGTCACTGCCTGCCTGGCGGGCTCCCTGCTGGCTTGCTCTGTCTCCCCCGTACCCTGCCAGCTTCTGGTGAGGTTTTTAAATCTCCAACGGCAGCATCCACAGCTGCTGCAATTAGCCCACTGCTCTCCTGCCACAGCATCAGCTGTTTAAAGAACCAGCATAATGCCGGCTCATGTGATTGCAGCTGAGGCTCTGGCTGCACTCCCGAAGGTAAGTTTCCTGGGGTGTGGGGGGCCTATTTGTTACCTGCAGGGGCTCTTGGGGTTCCCCTCAGCTCCTTTAGAACCTGTGGAGGCTTCTCACCCCCATACCACCTTACAGTCCATTCATCCAGCCTGTACTTCCTTAGCTTGCCTGCGAGAATGTTGTGGGAGACAAGAGGGTGCAGGAGTGCAGTGACAGCTGGGTAGGAGCACAGGGCCTGTGCTGATGAGCCAGGGCCAGCACTGGTGGGGGCCCAGAGCAGGGCAGCAGGAGCGAATGGCCCAAACTGGCAGGGGCCCTGGAGCTGGGCTAGCTCCCCCTTCTCCCTGCTGGCAGGGATTGTTTTGTTATCTTTTCATTCTAGCTGTGTATCCTGCCTTTCTCCCTTTGAATGCTTCCATTGCCAGTCTATGCTCTGTGCTCTTGCCACCCTGACCTGGCTGCCTGCTAGTGCTGGCCCCGGGACACTGGCATGGGCCCTGTACTCCTACCCAGCTGTCCCTGTACTACCATGCACTCACCCACTCCCACTTGCCCCCCAGCCACCTGCCACCACTATTTACCTGTTTTCCTGCCCACCACTGCTTCTCTTCACCCCCTGCCCCAACTCTAGCACCACATGGTTCCCAGCTGCAGTGCTGGACCACAGGACTCAGCAGGAGCCAGCCCTGCCCCCGTGATACTTTGATGGCTCCATACACTGCTACCCAGGCCGGGCCAGCTCCTGCTGTGTCCTCCAGTTTCAGCCATGCAGCTGGGACATGATGCTGGAGTGGTGAGTCGGGGGGGAGGGGTGGGGGAAGCTGCAGAAGAATGGCAGTGGTGGAAGATCAGGAGAGAAGTGGCAGCAAGTAGGAGCATGGGGCCTGTGTCAGGGCCAGAGTGGCAGGAGCGTGGAGCCTGGGCTTGGAGAAGCACTGGTGGGGGTTCTGCCTGTCGCAGGGGGGCTGTCCAAACCATCCC
>NW_017729032.1:72666611-72666830 GCF_001723915.1 Gavialis gangeticus
TGCCCACAGACACACATGCATCCTGTCTCATACCCACCACCCACTACACATGCCACAATCCTCCCCAGCCACCTTCCCTCCCCACACTCACACTCCCCACAAAACCCATACCCACCCACACCCCACACATCCACATACTCCCTCACCTCACATACACCCCCATGCCTATCCACCCCCATAAATCCCCCCACACACTCACACCCACACCCCCCACACCTA
>NW_017729032.1:72671830-72682430 GCF_001723915.1 Gavialis gangeticus
CACAAACCTATACCCACCCACCCATACCCTCCACCCCCCCACAATAAACAAGAGTAAGACTTCATTTTAAGCAATGATACAATCACCCCTATGTACACTATGCAAACACATGTAAATCAGGACAAAAATATTTTTTGAAATCAAAATAATGAATGTTGTAGTAAATGTTTGATTTTTAGAATATAATTTGGTATATTTCTGGTTCAGAGATGGCAAACCCCCTTGCTGAAAGGAGCACTTCTGGGGGGGCAAGGGGAGGGACTTCTGGTGGCAAAGGTCAGGGGCTAGGGTGTGGGACTTCCAGTCCCAAGATAGTGGCCAGGGGGTAGGGCACCTGTCAAGGGGTGGGGCTACCCTTGAGGCCCTCAACAGTTTGCCAAAACTTGGTAAGTGGCCCTCCACCTGAAATAATTGCCTGCTCCTGGTGTACAGGCACCTAAGGTAACTAGCTGATTGCCCTGATTTCTCAGGAAGAATGAGAATACCTTCCCTTTGCCCCCTCCTGCTTGATCTTTGTACAGGTCACCCACTTCCCACAGGGCTTTGGTCTCCATCTTCTGGCAAACCGAGCTTAAAGCCCCCTTCACTAGGTTAATTATCTTGCGAAGATGGTCTTCCTTCTTTTCATCAGGTGGATCCCATCTCTTCCCAGCAACCCTTCTTCTTGGAACAACAGGTCAGGTCAGCAGATAGCTCCCTCCATCCGCCGCAGAAGTGAGTTTCCAAGCACTTCCATTGCTTCTTCTTGGAAGTTGTCACAATCCTTCCCTGATGACAAAGGTAGAAATGCATTATATTACCTATTAACAAGATAAATGGGAATGGAAAATATTACAGCAAGCCAGATCCTGGACCTTGATACAGCCTCCTTGAATTGCCATAGAGCTATCCTAACTAGAGACCTGAGAATGCCTCATGTGGTGTAGAGCCAAGTGAGTCAATTAAGGAGATTGCCCAAGGAAAAGGGCATGACTTCATCATTGTTGTATTCCAGCAGTCTTTTCCTGGAACAGACCACCTAGTGCATGCAGTTGGGGGTTGTTAATTATTCTGAGGGATGAAATTGCACCCCCAGAGACCAGGGAGATATAAAGATACTGGGTTCTGAGTCAAACAGGTTTCATGTTACTGTAGGAACCTGCAGACTGGTGGACATTATTTAATAGTAATATATTAATGAAGGTGGTATGTTGGACCCCATCCTATTCTCACTTATGATACACTTGACTTCACAAGATTTTATTCTAGATTTAAAAGTGCAATTGAGGACCTCCTCCAGCTCTCAGAGAAGTCACTTGAAGGATTTGCATTGACTTCCTTGGGAACAGGATTGGGCTCTAAGACCAGAATTTAACCACAAAGATATGATTCTCCACTTTTTTGCACTTTTTGTACGGTGAATGCAAAATTCTACCAAATTGGAATATTTCACTGTACCTTGAGAGAACCCCTCTGGGTTGCCATAAATCTACCCTGATTGAGTAGCTGAGAATTTCCTCTGTGGAATTTTACATTCTCATCATGCTCAGTGTATACAAGTGCAAGGAAGCAGATTCAGATTCAGATCTAAGTTCTTCATTTTCAAGTCACTAGGCCTAGCTCTCCTATCACCTAAATAGCAAATAAATTTGAAAGAGGTGCTCTTGATTTGCACCAATGAAACTGAGAGGAGACTCAAGTCATCTATTCCTCATGAACTGGCATTTAACTCAAAGCATGTCACAGCAGTGCAAATCAAGGATACCTCTGGGGTTGAAACCCTAGTTTATAGCACCTAGCAGGAGACCCGCCATATACTTGCCCCAGCTCAGCCTGGGCCCTCCCATGAGGTTCCTAACAGGGCATCTGGTGACCTAGGAGGACCAAGGCCCTGATAGGAGGACTATAAAATCCTCCATTCCTGCAGGGCCTTGCTCCTTCAATAATAGGTCTGGTATCCTTGCTGTGGACTCATTGCTTGCTTGACTCCTGCTCCAGTCTTGGACTTCCTGGTTCTGAATCTCTTCCTTGCTCCTGTCTCACCTCTGCCTTGGACCTTCCTGGCCTGCTTCCAGCCTTGTTCCTGCTTGGGAACCCAGAACCTCACTTCTGCTTACCCTATCCTGTGTATTGGATTTTTTGAAGGGGGTGCACCCTTGTGCACCCCCTACTCATCACCCCTGGTCTAATGTAAACTGTACTCAGGAGATCCAAGCCTAATGTTTGGTTTGGTGTTACCTCATGGGATTTACTGTCAAGGACATGTCCAATCCCTTTCATGCTACCAAACTTTTACAAGGTTTTGAAACAGATCTGTGGCCCAGATTTGGTAATGTATCTTTTACATGTATGGAAAAAAAAACTTTGGAAAAAGCATTTTAACCCTGATGAACTCTGACATATGGTACTTTAACATAGTTATGACATAGCCTTATCTGCCACCCAGTCAAGAAGAAAAGCATGTTGTAATACAGATGTCAAGCATACAGCCCACAGGTTGGATGTAAGCTGTGGAGCTGCTGTATTTGGCCTGCTGGACTACCAGTGAGCAACCAACAGTTGAAGGTGTGTGGCCAGGAGGCCATGCTCCAGTTCTTGGGCCCTTGGGCCCTGGTGGACATAGTGATCAATGGCAGGAAGGTAAGCAAAGGCTCATACAGCCCTGGTTGCCAAGTGACTACTTGGCCTGTTGCCAAGGCTTACTGTCAGCCTGACTGCTGCCCTGTGCTGAAACTCTTGCTGAATGTCTTGTGCTTTAACTGCCATTGTCATGTGCGTCAGGCTGGGATCTGAGCTGTATACCCTGCTGGAGCCACCCCATGCCCTGGGCTGGATCCAGCCTGCACAGAGCCCTGCAGTCTGGATCTGCCCCAAGGCCAAAGGTGAGTTTCACACCTTTGTCACAATGTGACTAGGGACACATCTGTATTTTATAATGCTGTTTAAGCATGCTTGGAAGCGTTGTTAAATCAGTTTGAGAGCAAAGAAGTTGGTCTGCTTGAACTCCATTGACTAGTAACTAGGGCTTGGAATAAATGGAAGGCAAGGTCATAGCATGTCTAAATTGCATCCGCATTGCAAAGAGCATGTCTTGTGTATACACTCCTGTAGAATGTGACAAAGCCACTCTAGGGGTATTTCCTGAGGCCACTGTCAAACTTGCTGGAGAAAGATCTTGACAGTGAGCTGAGGGGGCACCCCTTGAGTAGCTCTACTACTGCATATCTGGATTTGGTACATGCAACTAGGAGCAAGTCAGCGGGACATGCTCAAAAGCATTCCTTCCCAAGACACTGTGTGGTGACACCATATAGACATGCCCTGAATGTTTTGTTTTTAAGGCCAAAACCAATCCTCACTGAATTTGGTGGGTGTCATGACTAGGGTCTGGTTTAAACTGCAGGCCTAGCTTACTAATATTGTGACCTGATCGTAGTGGCGGCTGCCATTTTCGTGTCTAGTTTGTGGTCCCCTCCCCACTCCCCACACCCCCTGATCGCTCCTGTTTGCTGATGGCTGCTGCAGGCTGGGGAAAACATTTCCTAGCCAGTAACAAAAATGTAGCACCCCAGGAGATAGGGGGAGTAGGTCACAAAAGAAACAGGGGGAAGAGAGAGAGGGATGGGTAGGAGAGGGGCTGTTTGCGCCTCTGGATGGGAAAACTGGGGCACGAGGGGTCGGGGCTGCCTTAGCAGATGCCGCGGCACTGGGTAGGGGAGGGGCTGTTTGCTTCTCCAGGTGAGAAAACTGGGGCACTGGGGGTTGGGGGTGGGGAGAGAACACACATGCTGGGGATCTCTCAGTTTCAAACTTCTGGAAGGCCGATTTAAACTAGACATAAGGAAAAACTTTTTTACGGTTGGAGTGTCTAGAGTCTGGGAGAGACTTTTGCCGGAAGTGGTGCAAGCACCTACTCTGGACTCATTCAAATGGCATTTGGTTGCTTATCTTGCAGGGGTCATTTGACCCCAGCAGACTTCCTGCCTATGGCAGGGGGGCTTTACTTGATGATCTTGGGAGGTCCCATCCCCTAAGGTCTATGAATCTATATCTTGGCATTTTGTTGCAAATCTCACTTTTTGTGAAAATCACTTAATTTTGTGGTTTTCACAGAAAATGCAAAATTACCATTTAAACCAAGCCCTAGTCATAACTAAGATAGCTTCTTGGGGATGCCTGGGGACAGGAACCTGAGTTCAGAGCCAGGAGTCAGGACATGGTCGGAGCAGTGGTCAAGCATCTAGTACAGTGGTCAGGGTGCAGCCTAGATGCTGAAAACCTGGTCAGGAGCAGGCCAAAGTTGGAAACTGGAGTGGTGACCAGGAACAAGCCAAGACTCAGGACCCAGAGTCAGGACCACAGGTGAATCCAGGGTCGGGAGCTGAGAGTCATAATCAGGCGCATGCCAAGAATCAGAAGCTAGCCATACATACACAAATCGCAGGCACAGAGAGAGAGCATGGGGCCTGGAGTCAAGGCTAAGGACTGGAATTGGTCTATAAGGCCAGTAGAAAACTTGTGAACCATTATCTACCCTGCTGGTTTTCAGACTGTTTGGGACATGGTTGGCTTCCTGTCAGCAAGGCAATCAAGGATTGGCTGCTAGAAGGTTGACTCATTCTACAGATGGAGAGCTGACTCATCACAGTGGGAGTCCTTCTCTTGACTTCAACAAGCATAGGAGTTGAGCCTGGCAGGAAATGATTTTTCTATCTTGAGGATACTTTTGAAATGTTGGAATATTTATTATGTTACAGGGATGTAGGTTGTAGCCATGTTGGTCTAAGGACATAGGCAGACAAGGTTCTTTGGGTGAATCTGATATCTTTTGTTGTAGTTAGTCTAATAAAAGATGTCAGATTCACCCAAAGACCCTTGTCAGAATATTTTTCCACATTCACTTTTGGATGAGTCAAGCAAAAACCCCCCCAAAACCAAATAAACAAGACCCTTTCCCCTTCCCCCCCCAACTCCAAAACATATAGCAAAGCAAAGCAATGACAACAACAGCAAAGAAACAAACCAATTGTTTAGAGGTTTTAGTAAGAGCCCAGAGAAAGTAGACCAGCTACCAGAACTTCCAGTAGCTTGGTTGTGTCCCCAGTTTAGATGTGGGGGGCTTGGATTCAGGTGGTTGCTTCAAACCAAACAGAGAAAGGATATGGCCCCTATTCCAGCATAATACAAGTGAGTATTCAACAAACTGGCTATTTTAAGGTGATGGTCTCTGGTTTTGGTCAGAAAATTCAAATTGTGGACCTGATGAAGCTTTCATGGAAAATCTCTGTTTTAATAAATTACTATTTTCTGGTAAAAAAAAAATGCATTGTAGAAAAATGCCCAACTATTAGTACACAGACCCAGTGCTATAGTGAATGTTCTGATTCAGCGAATGTCTGTTACTGGGTTGGAGCTATTCAGTTGTGGCTGCTAATTTTAGACTGTGTACTAAATGGAAAGGATGTTGGATGGAGACGAGATGGAAACTCTTAAACAATATATAAATCTTTGTGACTGATTAGACTGATTATAGTCAGACAAACATATGGACCAGACTGATAGTTAACAGTATTTACATCTTTCTTCATTTCTGCGAGTTAGAAGTCTTTCCTCCCTAATAAATATTAATATAAATATTCTGTTGATTCTCTACTGGTGCTCATGATCTCAGTAGAATTATGCTAGGGCAAGGTTAGGATGTTTAGTAAAGCAGAATAGCAAGATTTTCTCTTTGGAAAGGCAAATTTGTCAGCCCAATGCTGCTGTAAGATAAAATATTACAATATTTATGTGGTTAGAAAAGGTTAAGAATCACAGCAGAAAGACTTTTGTATTGATACGCTTTTCTCCGAAGACTGCCTTGGAACCATTTAAGTTCTTAGTTTCATGCTATAAATCTGATAATATTTAAAGCACAAGAAGAAATTGAACAGCCTATGGGAGCTGATTATTAAAATAATACTTACTATAATACTATCAAGTCCATAAAGATGAAATTTAGAGAGTAGCTGAAAAGACTCAGTGTTGTTTCATGCCCTAAAGGCATTTCTTTAATGTAATTAAATGTACTTGATAATATGGATTTACTGGAGAACAAATTAGCATATCAAGTGTGGGTGAATAAATTCATTGAGGAAAGCCATTCATAGGTGAAAGGAATAACAAATTAAACAAATATTTCAGAGGAAGAAACTATTTTAATCTGAACTAGCTTGTTCGGACTGAGAATAATTATTGTTTGTATTTTGGTTCATTCAATGTATGCTACAAATATTCCAAACACAGAGTAAGACACAATCCCTTCTCTTCAGAAATTTCACCTTTAAAAATCCTGATAAAGGGAGATAACATGCAAGTAAAGAGATCCAGGACATGATAGATACACTTATTACCTTGTAGACAATAACGGATTGCAAGAAGCCACCATACTTTTACGAGACCTGACGATTCCCTCATACCTGGGGAAAACGACAGCTGCCTGAGTTAGCGCCCAACTGTCTTTTAAGAGCACAACATAAAAGGGACTGAATCAGTACTCTGCCTCTGAAACAACAGATCTGAAAAAAGGTGTGAGCTACACCCTTCATCATCACAGGATGTTAATTCTGAAGTCTAATGGTGACATTAAAACATCAGTGTGGTTAGAGTTTCACCGATAGTCATTTTAGAAGAAACATTCAGGTATGTGTATAAAGTTTATATAGAGCGCATCTACATGGGTCATTTGGGAGCAGCAATAAACTGTGGAGTGGGGTCAGCTTGCCAGGCCGGGGCTGCTCCAGGTGGGCTCAGTGTTCTGCAAAGGGGCTACCTGGGGCATGAGAGTGCTTCAGTGAGGGGCTAGCTGTCAGGCAGCCCGTGTGTGCTACTGCACATGAAAAAAGTCTGCGGCAGGGTAGGACTTATATTTACAAGACCTACCCTACTGTGGAGTTTATTTGTTTTGTGTGCCTTAATAGTGGTGCATGTGTAGACGTTGAGACTGTTAACTGCACAGTTAATTAGTCTCATGTAGATAGTGGCAAAAGTTAAGCTGAGTATTTCCACCTTATCCATAGCACACTTTGTCCCTTGAGTTCTGTGTGTTTAATCTATTCTAAAAAATACTAGCAGGAAAGTTTCCAAGACAAAAATGTGTTACAAAAGATGACTCAGGGTAGCCTTCAGGGAACTTTGCAAATAATGTTGAATATGCTTTCATCTATAACTTCTAGTGGTAAGTGTCTGGAGGTGAAGGAATTCTGACAACCTTCCCTGACATGTATGTTGTAATTCTTCTCAACTACAGAGAAAAAAGGTGACCAAGCAAAATTTTAAGATGAATGGTGAGCATTTCAAAGAGTTTGGAACCACATATACTCTGATTTTATATCAATTCATTTTCATGTACAAGATCTACATTTGCATGACAAATGCATGTTAATAAATTACAGGGTCAGCCTAAGCTATAACATTCAGTTCTATATGTTCCACAGTTTATGCCATGAAGTTGGGATTCAGAAAAAAATCTCCATTCAGAAGGCTGTTTGGATGTTGTGTTTTGATAATAGCCATATCTGTAGTGCTGAGGTGCATAGTTAGCTTATTTATCTGTGGAGTGCCCATTTATACATACGCATATATGTTTGGAGACAGTTAAAATAGAAGTGTATGCCCAAGCTTTGCCTGCCCATACTTTAGAAATCATTTGAAAAGGAAGAAGTTAAGAATGTTGAATAATTTAAAAACTATTTCCTTTGTCATTGGAGAGACTGTGTTGAATGGCAAAGGATGTCAAATATTAGAAATCCATTTGGAATTTCTAATTTCCAATGTAAGAATTATAGCTCCTAAATGACTGAATGGCTACAGACAATTTTGGAGGTAACATTTTTTTTCATATCTTTTATTGGACAAACTGTGTTGTTTGATGACATATTTAACAAGCTTACCAGTTCAACATGCTCTTCTTTAGATCATTTGTGCACAAAAGCTTGTCCAACATTTCTCTTAAGTACACTGGCCTAATGGAAGACATTACAAAACAAACCCTTGCCCCTCACACATTTTCTGGACCATCACAGCTATACTACTCCAACCCTACTACAGACCCATTACTGAGAAATGTGATTTAATGAATGTATTCAATCTTTTTACCCAGTTTTGATTTGTCTTCTAGCTTAAGGCAATAGGATGTCACATATCTGCTCTCCAGGTTATGCCTGACCTTAGGATGAGAGGCAGTTAGAATATATTTATAAGGCATAAATCAATGCCATACAGATATACCTTATGCTAACTCTGCACAAATTAACTCCAGAATTTAAAGCATAGTGATGTCAGTGCAGTGGTTCTCAATGTTGTTAGATTTAGAACTGAATAACTTTTCCAAAATTGTGGAAAAATAATAAACCAACTTGTCTCTCGCAAACAACTACAAAAGATTGCAGTCGGTTAGAAAATTCTTGATGCTATGGATTCCTATTTGAAATTGCTGGGTCTATTTTTGTGAATTATGTGTTGGTGTTTGTACACCTAACCCTAATAATGTTGTGACCTTGAAAGGGTATCAGCAACCCCACAGTGCCACAGCAAGATGACTGAGAATCATTGTGTTAGTATGACATTTCAGACAGGCCACCGAGCTCTGTTGAGCAGAGGAATTGCCTATCCACTTCTCCGGGAAAACAAAATTTAGGAACTGTCGTACATTCAGAGCGTAATGACATGGAGCTCCATCTTATTTAAGAATAAATTCATTATTACTTATGAAGTCTAGCATTGTGTACTCTAGTTGTCCTAAAACTTTAATACATTTGCTTTTAAATGCCATTTACAGATTGTTTCTATTGTACCTACAACCTAAGTTATTAATGTTTAAAGGTGCACAAGAACTTTATGAAGACCCTGTATATACATATACTTACATATGTGTGTGTGTGCGCGCGTGCGCGTGTGTGTGTATGTATGTATGTATTAGTGGTGTTTCATTTTGATCATAGAAAAATGTGGATTTTTGGTTACTTTTTTAACCCCAAAATGGGGATTTTTTTTTAAATCAGAGAAAAGCAGGATCCCTGCTCATTTTTATCTACCTGATTCTTTCTAAACTCCACAAGTGTTAATGGCCCTCTGTCCTTTTTAATGGTTTTTAATGGTTCCACTAATCAAGCTATCCTTTCTTCTGTAATTCTGCTGTCTATTAGCTGCTCCTAATAGTGTAGCTCCTATTTCACAGCCCTGCAAACTGCTTTTAACTCTAGCTAGAAACATTAACTCAGGTGTGAAAAAAACTTTCAGTGAAGCATTGGATGAATGGTCAAGATGCTCAAGAAAACTAGATTTTGTTTTATGAATCTGAAAGAGGTGAACATGTAATTCTAATGACTACAGGGCTAATAAAACAACATCTTCTGATTATTTTTGCCTAGTTTGTAGTTTTTATACATAATATATGATATAGAAAATTAATGCACATTCCAATAAAGTTTTTTTCTGTGCTTCAATATTAAACCAAATAATATAGCCCCAAGTCTCTAGCTTATTAGTAAAGCTTCTAGTTTCTTTTTAACTGGAGAAAAATATGAGTTGTGTTATCTGTGGTGATGCATCACACCATCTGAATCCCCATTTTCAAAATCCTAGACCTGCTCAGAGCTGATTCAATTCACGTACATTTTCTATTTGTTGTTGTTGTTGTTGTAATTTTTGTCTTAAGTATGCTTAAAAGTCAGCTTCACTCCTTAACGGCATCCAGAACCTAAATCATACTCTCTGTCCTTTTACAGAAAAGAACAATAATTTGCTGGGAACACATTGCTTAATAAAGAAAATATCTTTGGAACTAGATCATGCAGCAAAGACACGGTCAGCTAGATGGTTGTTGGTTGCTCTGGCATGTTTGACAACCAGGGACTATTATTTATTTTCAGCAATGCATCAGTTTCACGTCACCACTGAAGATAAGTTACAGAAGACTTTAAGGTGATTATTTTCTGTATCTAAGGACTGTAGACATTGTGTTCCTCTTGTTGCAAAAACTTGCTTTAAATATATTTTCTTTGGATGAGGAGTATTGGTAGCTAAGGGGTCAGAATACCTGTATCCACAAGACAAATATAACATGGATGGCATCAGTAAAAACTTTTCCAAATCAGACTGTCCTTTATCTTGCTTTCTTATTATTATAGTTTGGAGGGAAGGTGCTTTATGGAACTGTTCAGTCTTTCAGTTACATCAGTCCTTAGCTTCTCTTTTGAGACTGACAAAAAGGGAGTCAGTAGTGACGGGAGTTTTGTGAAAAGACACCTGACTAGTAAGAACTGTACTCAAACAACAGCTCATTTCATGAAGGGCTCTGAGTAGTCTTCAGAAGCTACTTGTAATGCATATGAAAGGCTCAGATTAGCAGGTGTATTAAAATGGAAGGTGCAGCATTTTTGTAACTGTGTGAACTCTCAGCTTGTTAATCAATAGATCTATTCCCTGTGCCTACTTAGGGTCATCTGTGATGCTCCTCTGATAAAAACATAGTTGTCAGCCTGCAGAACCTGGAGCGTCACCAGGGCTAACTACAAATAGTCAAAAAGCCTGAGGCTGAATTGGTTCAGCCTTCACAGATTAGTCTAACCTGCAAAGAGTG
>NW_017729032.1:72687430-72687743 GCF_001723915.1 Gavialis gangeticus
CTGAAGATTCAATGCTGATTCGGAGAATCAGCGATTTGGCAATAGACACAGCTTTAAATGTTTCTTCTACATACCTCGATATACCAGGCATGGCTCGTGAATGCTGTGATGCTGGGGCAGATGGAACATCCCACAGGAGTGTGTGTGTGTTGTGGGGGGGAGGGGGAATGCCCTGCATGCCTTGAGGAGACAGCCAAGGCTAGGGCTGTGCAAAGCTTTGGTCCCTGATTTGATTCGACAGAGAGTCGGCCCAATTAGGTGGCCGAATCTCCGAATCCAAATTCATATCATAGAATCATAGAAGTAGGGTCGG
>NW_017729032.1:72692743-72702156 GCF_001723915.1 Gavialis gangeticus
GGGTGGCCCTCCTCTGGACCCTCTCCATGTTGTCCACATCCCTCTTGAAATGGGGCGCACAGAACTGGACACAATACTCCAGCTGTGGCCTGACCAGCGTCGCGTAGAGGGGGAGGATCACCTCCTTGGCCCTACTTGAGATGCACCTGTAGATGCCCAACAAGGTCCGGTTAGCCCTGCCAACCATGACCTCGCATTGTCGGCCCATGTTCATCTTGGAGTCAATAATGATTCCAAGATCCCTTTCTGCCTCCATGCTCTCAAGAAGGGAGTGTCCCATCTTATAAGTGTGCTGCTGGTTACTACTGCCCAAGTGCAGCACCCTGCACTTGTCAGTATTGGAATGCATCCTGTTTTTGTTAGCCCACCCCTGTAGCCTATCCAGGTCTTGCTGCAGTCTTTCTCTCCCTACTAGTGTGCTCACCTCGCCCCAAATTTTGGTATCATCAGTGAATTTAAACAGGTTGCTTTTCACCCCATCGTCCAAATCGCTGATAAAGAAATTGAAGAGCATGGGCCCAAGGACTGAGCCCTGGGGGACTCCGCTGCCTACTTCTCCCCAGGTCGAATATGACCCATTCACCACCACCCTCTGAGTACAACCCTTCAGCCAATCTGCAATCCATCTGACTGTGTAGGCATCAATGAATTGAATCAGAGGACCCTTTAATTTCTCTGAATTGAATAAGAACCCTCTGTATTGATTCAGAGAGATTCATAAAGATTTGGTGATTTGGACATAGGCACAGCTTTAAATGTTTTTTCTACATACCTCTAGATAGCAGGCAGCTCATGAGTGCTGTGATGCTGGGGCAGATGAAGCATTCCACAGAAGTGGTGGGGGGGCTCCCCAGTGTACTCAGCAGCAGACCCAGCAGTGGACCAGAAGCACTTCCGGGTCCACCGGGGAGAGCAACAGGACCCCCCGCAGCATCCCCCCAACTTGGTGCCTCCTGGGTTTGGGGGGGTACCTGTGGTCCCCCTGCGGCCATTCAGGGGCCCCCTGCGGCCATTCAGGGGCCCTCCTCGTGCTCCTGTGGGACACTCCATCCACCCCAGCATCACAGCATTCACGAGCCACACTTGGTACCTCATGGGATATAGAAAAAACATTTAAAGCTGTGTCTGTGTCTGAATCACTGATTCTCCGAATCAGCATCGAATCTTCAGATTCAGATTCGGCCGAATTGAATCAGGGACAGTGATCTAAATCAACTAATCGAGTCACTGTTCCTGATTCACGCTGAATCCAAATCTGAATCAAATAGGGCCCATTTCACACACCCCTAAAGACCACCCACCCTGTGAGGGGGGTATTGCAGGGGAGGTGCAAATCATCATGGGAGGCTGGGGGCTGTGAGTTAATTTGAATCTGGAGGGGATCTGGATCAGAAGTTCCATAAATCATAAACCAATTTAACCTAAATCAGTTAAATCTGGTACTACATTCATCCAGGTTATTCTTAAACTGGTTTCAGCTATTTTGAAAATGGTTTATGTTCACTGAACTTCTGTTGTGTTACAGATTTGAACTGGTTTCTGATCACTTATATCAGCTTATGTGTAATTTCTGTCCTTAACCTAGGAGACTTTTTTTCCAATTACACTATTAATAGAATGATTGACTAAAGTCCATTTGCAGGGACACTACCTATGAAATACCAGACTTTTCAGATGATGCCATATATGTGTCCCATAGAGGTTTGGACAAGTGTTACTGAGAACAGTGTGGATGTTCTCAGTAATGCTTGCAATAGTATAATTGAGAACATCATTTGACTTGCAGAATCTTTACTACTTATAAAATAAGAATGAGAAGCAATGTGTCTTGACTTCAAGTTTCTGCACTGAATTTCAGTACTGGAAGATACTAGAGAAAAAACATCTTTTCACTGTTAAGCTAAGCAAATGTTTTATGGAAATCAGATACACAATCCATGTTGAACCCAAAATGCCATTTCCTTAAACTCACTCTCTGAGTTGAAGCACACTTTAAGGTTCAATGTCTTATTTTTCCTTATGCAGGCTGCCACTGCCAGCAGCAAGCACTTTGCCTGTGGTAAATGCTCATGTTCAGAGCAGATGTTTTCTGCAATTAGCATTTTTGACTATTCAGTAGGCACATTCTATTAAAATATTTTAATATATGTATACATTATGTTGTTAAACATAAAGATTCCTTTTATAAGGTGCACCTTGCAGTTTCATGCTCATAATTTTCTGTCAGTAATGGTTAGGATGGCCTAGAAAGTATTTCCCTAATAAGAATAGCTTGCATTATTATTTCTCACAGTACAGCGTTTTCTTCTTTCAGACATTTCTCACAGTATGATGACTTCCTTATTTATGTGCTTTAGACTGGAATTTAGTTTCTGATTCAATACATTTTACATGTATGTTACAGCCTTTTATCATTTAACCTTATAAACTGTTCTATTAGCAGAGACAGGGTTAGATGGACAAACCAAATGTTACTTTTTTTGCTCGTGTCCTCATTGTTAAGAAGACAGCCTTTATACCTTCTCACATCAGAATCAGTTTTACCAGAATGTTACTTTTGTATCTGAACATTGCCTTGAATGGCTAGGAAAGGATAATGAACACATACCTGTATATAGGTCAATGTTGTTTCTGATTAATTTTTCATATGTTGATTGTAATTAATTATTACAGAGTAGAATAATATGTTATTCTCATGAGAGACTGAGCAGCTCAGGGAGTAGATAATGAAATGTAGAGCTTTTTTGCATCTAGGTTGTCAGTCTGAATACAGCTCAGGTTGGTAGTGACCAACACTTGCTACCATCTACTGGCTGTTTTCAGCCCCATGTGAAACGAATGGAGGATTGCAGTTTATTTTCTAATGTGCACACATCCATATCACAGAGGGAAGTTGACAGTCTTGTTGGCAATATTTTTGAGGACTTGTCTGTACTGGAAAATGGCACTGTGGGTAATATTTACAGGAGTACTTTCTGTGAAATTTTTGCTCCAAAGTCTTCTGGGTGTTTGGTCTGTGTTATCTATCTACAGCAACGCTAAACACTTTAAACACAGTCTGTTCTGCTGTAAATCTCTCATCATTTTTCTAACCATGGTGATAGAATTTGGGTCAAGGTAGGCAGTACATGTCTACTTTGACTATTAAATTAAGTTTAAAATCTTATTATTTGACGTATTATCACAACACAGTGTCACCGCCTAGTGCCGACAAGCCCCAAAGGCATTTATACATGTGCTCCAGCAGTGTAGGGGGCACTCTCAAATTAAAGCGCTCAGAGCATCTCATGTATCAGTGTCCCTACACTGAAAAATGTCATCAGGACGCTTTAACTAAAACTCATTCAATGAGCTTTAGTTAAAGTGCCCCCACCGCCATTTTTCAACATGGGAATGCTGATACACAAGGCGCTGGAGTCTGCTGGAGCGTGGTAATTACCACACTCCAGCAGACTCGATTAATTGAGTCTGCTCTGATGCTCTGTAATAACAGTGCTTTGGAGCAGTGTTGCTGCTTGTGTATAGGCGCCCAAAGGGATTAGACCTGGTTGGATTTTTCAAGGCTGAGCCACCTTTTCACACATAAAGGTGACCTTTCCAGGTTAGGTTTGAAGGATGCTAGAGGGGCACTGAAAGGAACTTCGCTATGCAACAGGAAATAAAGCAGGGGATCTCCCTTCTCAAGGCCTGTCTGCCTGGCACTTTTCCTCAGCACTACAGTCACTTTAAAAATAACACCTAGGACTATTGTCACAACATTGTTTATTGTTTCTCTCTTTATTCAATTTATATGCCATCCTTCCCAATAGATTCGGGGCAAGTTACAAGAAGATAACAGGAGACTTCAAAACAGGAGACTGAAGAGAGGACCAAAGCAACTTAAAGGAACTACTAAATCGAGATAAACAAGAGAACCTCTAAACAACTTGTCATCCTAGTTTTATTTGGTAAATGCCTGCCCAAATAAGAAATCCTTACAGTGGTTTCAAAAGACATCCAGGGCTGGGCTCTGGTGCTCACTTCAGTGTTTTCACTTCAGTGTCTACAGCAGACTTGCTTGTATCTATGTGGCACTTTGACCTGGCTTAGCAGTACTGCTGGATATCAATGTCAATTTGCTGCTCTCTAATTAACATGCCAATTGCCCCCCATTATAACAAGTTAGCCTCTGGCACTGTGCAGATACAGCTACATTGCTTCTGATTTCAGAGGCAGACTGAGCAGTGCAGTGTAGTATGTGAAGGCACCATTGCTGGGAATGGCGAGTGTACCATGTAGACATGGCCTAAGTCTCTATGATACACAGGGCTCAAATAGCAAGGAATGTCTTTGTGGGCTGAACGCAGAAATTAATAGTGAGAGAGTAATTTAAGTAAAATGTTTCTATGGGCGATATGTTTTATAAATCACAGTTAAGTGGCCAGCAGTATTGTGCAATACGTGCTATTTAAAAGTGCTCTTCATTGGTAGTCCCACATGGATTTCATTAAGCAGTTGTGAACTTAATAGCATGCTTTAGTTGTAAGTCATAGTATCATAATATCATAGTATTATGTAAGTATTATTCTAACTTAGGGTCGGAAGGGACCTAAACAGATCATCAGGTCCGACCCCCTGCCCTGGGCAGGAATGAGTGCTGGGGTCATATCATCCCAGCCAAATATCTGTCCAGCCTCCTCTTGAAGACATCCAAGATAGGAGAGAGTACCACCTCACTTGGAAGTCCATTCCAGAACCTGGCAGCCATAACTGTAAAGTAATGTCTCCTGATGTCCAGCCTGAACCTTCTTTCTAACAATTTGTGGCCATTAGTCCTAGTAACCCTGGGTGGTGCTCGGGGGAACAGAGCCTCCCCCAATTTCTGCTGGTCCCCCCTGGTGAGTTTGTAAACTGCCACCAGATCCCCTCTCAGCCTTCTCTTGTGGAGGCTGAATAGGTTCAGGCCCTTTAGCCTCTCTTCGTATGGCCTGCTCCATTGCCCCTTGACCATTCAAGTGGCCTTTCTCTGGACCCTCTCAATGCTAGCCTCATCCCTCTTGAAGTGCGGCACCCAGAACTGGATGCAGTACTCCAACTGTGGCCTGACCAGCGCCACATAGAGGGGAAGGATCACCTCCCTGGACCTGCTTGTGATGCATCTGTAGTTGCATGACAAGGTGTGGTTAGCCTTACTGACCACTTCCTTACATTGGCTGCTCATGTTCATCCTGGACTCAGCAATGACACCAAGATTCCTTTCTGCCACTATGTTGACAAGGAGGGTGTTTTCCAGCCTATAGGTGTGTTGCTGGTTCCTTCCCCCTAGATACAGCACCTTGCACTTGTCTGTATTAAATTCCATCCTATTCTCATCCACCTCTGTAATTTGTCTAGATCTAGCTGGATTCTGGGCCTCCCTTACAGCATGCCCACCTCGCCCCACAACTTGGTGTTGTCAGCGAATTTGGACAGCTTGCATACCACACCCACATCCAGATCGCTGATAAAGATGTTGAAAAGTACAGGCCCCAGGACCAAGCCCTGGGGAACTTCACTGCCCACATCCCTGCAGGTCAAAAATTACCTGTCCACCACCACTCCCTGGGTACAACTATCTAGCCAATTTGCCACCCATCTGGCTGTGTAGGCATCAATGACACAGTCACCAAGTTTTTTAAAGAGAATGTGGTGGGAAACCTTGTCAAAGTCCAGGAAGATGACATCCACCCTGACACCCTCGTCCAGGGACTTTGTGACCTGACCATAAAAAGAAACCAGGTTAGTCAGGCAGGACCTGCCCTCAATGAACCCATGTTGGTTGCCCCTGAGCATTACCTCTGCTGCTGGGCCCTTGCAGATGTGCTCCTTGATAATTTTCTCAAAGGTCTTTCCAAGGACCGAGGTAAGACTGACTGCCCTAAATTGCTAGGGTCCTACCTTCTCCCCTTCTTGTAAATGGGGACTACATTGGCCCTTTTCCAATACTCTGGTACCTGGCCAGTGCCCTATGAGTGCTCATAGAGCCATGCTCATAGAGCTATGACCCCTGCCAATTCCCTTAGCACCCTCAGGTGAAGAGCATCTGGACCTACTGATTTAAACACATCCAGCCCCTGCAAAAGTTCCCTAAGTTGTCTCTGACCCTAGGCATGGCGGTGCCCCCCCAGGGTCAGTCCATAGTTCTAGCTGGGGAGATGGCCCAATCCCTGTTCAGGAATATGGAGGCAAAGAATTTGTTAAAGAGAAAAAAATTTGTTAAAGCCTTAGGAACAAAAGACAGGTATTGCTTCATCAATAGTAGAGGACAATAGCCAGCATACCCAGTTGCTTTTCTCAGCCTACCACTGTTTTCTCTGACTTAATAAGCAAAAATCTTCAGACAGTTAACTCTCATCCAAGCTTTGCACTGATCTAGGCCAGTAGGGGGCCAACCTTTTTGGCTAGTGTGCCACATATTAAGCCCCACATCTTCCTTGAGGGCCCTTCTGATCCCTTTTGCCTGCTCAATGTGCTACTCTGCTTTTTGCTCCCTGCCCTATCTGCTGCCCTGCTGCCTGCCCTGTCCCCCATCTGCCACATGCAATACACAGCGGCTGCCATGCCAATTGTGACATATATGCTGCAGGCTGGTCATCGTTGGTTTAGGTACTGAAAAGTGTTTTGACTGCAATATCCTGCATATGTAGTAGGACATACATTTGGAGAGACATCAGATTTTATGGCACTAGACCCTAGTCTAGTCCAGAGGGAAGGTCTTAATCTGGATTTACTCCTCCATCCTTGAGAGACCCTAGAGTATTCATTGCTGGGTAACTTCATCCTACTTGTAGCCTCACACACGTGGAGGTCTGTTGGGTTCCATTGTCCTTTCCTCTTCTTCACATATGTCAGGCCACTAGAAGTGAGTGAAAAACATCATGGTCTGCAGTGCCACCAATATGCTGACATTTCTCTGGTGTACACTTCATCTGTTTCTGAAATTTCCCTGTGTGTGGCTGAGTGGGGATTTAAAAAGGAACAAATGAAAAGAAACTCACTTCAAAAAAAGGTTGAAGTTATCCTATTGCTAAAAAGTAGCAGGAGCAATGGGCAGCGAGTGTGTAGCCTCTGGGTCTCGACCAGTTGCTCTCGTGCAGCTCTTGCTTGGGTAATTGATGTTATATGCCTCGTGGTCTTGTGCCTTTGCCTGAGCTGATGTCTTCCACCCAAGTCTTCAAGCCTGTGCTCACCTGCCTCGACTTGTTGGACCTCAGTGTCTGGGGCCATTCATCGGGTGTAGACCGATTGTAGACCCGCGGTTCCTCCTGGTGGTTACTCACAGGGCTCCGCCACCCCTACACCCCAGCCTCATGCTTCCTGTGGAGCGGTGTCTAAATGGTCGACGCCTTACTCCTCGGGGCCCTTAAGACAGGGCCACCCCAGGGATCCGGCACTATCTACCTCACTCACGGGCCTGCTTCCTTCAGATTCACCTGGACTCCGGGGAACAAATCAAAGAAGAAAAAAAAGAAAATGCTCCAACACAAAATCTGGGCTCCTTGCCCCTTTAACTTCCCTTCTACCCTTCCCGGGTCTCAAAGGGGACACTGCCTGCCTTATCCCTTAGGCAGTCAGGTTCCCTGCCTACTCTAAAGCACCTCCAGGTTCAGTGGCGATATTCGCCCCGACAGCAACCCTCCCGGGGTTCCCCTGTAGTCCTCCTCTCCTGGGGTGGACTTCTTCCAGGGTCCCACCATCTCCTCACTCGCACCTGTGGTTTGCTCCATCCTCCCAGGATGTTCCACTGCCGCCTTCAAGAGGTGTTCCTGGCCTCCCTCTGTTGTTCCATCTGCAGCACCATCAAGATGATCCTCCTCTTCCTCCTTGCCTTCATCCCAGCTGCTCCTGCTCCCCTGGTCCCATGGACCGGATCACCTCAGCTATGGGGTTACACGTGGCTCCGTCCCCTGACTCCCCGCCTGGCTCCGCAGTGTGCGCTGCCATTTTTATCTTTGCTGGCCGGCATTCGGTGCTCACGTCACCAGCCGGCTGCAGCTGGATAAACAGGCGGCTGATGAGCTGCATGGGCTCTGCCTTCCGCCTCTCATGTGCTGCACTCTGAGCTGCCAGTGAGTATTCATTCTTACAGCGCGTCCCGGGACAGAGTGCTTATACTACCTGTCAGAGGCATTTACCCATTTTTGCTGGTATGGTTGATAATCAAAATACTTGATCAGCTACTAGTTGTCAATTTCTAGACAGTGGTGGTTCCTAGAGCCTTTTAAGATCTGTGTGGGCAGAAGACTGGAGCATCTCTTCTTTGATGAGGAGCTTGTCATAATTATTTATATCTTTGTCACTTTCTAGTTAGATTACTGCAGCAGTTTCTTATTCAGAGGGATTGGGACACATCTGTTAGGGCAGATTGTAAGCAGTTCCACTTCTATTTATGGTGGTCACTAAGGGCCAGAGTCTATTTGTCCTTCATGAATTAAAGTAAGTGTACATAACCATATGATTTCAGGTTTTGGCACTATGCAGTCTGCATAGCCAGAGTACACTCTACTGAGCATTTTCAGTTCCCTAGCGGAATGGCATTGCCCAGGAATGTATGTAATAAGAGGGAAGTTCCAAACTTTAGTTGGAGAAAAACAACAGTGGAGGTGAGACCTTGTATTTTCTAGCCCAGTGGTCCAATGGCTAGGGCATTTGCCCAGGGAGAAGAAAAACCAAGGTTTGAAGACCTCCTCTTTTGAGGGGCTTTGTTCCTGCATCTTCTGCTTTCCAGTTATGTGCTCAGACCCCAGGTTAGGAATTACCCATAGGTTTCTCTAGACCTTCTCTGGAAGCTGATCCCATGGACAGACGAGCAGCTTTGTGGGGCCATGGGCATCTGCTCAAGCTATTGTGTCCATGACTTTTTGAGTTGGCTGCTTTTCAGAAGGGAAAGGTTCTAGCCTGGACCACTGCCTAGGATTGTTTATTCATTTTGTCCCACAAAAATTAAATGCAAAGTGCACTGGCAAATTTAGGCTGAGCATAAAGTGGATTTTTTTCTCCCCAAATTTTTCATTCATTCATAACAGTTTGTGGAATTAGTGTACAACATACTGCCTGTATAAGTTCTATTTGAAACCTTTGAGCATCAAGGACAATAAAAAGTCCTTTTTCAGATATGTGGGGAGCTGGAGGAAAAGCAAGGGCAACATTGAACCCCTGCTGAACCAGATGGGACAACTGACAACTGATGCCCAGGAAAAAGCCAACTTATCAAATGGGTACTTTGCATCAGTCTTTCATCAGTCCTATGGGACGCCCATGCCTGCTATGGGACAGGGAGGTCCGGGTGATGGAGATCCCCTGTCCTCCATCAATGCTGACCTCGTAAAGGAACACCTTGAGAGGTTGGATACCTTCAATTCAGCTGGCCCTGACAATCTACACCCCAGGGTATT
>NW_017729032.1:72707156-72707670 GCF_001723915.1 Gavialis gangeticus
TTCTTGACCAATCTCATTTCCTTTTATGACCAGGTGACCTATCACCTGGACAAGGGAGAAGAGATTGAAATCTATGAAATCTATGAAGCCATGTGGCAGTGTCTGACTGCAAACTCCATTTTGGATGGGGGACCTTGGTTACCTTCTCAGCTATCTTTAGCTTCCAGAATGGGATACATACTCAAGATAAAGTTTTTTTAAGGTTTGAACTTGGCTATGAATCACCAGATGGAGAGCTTTGGTAGCCTGAAGAGACTGAGCAGGTATCACCTGCCAAACTCAGGAGGACTCACAGACAAAGAGAGAAAAAAAAAGAACTTTCCTTGTAATTCTGAGACTGGCTGAAGAAGAAGGAATCTGGTTGTAGAGGAGGAGGAAAAAACTAGAGACTCTGTGTGTAAGAGAAGGTATCTGAGACTCCTTGGAAGACTCAGGCTTAAGCATATTGAATATTCAAGAGAAAATGGAGATAGAGAAATTTCTACAAGTATTTTATTGTTTTATATCCATTTCT
>NW_017729032.1:72712670-72715285 GCF_001723915.1 Gavialis gangeticus
ACCAGCCGGCTGCAGCTGGATAAACAGGCGGCTGATGAGCTGCATGGGCTCTGCCTTCCGCCTCTCATGTGCTGCACTCTGAGCTGCCAGTGAGTATTCATTCTTACAGCGCGTCCCGGGACAGAGTGCTTATACTACCTGTCAGAGGCATTTACCCATTTTTGCTGGTATGGTTGATAATCAAAATACTTGATCAGCTACTAGTTGTCAATTTCTAGACAGTGGTGGTTCCTAGAGCCTTTTAAGATCTGTGTGGGCAGAAGACTGGAGCATCTCTTCTTTGATGAGGAGCTTGTCATAATTATTTATATCTTTGTCACTTTCTAGTTAGATTACTGCAGCAGTTTCTTATTCAGAGGGATTGGGACACATCTGTTAGGGCAGATTGTAAGCAGTTCCACTTCTATTTATGGTGGTCACTAAGGGCCAGAGTCTATTTGTCCTTCATGAATTAAAGTAAGTGTACATAACCATATGATTTCAGGTTTTGGCACTATGCAGTCTGCATAGCCAGAGTACACTCTACTGAGCATTTTCAGTTCCCTAGCGGAATGGCATTGCCCAGGAATGTATGTAATAAGAGGGAAGTTCCAAACTTTAGTTGGAGAAAAACAACAGTGGAGGTGAGACCTTGTATTTTCTAGCCCAGTGGTCCAATGGCTAGGGCATTTGCCCAGGGAGAAGAAAAACCAAGGTTTGAAGACCTCCTCTTTTGAGGGGCTTTGTTCCTGCATCTTCTGCTTTCCAGTTATGTGCTCAGACCCCAGGTTAGGAATTACCCATAGGTTTCTCTAGACCTTCTCTGGAAGCTGATCCCATGGACAGACGAGCAGCTTTGTGGGGCCATGGGCATCTGCTCAAGCTATTGTGTCCATGACTTTTTGAGTTGGCTGCTTTTCAGAAGGGAAAGGTTCTAGCCTGGACCACTGCCTAGGATTGTTTATTCATTTTGTCCCACAAAAATTAAATGCAAAGTGCACTGGCAAATTTAGGCTGAGCATAAAGTGGATTTTTTTCTCCCCAAATTTTTCATTCATTCATAACAGTTTGTGGAATTAGTGTACAACATACTGCCTGTATAAGTTCTATTTGAAACCTTTGAGCATCAAGGACAATAAAAAGTCCTTTTTCAGATATGTGGGGAGCTGGAGGAAAAGCAAGGGCAACATTGAACCCCTGCTGAACCAGATGGGACAACTGACAACTGATGCCCAGGAAAAAGCCAACTTATCAAATGGGTACTTTGCATCAGTCTTTCATCAGTCCTATGGGACGCCCATGCCTGCTATGGGACAGGGAGGTCCGGGTGATGGAGATCCCCTGTCCTCCATCAATGCTGACCTCGTAAAGGAACACCTTGAGAGGTTGGATACCTTCAATTCAGCTGGCCCTGACAATCTACACCCCAGGGTATTCAAGGAATTAGCGAGCATCATAGCCCAGCCCCTGGCACGGATCTTTGAGAACTCCTGGTGCTCTGGTGTAGTGCCAGAAGACTGGAAGAAGGCCAGCGTGGTGCCTATCTTCAAGAAAGGGAGGAAAGTGGATCCGGCAAACTATAGGCCCATCAGCCTGACTTCTATCCCAAGGAAGATCTTAGAAAAGTTTATTAAAGAGGCCATCCTTAATGGACTGGCCGACGCCAACATTCCAAGGGATAGCTAGCACGGGTTTGTTGTGGGTAGGTCTTTCTTGACCAATCTCATTTCCTTTTATGACCAGGTGACCTATCACCTGGACAAGGGAGAAGAGATTGAAATCTATGAAATCTATGAAGCCATGTGGCAGTGTCTGACTGCAAACTCCATTTTGGATGGGGGACCTTGGTTACCTTCTCAGCTATCTTTAGCTTCCAGAATGGGATACATACTCAAGATAAAGTTTTTTTAAGGTTTGAACTTGGCTATGAATCACCAGATGGAGAGCTTTGGTAGCCTGAAGAGACTGAGCAGGTATCACCTGCCAAACTCAGGAGGACTCACAGACAAAGAGAGAAAAAAAAAGAACTTTCCTTGTAATTCTGAGACTGGCTGAAGAAGAAGGAATCTGGTTGTAGAGGAGGAGGAAAAAACTAGAGACTCTGTGTGTAAGAGAAGGTATCTGAGACTCCTTGGAAGACTCAGGCTTAAGCATATTGAATATTCAAGAGAAAATGGAGATAGAGAAATTTCTACAAGTATTTTATTGTTTTATATCCATTTCTCTGTTTCCTGCTATAGCTAAAGAGTGGGCACATCTACATGTTCATTAATGGGCGTGCATGCACCTGCCTCTTACCCTGTCTCAAACCCATTTGAGGTGGAGCAATAGGCATGTGCGGGAACAAAAAAATGTTCCCTGTGCTGCAAACTTGCAGTGCAGGGAGAAAATTAGACCCCTGGATCCAGGGGTCTAAAAAAATTGATGTTTACAAAAGCGGAGCAGGGTATAGTCCTGGACCATGCCCTGACGCAGCCAGAGGCTGGGTCCTCCATGGAGATGCTCTGGCTGCCAGAGCATCTCTATGGTAGGCCCTTGCTCTGGTGCTGAAACACATGGCTGGCCAGGCCACATGTTTCAGCACCAGGGCTCTGGTGCCAGTGAGTAAGGGGTCAGGGGGGCTGGAGGAGGGGGGA
>NW_017729032.1:72716247-72716630 GCF_001723915.1 Gavialis gangeticus
CCCCCCCATCCCTGCCCCCCCACCATAGTTAAAAAAAACCAACCCCCCCAGCACTTACCAGCAGTTGTAGCTGCTGTGTGGCTGACTGGGGCCCCACCCACATAGTGCAGGGCAAGGTGACAGCCCCTGTGGCCCCAGTCCAAGCCCTGCTGCCTCCCCACTTCCCTGTGCTGCCCTGGGGGGGCTTTGCCAGGAGGCCCTGAAGCCCCCCCCACCCCTGCTTCTAAGGTAAGCAGAGGCTTTTTTTCCCCATTTTTTCCTGTTTTTTTTCTGTGTGTTTTTTTTTTTAAGTGATGGTGCCTGGGGTTGTGGGGGTAGCCTTGGAGGCTTGGGGGTGCAAGTTAGGGGGGAGCTGGGTGGGGCAGCCATTGGGGGCTGCAGCA
>NW_017729032.1:72716691-72717233 GCF_001723915.1 Gavialis gangeticus
GGCATGTGGGCCTTGCAAGGGGGTGGTAGCCCCTGTGGGGGCCATTTGGCTGTACCTGTTGTGTGGGGGCTGAACTCCCTGTTGTGAGGCTGAATCCCCTGTGGGGGGCATACCCCTTGTGTGGGGACTGAATCCCCTGTTGGGGGGATGAACGCCCTGTTGGGGGTCTGTACCCCTTGTGAGAGGGCTGAACCCCTTGTTGAGGGGCCGTACCACTTGTGAGAGGGCTGAACCCCATGTTGGGAGGGCTGAACCCATTGTGTGGGGGCCATCGCCCTGTGGGAGTGCAGCAAAACATGTATTCATGAAACATGTATTTAGAGCTCACTTTATTATTATGATAAGAGACTTGCTTTAACACTGTAAGATATATTAGTAAAACATTGTCCAAGTGATCACTGTGTCTGTCTTGCTCTCTGTCTTTATAGTGGTCTTTTGTTTTACTTGTGGATGAATATGGATATGGGGGTATTTTACAGAGTGACTTTGGGATTTTTTTATCAGGGATTTTTTAGTTTTCCAATAGGGAACACCAAAATTCC
>NW_017729032.1:72722233-72728259 GCF_001723915.1 Gavialis gangeticus
CCGAGTCTGGCAGGAGCACAGCAGGTCACAGCCAGTCAGCAGCCCCCACTGCCAGACTGCTGCAGTGGGTAGAGGGTGCAGGGTACTCTCAGGGCTGCTTCAGCAGTCCAGCTGGCACAAGGGGTAGTGTCCATAGGTATCAATTGGCTGGGCCCCAGAAGCTCCTGAATGCTAGTAGCCCTGAGATACTTGCCAGGGTGGCTTTTTATACTGCTGAGGCCAGGACAGGACAGCTTTTTATACTGCTGGGGACAGCACAGGTGCTGGCCCCGGGCTCTAGCTCCCCCTGGCTGAAGATCCGGGAGGAGTCAGGCTGGGTTATTTTGCCCCAAGTGGCACAATTTGCTCTGCAACAAAGTGCATGTCCGAGCACATGTGCTGAAGCAAAAAGCCCCGGCTCAAATTTGTACCGCTTCTATTTGAGCTGCTGCAAGCACATATGCTTGCATGCGTAGACACGCCCAATGTGTTTTTTGCTACTGTGCATTAAATTTAGTACCTTTAATGTGAGGTACTAAATAAATGCTTATTAGGTTGCCCTAGTGCAACAGTGAAAGCACATGCTTTTTAGTGTTGCTTAATGTGCAGTAACCTATTTTTACTGAGCGTTAGTGTATTAGAATGGTTTTTGATGTGATGCTTTAATGCGCAGTAAAACAGGCTCCTGTGCATTAAAGTGCATGTGTAGACATGCTCAGTGACTGTTTTTGCAAAATACATGTGCTTGCTTCAACCAGCATGTTCCCCTGAACAGATGAACCATTGTAAACTCAGATTGTGTCCAAGCTTGAAACTCTGGGATAAGGTGTGCTTAAGCTACTCAGAAGTCTGCTCAACATTACTTTTGGAAGCCTTAAGCAATTAAGCCACCAGACCTCATTTCTACAAAGAGGTAATAAACAGGCAGCTTACATCAGGAAGCTTGTTTAAAAGAGGAGGACAGACATAGCTGTGCAGTGTACTCAGAAGCTAATGTGGACCTAATGTGATGAACCAGAACAGAATCCTAGTGAATGTCCAGCTACAGGAGTTTTACCAGGGTTATGATACAGAGGAAAGCCTTTTATGATTGAAAAAATATTTTGATGGGAATTTTTGACCACCTCTGCCTGGCTGGCATAAGGCATAGGAATGTAGGACTGGAGGGACTTCTTGGGCCATTCAGCCTAGTGTCCTACTTTTGCAGGTAAGCACTCATAAATGCTTTCTTAAAACTGTGTAATTGCTTTCTTCCTTATGTCTTACTACTTACTGATCTGACACAACCTGCCTGATCCATGGCATTGCCTATAGAATATTTGTTTTCAGTGTTCTTTTGTTAAACCTACTACTCTGTCAGATATATGGCATACTTAATGAAAGTAGTCGTCACTGCATGGCTGATTATTTTGTTTGTTTTTCTTGTTGCTATTTTCAGCTCAGATAGGATGGGCATGGGTATCAAATGAAAACATGTGAATTAATACATTGATCATATTTGGTTGCCCCTTTTTCTTCACCAAAAATCCAAGAATTGTGGTTCACAACTGAGTAAAAATTTCTATTTTATAGGAAAATATTTTCTATTTTGAAAGCATAAAAAATAAATGATTGTATTAAATCTGGCTTGAGGTTTATAGTACCTGATGCTCCTTTGAAAAGGAAATTTAGTTGGAGGTTTTCATGTGTTACTAAGATAAAAATACCTAAGTTATACATGCTGAAAATGCTGCATATTAGATACTCTTGTCTTTGGTTGTAATTGCCTTAAAGGTATACAAAGAGGCTGATTCTAATAACTCCCCTAGCATATCTATTCTCTATTCCTATTCCATGTGGGAAGATAGAAAGATGTGGTATCATCAAAGAGTCATGTGTTGGGAGACAGGGGAGCTAATACTTAAACAGTTGTGCCCTGCATCTCAAATAAGGAATGAAAAACTTGTGAAAGGATTTCCAGAAATCTTACATACAGTATGTCCCTTAACCTTTTAACTACTGTAATTGTTGCAATGAGATAAGACACCTCCAAAGCAATGCATGCTGGGTGGCCCTAGGTCAGAAAGCATTTATTAATATCCCAGAGTTGTGCCATCCAGTGATAATGATAGAAATTTGGCAAACTTACTCTGCTTCTGTCAGATGAGTGAAACAGTCATTTCCTTTGAAGCTTGGATGCTTCTCCCTGATGCTTTGATCCAGAAATGGTATGTTAAGAAATATGAAGAGTGTTCCTGATTTTGATGGAGATTGAAAGAGATACAAAAATAATAATACTGCGCACACACTGCATTGTCTAGAAGATTTTACAAATATAAAAGGGCCTGATTCCTTTCCGTATTGGACACTTTGTAGCTCTTCCCCTCCTTGCAAAATGTTGCCAACTCTCAATGCAAATATTCCACAGTCATTTTCCATTGGTGCAAATGAGTTCACAGTTGTGGGTCAATCAGGGAGTGATTGCAAGACATTTTTGTCCATGATTTATACATGGGGAAAGAAACAGAGAAGTGAAAAGTCTTGCTTGAATTAATGGCAAACCCAGGATTAGAATTTTGAAGTTGAAGTGTGAGAAGCTTTTTCAGTGCACAGTACACCTTAAATAAAATGTGACTTCATTTGTCATGAAATCACTCGTGAATTCAAGTCTCCTTTGCAAATGGAAATATAATTTGGGAGGAAAAATGCAGAAAGCTGCTGGAGGTGGAGGAATCCTTCTCTTACCTAGCATCCTAGGGGCTAGAGTATCCATTAAGAGTGGGCATGTTTACACAAGACGTGTTACTGTGCATTAGCACAGTTTACTGTGGAGTAAGTACATGAATCTACACATGAACATGCTTATTGTGCAGTAAAAACCCTTCATAGTTTCATAGTTTCATAGATTAAGGGTCGGAAGGGACCTAGTAGATCTTCTAGCCCGACCCCCCGCCAGGGCGGGAGAACAACAAAACCCCAAAAACAAGAAACGGGACTCAAATGAGTCCAGCCAGGTAGGCATCCAGCCTCTTCTTAAAGACCCCCAGGGTAGGGGCCAGCACCACTTCCCTTGGAAGTTGGTTCCAGCTCCTAGCCGCCCTAACTGTGAAGTAGTTCTTGCGGATGTCCAATCTATACCTCCTCTCCATCAACTTGTGCCCATTACTCCTTGTTATGCCAGCGGGCGCTAGGGGAAACAGCGTCTCCCCCAAACCCTTCTGGTCCCCCCTAGTGAGTCTATAGACGGTCACCAGGTCCCCCCTCAGCCTTCTCTTGTGGAGGCTGAATAGGTTCAGGTCCCGCAGTCTCTCACTGTAGGGTCTGCCCTGTTGTCCCCGGATCATGCGGGTGGCCCTCCTCTGGACCCTCTCCATGTTGTCCACATCCCTCTTGAAATGGGGCGCACAGAACTGGACACAATACTCCAGCTGTGGCCTGACCAGCGTCGCGTAGAGGGGGAGGATCACCTCCTTGGCTCTACTCGAGATGCACCTGTGGATGCACGACAAGGTCCGGTTAGCCCTGCCAACCATGACCTCGCATTGTCGGCCCATGTTCATCTTGGAGTCAATAATGACTCCAAGATCTCTTTCTGCCTCCGTGCTCTCAAGTAGGGAGTTCCCCATTGTGTAAGTGTGCTGCTGGTTCCTACTGCCCAAGTGCAGCACCCTGCACTTGTCTGTATTGAAACGCATCCTGTTCCTGTTAGCCCACCCCTGTAACCTATCCAGATCCCTCTGCAATCTCTCACTCCCTGCTAGCGTGCTCACCTCCCCCTTAACACACCACAGGCAGCCTGAGGGCACTGCAGTCCCTATATCCCCTACTGGGCAGGCCCCAGTTGAGCTGTGTTTGCTTGCCTTCAACCCTGCAGTGCTGCCTGGCACTGCCTTGCCACGCAGCTGCCAGGGCAGAGCTGTCAGGGCCAGCTGGATGCTGAAGGGGCTGCAGGATGTCAGCCTCTCAGGGCTGCCTGCAGGCAGCTTCTGGGCACCAGGGCGAGTTCCACCTACCTGCAGCATGCCCCCAGTAGCCTGCCTTGCATCTTCAGGTTTGGCAGGGCATTGTCTCTGCTGTGTGGTTGCCAGTCCCACACTGTGCCACTGTGCTTGGTGCTGCTGGAAGCTGCCCAGAGCCGGCACCACTGAGATGGCCACATGGGGGCCCAGAGACCTGGTGCAGAACCTAGCATGACATTGCCCTCCCCGCCCAGGCCCTTGACTACATATGCCCATACCCTCCACCTGGGGCCCCAACTGAGTCAGGAGGAGGCTGGTGACCTTGTAGTGCTGTGGGGCTAGGCAGAAGTGCTGTATCTGTTGAGTAGGGTGGACGCTCCAATGCCCACATTTATGAGGCCCTGTCAGCCTAGATGTGGTAGCGAGGGCACAATGGGTCAGCACAACAATGTCACATAATGGTCAAGGCCTTGTGGGCACAGTGGGTTGCCATGACTGACCACAATCATTGGTCTGGCCATGCCTGCTCATCACTGGAGGAGGATCCTTGGGTGTGCAGAGCCCCATTCTGCCCAACTCCATGGCTGCGGTTTCCATCAGCAGCTTGGGGAGTCCTGGCCAGCACTTGCCTTGCTACCTCTGCAGCTCCAGGGCAAGGCACAAGGTGTGGCAAGCCAGGACATGGCTAGCTACCAGCAGCAAGAGCTCCTTCCTGGGGAGAGGTCCCGGCTGAATGGACACTGGGCACAGCCACATGCCATTGTCAACTGGGAGGACCATGCTGAGCCACCAGCCATGCCACCTCCAGCCACATGGTAAGCCCCATGCTGGGGGGAGGGCTTCCCAGCCCTGCCTCTGACCCCACAACCTTACCTGGCCTGCCTGTACTCCTCTGGCCCTGGGTTTTCCCCCACAAAATGCAGGGAGGTGGGAGACAGTGGGCAAAACTTTATTGAGCAGCCCATGCCCCCACAGCTAAGTAGGCACAGGCCTCTCACACACTGAAGAATACATTGATGCCAGCGGCTATGTCCTCCTCAGCAGTGGGAGGCAGGGACATGTAGTGCAACCCCAGGTAACCCTCCAAGTGGTGGTGGAGGTTATGGGGAAGCCTGGGCTTTCTCTACACACTGTCAAAACTCAGGGTCCCAGACCAGGAACACAGGTGTGCCTGGGGGCACCAGAAGGATCATCATCAGCAGGGCATAGTGGTTTGGGCACCCCTCAGACCACAAAAACAGCTCATTGTACACTGCCTGTGGCATATCCAGCCAGGGAATGCTTAGAGTGCAGCAGTGGTGCAGCAGGGGACTGGCCTGGGGCACCTCCCTGGAGAGACCCCTGTGGGGAGAGCAGGGCTGCAGCCAGCTCCTCATCCAAGTTGTCTGGAAGCCCCATACCTCCTGAGCCTAGGTGCTGTGGGCTGGGTGACAGCACAGCAGAGCAACTGGCTTATAGGAAGAAGGGGGAGGGCAGCAGGGTCTGGAGCTGGCACTGCCAGGAGCCTGGCCTGTTTCAGCCTGGGAAGGGGGTGGGGAGGCACACTGCCTACAGCCAGCACCCAGTGGCCCACCAGCCCCAGGGGAGTGCACGGGAATGGGGGGCTTGGCTGGGAGCTGTCTGGGCCTGGGCCTATCTGACTACCATGGTTCCTGAGCACCCATGTATGCCTGACCCCTGATCTGAGGCCAGGCAGTGCAAGGCCTCGGGTACAGAGCATCTTATCTCTGAAATGTTGCAAACTCTCACAAAAGGCTTCTGTCTCATGGCTCTGAAGGTCCAGCATCTGGATGTGAGGGAGAGGCCATACTGGGCAGTGGGGATGCCAGCTCAGTGTCACTGCTGCTTACCTCTGGGGCCCTGAAGATGTGCCATCTCTGCCAGAGGTACACAATGGACTGCATCCTCATCTTCCAGTGGCTGGTGGCAGTCATGGAGGGGTGGGAGGAAAATGCACAGCCCTGGGGGGGTGGAGGATGTGTCCCACCAGGACAGGTGGTGGGCAGAGGACATTGCTCATGAGGAGGCGTGGGGCTGAGCAGACTGGGAGTTTGGGGAAGCACAGCCTATATCACCAGGTGATCATCTGTGTGTGGGGTGGGTGGGTGG
>NW_017729032.1:72728279-72741758 GCF_001723915.1 Gavialis gangeticus
GTGTGTGGGGTGGGTGGGTGGGGGGATTGTTGTTCTTCATCTCTTCTCTGAGCTCTATTCCACTTCACATAAATTGTTGACTTTTTTCCAGCAGAGGGTTTGGAAGCTCATTGCACTGCATCCCATCTGAAAATCCTAAGCACTAGGTTAGAGATTTACTATTTGTTTTAATCAATATGAAGCATTATCTACAAAATGTAAGCATTATCTAGTGGAACAGCTCAGTAGTATAACAATGGGTGGATGAGCAGGGTACAAGACCCGGGTGCTGAACACAGATTGGTGGATAGGAACCCAACTGTGAGTAATTAGCTGGGCAGGAGCTTAAGGTGGGGGAAAGAGCAGTTTGTGGAATAGACTGAAACTGGGCAGGGCTTGCCCCAGGGGTGAATTTACACATTACACTTATACTATACTAAGGGCACTTAAAATGAAAGCATCTGCATGTTAAAACTTATTAACTTCTGTTAAGTTTTGGTGCTGCTACAGGCTACCTTTAAACCATTCTAAATCTGTGGAATGGTAGATTGTGTTAAAGTTGGAACAGTTTCAGAGTACTTGCAGCTTAATGCTGTCTCTGTCCTGCACAATTGTGGTGTGCCACTAGAAGACCTGGTGAACAGGAGCATGGCCAGGAAGCAGGAGTGTATCCTCTTCTGGGAGTGGAGCCTGAGGGGTTAAATGTGGTGACAGCATGGTTAAATGTGGTGACTTGCTGCCTGGTGGCTCTGCTCCTGCCCAGAGCCACTGGGGGTTAACTGCGGCAACAGCATGGATGCCAAGGAAGCATGCCACCCCAGGCTTCATGCTCTTGCCAAGTTCAGTGCTAAGCAGTCCTTTCTGCTCTCTCCTCCAGGAATGTGGGAGATTGGGGAGGGAAGTCATACCCCTGACCTCCAAAGTTTCTGGGCTAGGGGAGAACTGCCCAGAGGTGGGGCAAAGGCTTAGGCCTCTGAGGGGAGGGCCGTGTGGATTGGGTCTCTTGGGGTCCTTGGAGTTGGCAGCGTGGTGCCAGGTGGGCTGGGGTCATACTCACTGGGGCAGGTTTAGATGTTGGCGTGGGTGAGTATCATCACCTGGGCAGTAGAGCTTGGGCAGGTAGAAATTTTGTCAGGAGTAGAGGGGCTGGGACCCATACATCTTGGGATGCTGGATGACTGACAAGTGGTCATTTTATCTCTGGGTCTGCTCCATGAAGATAAACATGAGCAATTTGGAGGCATTAAATTTAATGTGCATTAGGAAGAACACACTAATGCACTTGTAGAAGTGCCTAGCATGTTTTAACTTTAATACACATTAATGCTCTACAGATTTAGTATGGTCTAAATGTAATGTGTAATTTGACCTGGAAGGACCAGCACTGAAGGGCCCCCTCCTAACTCCTAGAGAAAGGATAAATGTTTGCTGTATTCATTTATTTGTTTGTTTGGATCAAGGAATATTGTTTTGTGTTATGAAGAGTGATTGAGGGGTTCTAAAAGGAGCAGAGTCAGACAGTAAGGTTGCAGGCACTGAAGCTCACTTACAGTCTATTGTTAGGATGGTTTGAAGGACTCCTAAAGGGGCAAAGTCCACCTGCATGACAGTAGGCACATCAACCCGCTTGCAGGAGGGCATAAGAAGAATGGAGCCAAGGGTTGCCTCACCATCCTTTCCCTTTTTCTTTCCCTTTCCCTGTCCCTTTTTCTGCCTTGCACCAGGCATATTCTCTGCAGTGGCTCTGGCTCTGGCAGGAGGGAGCAATGAGAGGGCTTGAGATGCCTGTTTGGCAGCAACATATAGGGCGGAGGTGTCAGAGAGGGTTTAACCCTCTCGCCTCCTTTATTCTGCCAAAAACTAATGTTTATATTAATCAGTGGCAGAAAAGTGATATCTCACCCTACAGGTGTGAACTTCATGCACAAGTGCATGGCAGGAGGCAGAGTTGTGGGACTGAGCATTAGATCCCATTGTGCCACATTGATGGTTTAGGGGGAGCCTAGAATCATGATCCTGGGTTACCCCTACACCAGCAATCTTCACTCTCATGGCTTGGAGCCCTGTCAGTTGATTGGAGCTCCCAGATTTGGGGGTGCACCATGCCAATGGTTGTGAGTCCTGTCAGTGATCAAACTCTCAGCCACAAAGGAGTACCCTGTACTCCAGCTCCAGTCTGCTGACCATACGTTCAGTTAAAGGCATGATAGGAACCAGGGACAAAGCTATTATACATACTTTGTGTAATAATTTTGTTGCTTATCCTGGTTTTATCATACCATTTATTAATTGATTGAATGTATGAGCAGGTCACTACTTAAGATGTGATTACCCAGTTAATTGTGTCTTAAGTGTAATGTGTCAGGGGCCTTAGAGTTCAGAGAAGCTTAAGCTTTCACAGGCATTTACCAAAATAGGCTGTAACCTATGAATGCTTATGTGCCTCAGAACCAGTTAGTTTCTAAAATGCCATCCTGCCCTTCCTTCTGCCCAACTACCTCTTATGAACTATTTAATTATGAGCTGTGGATTAGTGTCAACAAGACGGACTAAGAGCTCTTTTCTTGAAAACTATGTTCTGGTGGTGGGTGAGCATATTCTTTTGGACAGTAGGAGCTGTGGGTCCAAGTCCCACTAGGCAGAAAATGGAATTGTATCTGAGTGCCCTAATCTCTGAGAGGAGATGAAAGGCTCAGTAGCTTTTAAAAAATATTTAAAGTATGGAAATGTTTGTAGTAATACATATAAATCAGCTGTTAAGAAATGTAGACAACTGATAAGCTAAACTAAAGGTATAGAGGAAAAATGTAGTATGGTAGACAAGGCAGACTTGTCAGTTATGCTGAAGAAAAGGTGGACACATTCAATACATACTTTAGTTCTGTATTCATGAAGGAGTAGGATGATACATTCACGTCTTACAGTGAAAATGAAACTCTTTTGTTCCATCAGTAGGTATATGTTTAAAAATGACTAAACATTTTTAAATTTTCAGGCCCAGACAAAATGCATCTAAGTATATATAAAAAGTAACTCTCTGAAACATTAATGTTGTTCTTTAACAGATCTTGGAGTATTGCAGTGGTTACAGAGATCTGCAAAAAAGCTATTGCTGTGGCAACGTTTAAAAAGGATGAAAGAGATGACATAGGAAGCTATAGACTTGTCACAAACCTGGGAAAAATCTTGGAAACACTTATATGGAATGCCATTAGTAAAGCTATCATGTCTAACACTAATTAACATGGTTTTATTGAAAATATTTCCTATCAGACATATTTAGTATTTTTTCTTGATGAGACAGAAATTTTCTGAATAAAATAATGATGTTGACATATATATTTTTTGTCTTCTGAAAGGAGTTTATTTGACTTAGTCTTGCATGATGTTCAGTTAAAAAATGCATTAACACTGTAGAAAGTGAATGCAGCTCATTTTAAATGGATTACAAACCAGCTAACTGATAGATTGCAGAGGGTAATTATAAAAGGAAATTATTATGTCCCAAAGTGAGTGTTTCTATTTGGGTCCCTCAGAGATTTTATTTTGCCTCAAGGTTATTCAATATTATTTATCAATGATCTGGGAGGTAATGTAAGCTCATTTCTGGTAAAACTTGCAGATGGCATCAAAATTGGTGGAATAGTAAGTAATGACAGGGGAGGCTAGCTATGCAGTCTGAGCTACTTTGTAATGAGCCCTCTCATAAACCAAGAACACAAATTTTAAATGCAGTCTACTGCAAAAGCATACATAAGAATGTAGGCTACACTTATAATATGTTGACCATATCCTGACAATATTCAGGGAAGTAATGATCTAGAAACGATTCAAGGGTCATGACAGAGCAACAGCAGAACAGGAGCACTCAATGGGTATACTTACCTACACATGCAATTAATGAACCTCATTTATTAAAGTGCTCCCTGGTGCATTTCTACATGGGAACTCCCTCTGGCAGGCCAGTAGGGGGTGCTCCTGCACTGAGCCACCCACTTCACTGTGCCTGACCATCTTCCAGGCTCTGAGTGCCTCCCTGGGGGTGCCCATTCCTGGCCAACCCCCTTCCTGGAGCACACCTGCTAGCCTATGGGTATTGCTGCCACCACTCAGGGACGGGCTTGATCCTGGCATGGTGTCCCCTGGGAAACACAGGCCCTTGAGGGTACTTGACTCACTTCAAGCACTTGGGATGCTTCCCTCAGTCGGAAGCACAAGTAGTGGTCTTCTTTAGTCAGCTGAACTAAGGGGACCCAAGGCATAATCTAGACCCACATCCAATAAGTCTCCCACGCTAGGTACAAAGGAGAACTTTATTGGTTACTAGGAGTAGGGTTGGAATAGGGTACAGAGTTGAGTAGTATATGAGAAATCCCATAGAGCAAACAGGGTGGCTGGGGTAGCCTTTGATCATTCATCTGAGTTACTCCAAGCTATACATCTAGTTAGATCTCAGGTAGCTTAATTACAAGTATCATCCAGAGGCAGGTGGAGATTCCCTCTGGAGGCAGGCAGTTCATTGATCATGAGTTTTGAGAGAGAGAGCAAGTTTCAGATGGTCCAGCTCTTCTCTCCCTGAGTTTTTATCATGGCTACTGCCGCTCCTCTTGGACAGTCCTTAACTTATATAGTCCTTATGACCTCATTTACCCAGTCCGATGGAGGCTAGCACTTGTTGGCTGCCAGCCAACCAATTTGAAATGCATCACTGGTTGCTAGGCAGACTGGCAGTCTCTAGCCCACTGGGGAGCCCAAGCCCCACACCCAGGTATGTGATGCCAGTCACGTAGGCAGAGGGAGCAGGTTTCCCCCTTCCTCAGGAATGTATCCAGCTCAGGGTACCTAAAGAGGTAGGGTAGGTTGTGTACCCTCTGCAGGGCCCATACTAACCAAATTGTCACAGAGCAGAGTTTCTGGGGAGAAACAGAGGTGGCCTTCTGCCATACCCCCATTAGGAGCAAATTTAACCTGACAAGAGCAGCCAAGTCCAGTGCTGTTCTTGCTCTGCTTTGCCTCCCTACAGCAGCCAGGAGGAGCTCCAGGTTCTTCCAGGTGCCAGCCCTGGGCTGGCAGGTGACATGGGGGCTTAGCCCCAAGCTCTGGAGGGCAGGGAGAGCTGTCTTGGCTCAATATAGATACACTCTATCTATAGCATTCCCTTCATCCACCCACGTGGTTACTTTGCCAAAGAAGAAGATGAGGTTTGTTTGACATGTTTTTTCATAAATCCATGCTAGCTGCTTGCAATCAGCCTTTCTTCCTCCAGGTGCTTGCAAATGGCCTTTCATAGAATATGCTCCAGTAACTTCCCAGGTATTGAGTTTTTGTAATTCCTCAGGTCTACATATTTGTAGGTCCTCAGGTCCTCCTTCTTGCCCTTTCCCTCCCTCTGGTACGTGGCCTATCTCCTACAACTTTATACAGATCATTGCCAAGGGTTCTGAGATCTCCTCTGCCAGTTCCTTCAGGACCCGGGAATGAAGCTCATTCGACCTTGCTGACTTGAATTAATTTAGACCCAACAAAAGCTCAGAGACAGTCATAATAAGATCTAGTGGTTGAGTGCTGAAACTAGATAAAGTCAGAGTAAAAATAAGGAATAGATATTTAATAGTGAGGGTAGTGCACCTTGAAACAATCTACCTAGTGACATTTAGATTCTTCAGTACTTGAAGTTAAGTCTTTAAATGAAGATTTCCTAAAAGATATAATAAAGGTCAAACAGAAGTGATGGGTTTGATGCAAAAACTACTGGAAGAGGTCCTTTGGTGTATGTTATTCAGGAGATCAGGCTTGATGATCATAATCTATGTCATAAAACTAATCTAACGATTAGTCCTATGCCAAACTTCAGTAACTGCCAAACAAAATGGGGATGTAAGCGACCCTGGAAAAGTGGGAGCAAAGATGAATTGAATTCCCCTTTGTTCACCTCCCCCTCTTTCCTTCCTTCTCTGGTCCTAACCTAAACACTTTTGGCCTGCCTGGATAATCAGGCCCTAAAGATGAGCATTACTAATAACAAATTTAATGAGGTGGCAGTAGATCATTTGAAGAATTTAATGCACAGTAAAGGCTTTACAAATCTACTAGTATTCATTAGCATACAATTACTTCTAATAAATCAAAACCCAGTACTTTGAGAGACAATTAATTAAAAGTGAACTAACATCTAATTAAATTGGATGGTTCAGAGAGTTAGTACTTTGCTGTGAAACTTGACTGTTAGTGTTAATGCCTCCTGTTCAAGTCTGCCTCATGTTTGTCGTGATTAGACATTATTAGCAGCAGACAGCTGTCAGTAGGCTAAGCTGAATTGAGTTGACAGCCTTGTTTTGAAGGTGACTTAACTTTTGGGATACAGTTCTCAGAATCTGGCAATCTCCTTTATTACTATCTTTAGTATCTTTCTCAGTGGTCAGGTGAAATATTAGATGAACAGAAATTAATCTTGCCCCAAGAGGTGGTTTATTCAGGTCAAAATTGAGATGTAGTATGGTGGGAAAAGTTTTTGTTGAGGCTGCCAGTTCTGTACAGTTTCTGTAGGTTAAAAGAAGACATAATGACACTTGATTTGCTTTCAGATATTGGGGGGAGGACCCCCTCAAAAACAAGAACTCTGGAACCCCCAGGCACCCACGTTTCAGCATTCATGTTCTGTAAGATGCACAGACACGTGGGGTTAAAAAAGGAACAGAAGATGCATAACTGAAGGCATTTGAGAATTGTAATAAACCTTTTATGTTGCCAGAAAATTACATGAAAAATCTGATATCCTAAGTAGTAGTGAAAAATAAAACCTCATTGAAGATAAGCCACTACATGCTGCATTTAGTACTGACTGTCTGAAGTGTATGCAGTAATAAAGAAAGGGCCTACCCGTTTAGGAACAGGCATCCTGGCTAGAACAGAATGTTCTTCCTTCTAGGATAACAACCATCTCAGTGAGCCACACATCCTCAAGTCTGCATTGTTTCCTCCTGCTTTTTGGCTACCCAAGGGCCCAGCTTCAATGGAGAGCTGGAGACAGGTCTGGGTAATGTCTACCTTTAGCCTTGTAGTTTCAGCACCGTATCGGAAAGTAAAAGAGATGCAGGTTTAAGCCCCCTCTAAAAGAGTGGGGTCTATAGCTTAAATCTCCTGCTTTCTGGATGACCCCACTCTTCTAGGGGTAGGTATAAGCTTATATATAACATGACTGATATATTCATGACTGATATCACCTGCATTAGACAGACCCTTAAAACATGCTCCCTTTGTTTTGGGGTTTGTTTTTACTGTTCCCTACTGTAGTAGAAAAATATAATTGCATATGAAGGAATGATCTCTTCAGCTGACTGAGGGTCTGAACTATATATTGAAAACTAAGATTAGGTGATAGGGATTATTATATTCTTTTTATGAAAATTATTTTTTTCATTTTCATGGCAGTCACATTTCAGTTCAGAACTCTTCACAGTCCTTACATCAGAGTGCTGCAAAATACAGCAAATTTTACTTGCCAATATTATTAGGAAAACTCATACAGCTGATGTCAATGGATATGGGATGCACATGTCAAAGATACAGTCATTATAACAGATGGATGAAAAATGACAACCAATGTACGATTTGCCTACTTTTCTGCAAGCAAATTCCATGACTAGAGTCCAATATTTTAAAAAAGTCTTCATTATTCAAATGTATTTATCAAGGATCAAGTTCCTTCCCACTTATATTAAAGCAAAGGCGGGCTCCCTGTGGTGAATGCTATTGACTTGTGTGAACAAAGGTGAGGAAATCTGGTTCCAATTAATTTATGCAAATAAATCTTCATCTGTAGCTTATTCACCAGCAGCTTTTTGTAAGCATTTCTTGTTCAAAATACGAACTATTTTGCTTGACCTTATAAGTACCATGGCATGTATAGATTCCATGACTGGATTTATGTAACGTTTTGAACTGGATTTCCATTACAAACACTACCAACTATTAATTCAAATTTGGCTTTCTGTGTTGATTCTCCAATATGCACACAGAATTTGATATTTTTGCAGTTTCACTTTGCCAGGAAACATACTGAAAAAATAGGAGAAAGCGAACTGAACAGGAAGTGAAATGCATTCTTTTAAAAGTCCACAGGAACATGTATGACATTTTTGGCAATTTTGGCCACATGCCAGTAACTAATGAGCAAACAGATGATTACATTTAGTTAAACACATGAGAATAAGCAGACAAGGCACCACCCACACAATACTTCTGTATTCTGTAATGGCTTTATATTGAAGAGATAAAGGAGATACAAAAACTGCATTTTGCAGAGAGCTAAAGTAAATGTTAGACTTTATAAGACACTTTTTAAAATTGATTTGTTGGAAGGCTTTTTATTTTTTGGTGGTTTCCCAAAGAGTCAGTATAGCGCGATAATTCTTTTGGTTTCCAATATATATATTTTTATCCATTTTAGCAAAAATGCTTCTACATGGAACATTTTGGATGAATCAAAACATGCATTTTAATATTTTTAAGAATAGTCTGTTCTGGGGGCATTTTCAGAGGCTTTTGCATGTAGGAGGACAGTAGGAAGTAGAATTGGGTATTTTTATCTTTGCTGAGTCTAAAAAGGCTTACTCTAGAAGAGCAAAGACTTGATGATATAAGGTGCAAATAAATGTTCACAATAAATATAATACATAATGCATGGAAGAATTCCATCGTCTCAGATTTACATTTTTCAGTGGCCTGTTGGGGTTTCTCCACATCGAGTTGCATAGCCTTTCTGTCAGAGAGACGATTACCTCTTCCTGAGCTATCTGGAAAGTAAATATTTGGCTTGAGGCTGCCAGAAAGGCCATTAAGCTCTTCCATCATGCCTGTGACTTAGCTATCACTGAGATCTGGTTGTGAACTAGGGTTTTAAAGAACGTGTTGTAGGGAAAGTCTGCAGAGATTTATATCAACTGACTTTAAAAACACCAGTTTGCACACAGGAAAAGATTTCCCTTTTAAATGGAAAATAATAATATTTATTGGAACTGAGATTCTAGGCCAAATTATGACGTTTGCATGGATGTGCTGTTCTGGGAAAGGGGATAGAAAGCCTTAGTTGCTAACTACAGCAATGCAACAGACTGCAGAGACAGGGGCATGCAGTAGAGTAGGGGGACTCATTGAGGGGTGTTATTGCTAGGTGCCAACGCAGAGGGCATTCATCATGAGTAAACGTGTACTTAAACATTTAGTTGCAAATAGGCAGAATTAGTTTAGGAAAAGTGGTGCGGAGATTTTTAATGGTAGCCAGTAGCCATCACAATAGAAACTGAAACGCTCTGTTTATTCAGAGGACAGGTAGGGCACAGGCAGCTGGGCATAGTGCTGGCTACATCTATGGAAAGTTGTAGCAAGTCTCTTGGCCAAGAAGCCAGTACCCAGGAGGCATTATGTGCTTCAGAAGCATGGTGGTTTCCCACTGCCATGTCCTGAGTATTGCTCAGGGCTGAATGAATCATAATTATGCATTTCTCATGTTAGAGTATTGCTGAACATATTAATTGAGGGATTGGCATTGGGCTATAATGGATTCAAAATACTTGGCACAGGTGTCTGTTAGAAGGCAGGCAGTTTGTAGCCAGCTGTGGCTTTTCTCCAATCCTGAGATGGGCTTGTTTAAATCAGAGTATCCTCTGGACTGATCTAAATTAGGTCTGGCTGTTCATGGTCCCTATTGACTGTCTCAGCTGGGAATAGAGATGTCCTGGCTATATCCTTTTTCATCCAATAATTCCTTCTTTGTTGGGACCTAAGGGTACATGGCATAGAGCCTCTGAGCTAGCACCCAAAGATTCTGCTTACATAAAGGGCATCATTAGACAGCTGGTTGCATTGGCTTCCACCTCTTTCCTGTTATCAGATGGGCATAAAGCAGCTACAGAGAAGAGGATCCAAGAATTGGGTCCATTTTCTGAAGCTGTTCCTCTATTCACAGACATTATGTTTCTGTTGCTAAATTTATGGAAGAGAAATATGAATGCACTACCTCTGCAGTAAATTTCTGGACTTCAGGAAGGATTTGTAATATTTTCTTTCCTACTATGTGTAGAGAGATGTACTTAGATATTTAGTTGCAGATATGCAGAGTAAAGCTACCCCCTATGATTTGGAGAAGGGTATTATTTTTAAATGTAGCAACTTCAATAGAATCTGAAAGCCTCTTTCTAATGGGTGGATGGGTACAGCATCAGAAATACATTTTTACCCATAATACCTGCAAACCTTGAACCACACAGAACATTTCTGAGGGGAAAACCCATTGTGCTCTCCCTGTTAAAGCTGACAAGAAAAATGACAATTAGGCCAAATGTAATGGTTTATATTGACATGGGCACCTGACTCAGAGGACTTGGGCAGAGATCAGCAAATCATTTCCAGTGGCAATTGGACAGCATGCCAATCCATCTACTGGTATCATCTTGCACATTCCTGCAATGTAAGCTCTTGTGAAAAAGAAATAAACATTTTTCTATATTGCCATCGTATTTCAATATTGCCTGAGCTGTCCAGTTTCCCCAGAGAAGGATTTAATACCATTTCTGTCACTTGACTATGTCATTTTGCCTATGCCAGTATAAAAATAGCCACATCTCATAAAATAACCTAGCAGTTATTTAGCCAGTATAGACACTTGATGGGACATTGAGTCTCCAGATGGCCATATCTCTCTATTACATTAAAGGCATGAGCTAGAAGCCAGGCTGGGGTAGGAAACTCAGGTTTTTTTTTTAAACAAGAACAACTGTGCTTAATTTTTAGGTTATAAAAATATCAAATGTTTACTCAAGAAGGGATTTGAAGCCTTTTGAGTGCTTTTTGTTTTTTGTGGGGTTTTTTTTAATAGATAAAGGCAAACCACACTGGTCTTCTTAGGCAAAGTAGTTTTACAAGCAAGCTCTCACAGGAATGAAGAGTTACTCCCCAATGCTTAAGCATTATTCTATATAATTATGGATATTTTTTCCTTCCAAAAATATTTTTTTTGAGAAGCTGACATTTCAAAGGCTTTCAATTCTGTGTGTCATTATCAAATAATCTTTTTTGTACTTGGCTGTTTATTATTGGATTGCAACAACGATAAAGCTCTAGGGGTTTTGTCTCCTTTGGTATGTTAATTAGCCATTTTCCCTTTGATCTTTTTCTTACTGAAAAGAGTGAAAAGCTATCTCAGTAGGGAATCTTACTGATGTACATTCATCCCCTCATCTCCATAATCTGAGGATCAGAGGGAGACAACAATTTTGCTGCTGAATGAGGTTGCTATAGGCTTTAGTTATAATGTACTCTGTTTCTAAATAATCCCACCACCATTTATATTCAGAATATTGAAGAAGAAACCTCTGAGAACAAACATAATTTATTTTAAACATAAAAATACCTTCATTAATTTCACTTTTTCTTCAAGTTTTAAACACATGCATATGCCCTAAGCCTTTTTCTCCTTATGTCTTGTACGCTTTTATCTAAACGTCTCCCTTATTTATTTTTTTCTCCTGTTGGCTCTTGATATATATCCACTTATTCTACTAATGAAATACAGACTGAGTGCCTAAGACATACAAGTGACTATCAGAGAGAACTTGCCGAGCATCTGGGTGTAGAATAGCTTTCCAACAGAAGTGGTGAAAGTCTTATTGCTTGTGATGCTTGAAGTGGATGGGCCAAATCTTAAGAGGGACTGTTGAAACCATGGGGGAAAAACTGCATACGTTTCAGTCTTTCAGTTTATAGCAAAATCCTTTTTCATCACAATGAGATGCTTGAGAAACTGCAATAGATGTATTTCAGTGAGAGAGGTAGATCTGCTGAGTAGAGCAATCCCCTTGTGGGGTTAGAGGAGGTGAGTTACTCAGTACAGTTCTTTCCACGTACTCTCGCTCTGACCCTGGGAGACATAGTTAGCCACGTTAGTCTGAAGTCAAGTACACTTGCACTTTATAGACTAACCAAGGTAGATATATATCGCAGACAAGGTTTTTTGGGTAAATATGATATGTTTATTAGACCAACTAAACGGCAGGCAAAAATTGTTCTTTGCAAGATTTTGGGTACAAACATCTTTCTTCAGGCACAGGGAGAGTTTGTTGTTTCTTTGGATGCTCTCCTGGCTGGAATGGAAGCCAGCACAAACTTTTGTATATATATAGCACAAACTTTTGCGAGCTGTAGCTCACGTCATCAGATGTGGTCCCTGACTCTGGCCATCCACAGGAAAACTTACTAGAAAAAGTCACTGCTAAGATTCCTAACTTTGGGAATCTAATTTGGGTAAGTTTCCTAAGTTGTAGTCTCTTGTGTTGAAGAGTGGTAGTCTCTTGTGTGGGCTGAAAAATGGATTAGAGGCTTGGTCTCCTGGTCACATGAAATTCAGATCCCCTGGGAAGTCTATATTATATCTACTAACAAGACACAGTAGTTCGTACCAGAAAAGCTCCTGTATTTTAAATCCTTTTCTCTGACCCTTTATTCAGGAAATAATAAAGTAATATCTGAATAAGCGGAGGACATATTGTTAACGGCTCTGGTGTGGTTTCCCAATGTTGGCACTCAGACATTGTTAGTATATACCACAATCCTCCTTTCCCTTGTCAGCTACAACACAACATGAGATTAAGGAACACAGAAAGGAACATGAGATTACAACAGGGGAATGCTTTATTATGAAGGATACACAATTCACGCAGCAGTACTTGTGACCTAAATTGTTAACCGTCTAACTAGCTGAACATATAAGAACATCCTTGCCAACACTCTTATTGTGCGTATTTTAAAACACACTTTCTCATCCTGGAGTTGGGGGGGGGACAGGGGGAGCACTCAAAACAATGGTGGAGGGAGAGGCTGTCTGCACTATCTTCCTTACCACAGGATACTCTGCATCCTTGGTGGTTAAGCCATTCTCCTGCAGGCGGAAAATGTGGGTTCAAATTTTCTCAGATGAAGTAGAGATTTATACTTGGATCTCCCATATACCATGTGAGTGGTTTACCAATGTGTTACTGAACAAAATGTGGAAGTAACAGCCATTTACAGTTTGACTCTAACCCTTTATTTCCTTTACTTTCCTTAGAAGTGTTAAAAACAGAATGTTTAGTTTTAGTAACAATTTATCCCATTTTTACATTTTTTTTCACCAAGAAAATATAAAATTGATATTGTTTGGCTTAATCCAAACCTTTTTTTTTCCAGTTTGGACATTGAACCCACCCAAAAAAAGGAATTCTTTTCAAAGAACTGCTCCTAGCTGCTGGATTATTCTTTCTCCCTCAGTATTTGAGGTGTCAAGCCCACCCTCAGAGGCATAACTTTGAATTATGGCACCTTGAATAGAGGAATAAACTCCACCAACACAGGCTGTGGCAGTGGAGAAAGATCTGCGGGGCCTGCTATTTTGGTACTTCCTTTGCATTGGCTCCCTGGGCTAATATCTTGGTGCCTTGCCTTTCCATGCCCCCCCCCCCCCCCACA
>NW_017729032.1:72742099-72744208 GCF_001723915.1 Gavialis gangeticus
CCCCCCCCCCCCCAAAAAAAAAAAAAAAAAATTAGGCTACTACCCTCCCCAAAAAAGTCCTGAGATTCTTAGGTCAGAAATCTGAGGTTATATTTTTCTAACTCAGTATCTTTTTTGGGATAGTCCACTGTTTGGGAGTGAAAAAAAACAAACATCCTCCTACTGGCAAGGAACTTCATATGATTTGCTCTTTTCTTACCTTAATCCTGTTCTTTCTTCTTCCTATAGGTGACATCTAGTTTATTCTGACACTATGGAATTTAGTAGTGCAGACAGAAATATGTGTTTGCAGCAGAAGCAGATTTTATATGAATAATAACCTGGGAGTAACATGAACATCCCTGCTCTCATGACTTGTGATCTTCACCAACATCATCATCTCTTTATTTCCATTAGAGAGTAATGGGAACACAGAACCAGAAGGCATCTTGGGGATCACAGAAACACCCTGCTCTTGCAGCCCATGTGAGGATATAATCCTTTGTATAAAATGTTGAGGTCCATCTAAAAAGTAGTAATTAGACCATCCTGGGTGTGTCTGAAATTAACACAACACAATCAACTCTGGTGCATATCACTGCATTTACACATGTGCCAGCATGTTAAGTTGGGTCAGAGCAGCCCTAGCTGACAGGGGGGTCAGTCTGACCCAGCTCAACATCCTGCAGAAGGGCTGGCTGGGGCACGAGGGTGCTCCAGTGTGGGACTAGCCAGCAGCCCCCACATTGAGGCACCCCTGTGCCCCAGCCAGCCCCGTCAGCATTTACACATGCATTGCTGCACACTAAAGAATGCTGTCCTAGAATAGTACTTGTGTTTACAAGTACTAACATACAGCAGCATTAACTAGTTTACTGCAGTCTAATAGGGCCGCACACACGTGTAGAAGCTGGGACTTTACTGTGGAACTAATTAGGCAACTGCAGTAAAGGTCTCATGTAGATGTGCCCCTTAAGCATTATTGAAGGAATGTGGAGAGGGAGAGATTCTAAAGGATTTAGGTAGCAGAAAGAGAGGAGTTATTAAGCAGCCAAAGGATGCCTGGGGTTTGAAGGAAGGTTAATATTCATATGCTCAGACAGCTGTGGGAAGTAGCTGGCTTACCATAAAGTTAGAAACTGGCTGGCTTATCTGCTCCCCTGCTATAAAAAGGACCAATTAATAACTATGATACCCTTAAGCTTCACAGCTGAAAATGGAACCAGAGTTACTTCTCTCATTGCCTAACCCACTGTGTCTATGTATGTAAATAAGGTATTACAAAGTTGTCTGCTTTTATTTTGTTGCCTTGTTCTTTCTTAACTTTTCTTTGTCCAAGGTGGTGGTGAGATTCCTGTTTTATTGACATTCAAAAGGCACACAACTGATTCATGACAATTCACATTAGTGGTGAAAATTTAGGGAAATTATGGGGATCCTAGGATATTTTTGTAGAAAATACTGGTAATATATATTTTTTTAATTCTTAAAGGCCAACTCCCATTTCCCATCAGCCACTTCCCAGCTATGAGCTGGTAATAAAAGTAGCTTTGCTAAATTTCACACTTACTCTTTACCATGTTTCCTTAGCTCTCAATACAAGTCTCCAGTTATCAGAGTATCATGGAGGACTCTTGATTCATCTTGACTCTTGATTCATCTTCAAATCCCCTTTCATATTGAAAAGTAGGGGTGCACCAATAATGATTTTTTTGGCTGATACTGATGGCCAGTTATTAACCAGCCATATTGGCTGATACTGGTCCGATCGCTGATATGCAGCCTGGCAGCTTGGAGAGCAGCATCTGGCCCATAAGTCTGTTGTGGTGAAGGGGCATGGGAGAGACAACATGCATGGGGGGGCGCAGATCAAAGCCCTTGCAGTGAGGAAGGGAGTGGGGCTGGGGCTGGGGCAGGGGTAGGGGCAGGCACTACCCAGCTGGAGTGGGGACAGTCATGGGATGGACCCATGGGTGGCTCATCCGGGGGTGGGGAAGCAGCTCTCACCACTGTACACAACACCAGGGGAGGCATGGGGGGCATGTGCTCCCCAGATTTGTGCATGGGGTGGAGGCAGGCTGCCCTCTGTGGCCTCTTCCCAGTGTGGGGGCTGGGGAGGGGCTGTGCTCA
>NW_017729032.1:72749208-72772687 GCF_001723915.1 Gavialis gangeticus
CCCCAGGCTAGCCTCCTCACTGGGAAGAGCCCAGCACAGCCTCCAGCCCCAAGTCTGTAGCAGGCACCCCACCCTCACCCTGCACACAAATCTGGGGGTCACATATTCCCCATGCCTCCCCCAGGGGTGCACACTACAGTGGGAAACTCCCTCCCCACCCTCTCAGCCCCTGGGTGAGCTGCCCACAGCTCCATCTTGTGCCCTGCTCCACGTGTGCAACGCCTACCCCACTCCCTTCCTTACTATGGGGGCCTTCATCTGCATGTCCCCCCTGATACCTCTTTCCTCTCCTACACCCCTTCCCTCACACAGATTTACTGATAGGAAGCTGCTTTCCAAGCTTCCAGGCTACGTTCCCAGCCACATGTATGTGCACATACACATGTTATTTATTTATGACATTATTGGCCACATCAGCCAAAAAAAACTGATTGCCAATAATGTTCATTTTCCTTTTATCGGTGCTTATATGATATGGACAGATATATTGGTGCACCGCTACTGAAAAGCACAGATGTCTCATAAGCAGGCTGCTTTGAGCTTCCTCTGTACCTCTCCTGTTGCCACCACTCCTTACTTGGGATGACTAAACTGGTGTGTGCTCTTCCTTTAAAAATTTGATGGGTCCTAGCTTACGGAGGGGGTTTTGTGGAGGAGCATTTGTGGTCCTGGTAGCAGAATGGAGAACATGCTCCTGGCTTTGTTTCCCCTTCATTTGTTAATTTGGGGTAATTGCTCTTCCTTACGCTGACATCATGAGTCGAAGGGATGATTCACCATAGGCCATGATTGTTTTATTTTACAGGATGATAATGGTAGCTTTGATTTGGGCTGTCTTCTTGACTTAAAACTTATTAGGGAAGGTGAGATTGGTAGTGTCATACTAGGAATTTCATGTCAAATTCACCAGGAGCAAAGCAACAACCACAGCTTGCAATGAGGAAATCAGTTAATATGAAGAAAATACAATAATAAAAAAATAGGGCTGGGATGGACTTCCAGAGTTCAAATAAACCAATTTTCTGCAGTGAGGCAGGATATAGTTATATCACCTATATCTACTGCTGTTTGTTGGCCCTGCTCTTAGAAACCTTCAATAAAGTTTTCACATCTTAGGGAATCTGTTTTCACATCTTAGGGAGCACTGCACTGCTCTTATAGTTATAATATTTTTCCTATTATCCATGCTAAGTCTTCCTTGTTGCCGGGTAAACCGATCTCTTCTAGAGCTTTTCCTAATAAACGAGGAAAATGTATTAACCATTATCTTCTTTATAACAAAATTGAGTCACAAAAAGCTTGAAATGAACCAATTCATATCAGGCTTTGGATCATATCTTGATGCAACAGATTTATTTAAAGCTTTCCTAACTTTCTTGTCCTAAGGGCATGCATATTTTACATTTTCTCTTTCTTCTAGGACTGGTCCAGCGAAACAGCAATGCTGGCTCCTGGGAGGTATTATCCCTAGGCAGAATCAAGCTTCTCCAATCATTTGTGGATTGAAATGTGCACTTGGAAACTCCAATGTCCTGAAGTTACAAGCAAAGACCAGTCAGGAAAATCTAATAAGGCCAAAAGGAGAGTAGCTGAGTATGGCCTGAAGACATGCCTTTATCTGAGACTGTGTCACTTTTCAAGCTGTCATTTAAAATGAAAAATGCAGCACAGAGCTTTCATCTTAAGGTGCTGATGCAGACACTTCTCTCAGCTTCTCCCTTCTGCTTCACCTACCCAAATGCTCTTCCATTTGCTCAGAAACAAACAAGCAGGAAGGGGGCCAAATGCTGCACAGGTTGCCTGGGTCTGCTAATTATGACAAGCATCAAGAGGCAGGGGAGAGTGGGCAAGGCATGGCTCAGTCCAAATGGAGAGGCTTGTGTTTGTTTTTATTGTGCTGAAAGAGATGGAACATGATGGTTTGATAATATCTGATCCAAATGTCAGGGTTACATACTGACATATGGTAGCATGAAGTCTAGAAGTACAAATCAGTTGTGGTTCGGATTTTGAGTGGAACCCAAACTATGTTTCAAAGCCCAGTTTCAGAAGGATTTTTAACATGCATATCATATTTTATGTTTTGCTACTTGTAATATCCTTCAATTTGCAAGCTGCACAAAAAGATATTCTTTCTTTCCCAGAGAAATGGAAGAGAATGGTGAATGTGAACTATGGTATAGGTGCCAAGTGTGTGTGTGTGTGTGTGTGTGTGTGTTTGTGCATGCACGTGCATATGTGTATACTGTATGCTAATTAACATTTCAGAGGCAAACTTATATTTAGAGTATCCTAAATATTTTATATTTAACTGTGCAATCTTAGTGTTCATTTAACATCCATTTGTATGTTTATGTTAACAAATACAGTGTGTATTTTTGCATGCGTTTATATCTGCATACTCAAATGAACAGACATATTTATATATTTGCATATTCATTTTCTTTAATTGTTAGTGATTATATCCTGATATTTGCAAATTACACAAAATATATCCCCAAGAAAAGTGGGAGAGAATGGTGGACTATGGTATGGGCATAATATATGGAAGTCTGTTACCCTTTATAATCCTAAGTGATATTTACCCTGGCCCATATGTAGCACTTTGGGCACTTACATGCAGTTTGTGCTGCTATTACCCATGTAGTATGGATGTGTAAGTGTACTGGCATATACTCTACATGCAAAGGTATGCAGCTACATATATGTGTACACTGTCATAGTCTAGACATAACAGAAAGAGGACCCAATAGCAGCATGGTTGGTTAGAGGAAATCATCCAGTAAAGCAGGGGACCCAGGTTCTATGCTTGTCGACCCATCCTCCTTATACAGATAGAGTTTGAACCTGTGTATATCTCTGACTTCCTAATTCAGTGCTCTAAACACCATGCTACAGCATAGGTATTTTCCTGGCTCTTCTCCAGCACTTCTTTTGAAGCTGAGCTGCCACTGCACCCTGCATTTACTTGTCATCAGATAAAATAAGATAAGAGACTTCTATTCCCTTGGGAAATAATGGTCCAGGCTAGAACCCAAGGTTTCCTTCTTTCTAGGCCAGCAGCCATCTCACTGAGCCATGCAGATTCAAACTTGCTTATTCCTTGCCTCACATTGCTCTCTCTCACGACTGCCCAAGGGGTCAGCTTCAAAAGGAGACTGAGTGAGGGTGCTGGGTAACATCTGACTTGCGGTGTGGAAGATGAAGCACTGCATACTTTGGGAAGTTAAAGAAGTATGTGTTTAAATCTCCTTGATGGGGCCTAAACCTGAGGTCTCCCCTTTCCTTGGCTTATGCTCTATTTGGGCACTGGGGCTAAAATATGAGAAGCCTTTCTCTCCTGGTATCCAGCTTTTGTTAGTTGTGGGCATTTGTCCGGCTGCACTTTTGTGACTTACACATGTATGCTTACTGTGTACCTATCTGGCCAGAGCATAGTTTATTTTGCAGGCTCAGTATACATATATATGCTTATTGCCCTAGAAAGGCCCAGTCTCACCAAACAAGCCCTTTATAAGGGCTGCTCTCTATGGCCATGTCAACACATGGTGTGGACATTTGGTTCCCTGGAACAACTAGCGGTGGTATAATTTGCACTGCTGCTAGTTGTCCCCAGGGAATGCCTGTGCCACGTGCCCTCTGGTGAGCAGGAAGTTACCTTGGGGATGGTAGGGGAAGCTGGGACCAGCACTGGGCTGGCCACAGCAGCCTTATCTGGGGTCTTGGAGGCTTCCTGGAGCTGCAGCAGCAGCAATTCTGCCATGCGGGGCCTGGCTGGTAGCCACAGTGTGGTTCAGGATGGCCTGGCTCTGCTTTTGAGCAGCACATGCTGCCCATGCATGCACTGCTCTGCTTTTTTTCTCCATAGGTTTTTTGATCCCTGGATATCCAGGGGTCCAAAAAACCCTCTGTGCTGCTCCCTTGCAGTGCAAGAGAACAACTGAACATGTGGTATGTCATGCCACAAATGTTTTTGCAGTGCCATCTACCACGTGGCCATGCTTGTCTGGACACAGCCTGTGTGTGGAAGAGAAGGTGATAGCAGGTGACAACTTGGAGAACAGATTGCAGTTTAGGAAGTCCAACAGGTATTTCCTGCATTTGGACTTGCCAAGAAAAGGTCTTTTATTACTCATGAAGAATAAAAAGGTAATAGAATCACAAAAAGGCCATTATGAAGTTGGAAAACTGTCATTTATGCACTCAAGAAGTAACAGAAGTCTTCCCTAAATATGTGTATGTATGTGTGTGCATGCATACTCATTCAGATGCACAAACACAAAGTGTTAACAAAGGCTTGTGTGTTTATTTAACACAAAAGCTATCTCAGAGGGGAAAAGTATTGGTTTTAGTTTGCCCCAAAATTCATGCCCTTGTACCTGCATTTTTAATTTGCTTCTTTCCAGTAAAGACGACAATCGATATTTTAAGTTGTAGGGCACCCAGGTCTAAAACCCATATAGAAAAATAAGTTATACATCTATCTGGAGAATTGTGAACTGCAAGGGATAGAAGACTATTGATGTCAATGTTTAGGATTGCTTCAGATAAAGTTTATATCCTGCTCTGAGCCTCACCTCTACTGGAAGCAGATATTGAAGGTAGACATCCACAGGACCTAGATTAGGCTAAGGCCCATGGCTCAATTTCCCCATCTGTAAAATTGGGGTAATGATACTGAAGAGCTGGATACTATTATGGAATGTGCAACTGCTGAGCTGAGTGAATGTTTTTAGCTGGTAAGTCCCAATGCAGGAAATACCTGGTGTACTCACTAGACTGCAATCTGTTCTCCAAGTTGATACCTGCTACCATCTCCCCTTCCACACACAGGGTGTGTCCCTCTGAGCAGGAATGTGTGTTTACCCAGGGACAAACAGCAGTGGTACAATATGTGCCATTGCTACTTGTCCCTAAGGAATGCCTGTGCATGCAAGCTCTGGTGTGTGGCCCGTCACCTGGGTGGGGCAGGGGAAGCCGGAGCCAGCACCTGGGCTGGTCCCAGCAGCCTCACCTGGGGTCCTGGAGGCCTGCAGTTGCGGCGATCCGGCAGCAGGCTCCAGTTCAGGTGGCATATGCTGCTGGTCCACTTTTTTTAGGCATGTTTATTTTTAAACATGTGGCTCTTCTGGTGTCACTCCCATCCCCTTCCCCCACACACATTGCAAATTAGCAGCACGGGGAATGCCTACATGTGCACTTGTCTGGATACGCCCACAGAGGGCGATCCTCGTAAACGGCTTGTTGGGTAGGACTGGGCCTTTTTAGGACAATAACCCCCAGCCTGATCTACTGTATGGTGCTGCAATAGGGCAGTCTATAGGAAAATGCCAAATGGCTGTATTTCCAACTCTGTGGAATGGCACAGCCTCACCCTACACTGTCTGCAGTTGTTCTCCTAAAGAAATATCGATATCCCCTTGCAGCACTGGTCTGCTGAGAGATATAGCCAGCTTTGTTCTGAGTGCATATAGTTCAATGAATAGCTCAGAGAGCATTATCAGACCAATACAAGAACTCTAGAGTGATTTATACATTCAGAGTAAATGTTACTAGTTGAGGGTATATTGTAATGCAGAATCACACAAAAACTATTTACTTACCTAAAAAATCAGCTTGTCTCCACATTTTTGTGGAGGAGGTGGTTTAGGTGTCATTCTAAAGCTGCAGAATGCATCCAAATGACAATACATACCTCCTTTTTTTCCTTTCTGACTACTAGCCCTCCATTTTTATCTGGAGTCCTATTGAGAGAGAGGGGGGGAGAGAGAGAGAGAGAGAGAGAGAGATTTTTTATTTTTGTAACCCCCCTCCAGTATCCCCCTCCTTACTATCAGAGAAAACCCTTTTGTGAATGCTCCACTGAACTCTAGATGCAATTTCTTTTTTGTGCCAGATGATGAGCATTCTGAAAAGGTACATGCACTGTAAGCGCAAGAACAAATCCATTTGTGCACCCAGCCCTTCACAAAGAGAGTGAGGTGCACAAATGGCAAATGTATTACATGATTGCTTGAAACAGCTTTTCCACACCAACCTTTTTCAGTGCAGCCTTTTCTCCTCTAACAGGAATGGTATTTTGCAGTTCTCTGGTGCCTTTCCTCTAAGGATTTCAAAGGCTTTTACAAACATTAATTGATTAAACCTCGTAAACCCGTGTGAGGTAGAGTACGGGCATAAAGTCTTATTTTTTCCTTCAGATATCTGTGTGGCCAAAGTATTTCCAGCTCTTTTAGCATAAAGTGATGTAGAACTTTTAAATGCCCATAAGAGGTCAGGACATTTTCTTTCAGTGTAATGAGAAAGACAGAATGAGTGGCAGAATGATTTAGACTGAAGGCAGGGTACATTTACACCTTATAGACTATCTAAATCAGAGATGCATAAGCTTTCATAAGCAGTGGCTTACTTTATCAGATGCTACAAAGAGACTGCAGGAAACAGAGCTTCCAAACAGAAAGAAGTGATTAAAGTACAAAGGCTAGGGAACGGGAAGGAAAAAAGGAGAGGGCACTGCTGGGAGAGGCAAAGTGGGTAGGAGACAGAAAAACAAAGTAGGATGCTTCAAAACAGTGGTTCCTAAACTTTTTGGACCAACAGACAGCTGTCAGTTCTCAAAATGTCTTGCAAACCATCACATATCCTTGCCATCAGATTTTAATTGTGGGCCACTGAGCACAAACTCAGACCACCAGTGGTCTGTTAGGCTCCTGGCATACAATGACTTAAAGGCACCATGGGATCTGAACAGTTGTACCAACAATCAGACCTTGGGATGTCCTGACATCCGTGCTGACAAACAGCATCTGAGGAAGTGAGCTTGGGTTCATGAAAGCTCATTCTATGCATCTAGTTAGTCTATAAGGTGTGAATCTACTCTTCCCTCTGCCAGACTTTAGACTAGCATGGTTAACTACCTCTCTCAATCAGTTGATTGTTGGCCTTGGCCCTGAGACAGGTCTGAGTGACTTCAAGGCACAGGACTGTCCTGGGCATTTAGCTGATTGTCAGCTCCAGGTCTATTTGAGGGCTTTCCTGGGCAGTTTAAACCCCATATACAGCAATTCTGATGAGGCTGCCAGGCACGGAGGATCAGGGGCTCTGGGCAGATGGAGTCAAAGGGTTCTCCCTGCTAGGGGTGCTAAACTGCAGACAAGGGTTTCATGTCACTGGCAGGAGAATCCCTTCAGCTGCCTGCTCTTGGAGCCTCATTCCCCTTGCCAGGCAGCCCAGCTGAGATTGTGTAGAGGGGTTTAAATTCCTTGGTGGGGAAGCTCCTCAGCACCAGTAGCATACCTGAGGTAGGACTCTGGGATGGGAGTTCCAGGTGCTGATATTGTAGGGGGGTGGAAAAGCAGCTGTTGTCATAGCTGTGGCTAATTGTGTCACTGCAACTGGCATGGCAGGGGCTATTGCTTCCCTAAGTGTTATGTAGCTGCCCAGTCTCTGCTTGACTCCCCCTCCTGTGAGCCTTCAAGGCAACCCCCAGCTCAGAACCAGTTGTCATTTAACTGTCGACACTGGCCCTGGGGCAGCCCTGGGCAGGTTGAAGACCTGGAGCTACCCAGCAAGATTGTTGGCTCCACCTGTTGGAGACCTGTGGCTGTCCAGGGCTGATTCCAACAATTGTTGGGGATCTATCCTGGACAGCCCTACCACGTGGATATGCCACTCCTTTAATTTAACATGCCATACAAACCTGCTGTAAAATGTTCTACATCATATGTGGAACATAATTATAGCTGGTTTGCTATTTTATAGTGCCTTAAATTGGGTGCATATATAGTATGCTTGTCATTTATAGTGGGATAAACATGCTAATCATTGCATAAATATAATGTGTAGATGGGCCTTAAATATAGTCTGAGAATATAAAACGTGGATTTTTAAAACTACCAAATAAAATCACTAGAATATGTATTGCCTAGAAGAAGTTCATGCTGCCAGGCAGGGACACTCAGTAACATAATATTTCTTGTGTTCCCCTGACTTCAGTGAGTATACAAAGGCCCCTGAGAGCTAATATATACATTAACTTGCAATATTTTAACTAAGCCAGTCTGGTCTGTGTATGGGAACTTTCATTTCAGAATAAAATTGGTTTACGTCACTATAAAGTCAGTTAAAGTATTGTGCGAGTTCTGCATTTGCTAGTTCTCAGTTTGACACCATAAAATTAAATTATGTGTTGATGCAAGAAAACTATGACCACAAAAAAAAGCAGTCAGTCAAAATGTTATAATGAAAATATGAGGAATAATATTAGCCTGCTGACATTTTAATTGAAGCCATCTTATTGATAATAAAATTAGCCTGCCAATATATGTGTAAGCAAATTCAAGGACCCAAAACTAAAATAAGAGCAATTAAAATATCAGTTAAAGGATAATAAATATGGTCTTGTGAAGATCTGGCAGGATATCCATTGAGACTAGAATATCAGGCTTTTCATGCATGTGACAATTGGAACTGGTGGTTTAAAAGGAGCGGAAGGATATTTTATTCCTGAATCTATATGATTTGGGCACCTTATTTCCTCAGGTTCCTCTTAAAAAGCCAAGCCTAGATATCTAATTGAGCATGTGCTAACTTAAGAAAGGCAAATATAAGTAGACCTGCAAGTGTTATCTTTAAGTAGAAAAATTGGTTCCCTAAGGCCAGATTCAAAATGGGATTTAAGCCTGACTATGCTGTGTATTCATGTCTAAAAGTGAGGCACCCAGCTCTGCCCCTGGAATCTCAGATAGGCCAAGTCAGGCATGTAAGTTCCATATAGTTTACACAGAAAGACTTAGATACCCAGAACTGTTCATCACAATATTTAGCAATATATGCCAGCAAACAGAAAGTAGAGAAGTGTGCGCATGTGAAATCCTACCTCTCTCCCAGGTGGGTACTTAAATGGAACTGGAGTGAACAGCCTGAGATCTAGGCTGCATCATCTAAAGTTGAGGAGGAAGACTAGACCATTTTCCCAGGAAACGGGAGGCCTAGGTTCCTAATTTTTCTGAGCAGGTTTGAACCTGTATTTCATACCACCCAGACCACCTTAACCACCAGGCTAGAAGGGCAGGCTAGATTGAAAGCACTTTTCTCCCTTCCTGTTGAAGAGTTGTCTCAGTAATAAAAAAGGCGCAAATTGTAGGGATAGAAGGAAACCAAATAAGGGGGAGCCTAACTTTGTAGCTAAGTGAGGAAGTTGCTACTCATGGAACTGCTTGTCCATTTTTCTTGTACTTTAAAAAGCCATTACATAAAATGCCTAAACTACACTCAAGCATGCCTTCCTCAGCAGACAGAACTGAGGTCTCTTTTGTACGTTTACATTTTGACATCATGACTTTTCTTCTTGGCTTCCCAGAGAACCAGCTTCATTAGGAGAGATGGAGGGGGGAAGGGGAGTATCATCAGTATTGCCTAGTCTTCAGAATGGAGGTTAGGGCACCTTCCCAGGCAGTAGGTAATATAGATTTGAACCTCCTTAGGACAAAATAGTCTAGAATATATAGTTTGGGTAAGTGACTGAATTACAGGGAAAAACATGGGTGGCTGCTCTTCCTGTGGTAGGTATGCTTGAAGTAAATCCGAAATAGTGCTACATGGGATTTAAATATATATATGCTCAGTTAATTAAAGATAGGGCATACTTATATTTGGGTGTATAAGATAATTTTCTTTTGAAATCCAGGATTCCCAGTACTTCTCATGCACCTCAGTGGTTAGGTGGGGGGTTCTGGATCCCTCACTTGGACTGGAGGAACATAAATTATACCTAAAGTAGAATTAGGGGCCCAACGGATGTGCCAGTCCTCTTTTGGATCTGGTACTCAGTGATTAAAGCAGAAGGAGAGACAATATAACAATCTACTTGTGTAGAAGAAATTTGGGACATTATAATTAAGGCATAATAGGCTACAGCTCCTGGGGGAAAAATGTTTTTTATAGTATTAGTCAGTATAGTCCCAACTGAACTTGCAACTTCATGATATTTTCTAGAAGGAACATGTAAAGCTACTGGGTCCAACTGTGGACAGGTACAGCCTAGTCTCATGGTCCTTTCCTCATATAAAAGAGCAGGGGAGTTCTAATTAATTTCTACTTGTATGGGGTAATGGTTAGATGAGAACAGGATTCCAGTTACATATGTTCAATATGATCAACACAGGCTCATGCTAAGGTCTAAAATGTATCCCACTGGGTAAGCAGGTCTGCAGACTCTTCAAGAGCCTGACAGTCATCCTGGAAAGACCTCAACTTTATTAACAAGACACAGCTATACTACCCAATAATTTAGTGCCTACAACTAAGATTACAAGGGAAATAAATTATGAATGCTGTTATCTTTGTACCCAAAAAGTAACATAAAGCAAATTAAAAATAAAAAGAGATATGTGCTTTTAGGAATAAAACCAAGTGCAATATTGTAGTGAAAATGTTCTTGTAAAGCACTTATTAGTTTTAAAAAGTTATGTCTAGTGGGTTAATATTTATATTTCTTAAATAATGATAATTAAAACAGTAAGCAATGAGGTGGTGGGAAGACATCCTTTTCCTTGTCTTATTCCTTGGATGGAAATCACAGCCTTCAAATGTTGGCGTGAAAGATAAAAGGCTTATTGTGTTGCCAACTTTACAGTAGGGTTTGAAGCCTGTCAGATAATCATGCTGTGGCATCAGACATTGTTCTTCTGGATGCCATACTCTTCTCTAACTGGGAAGTGCTTGTCATTTTTAAAAGTATTTTCCCTTCCTAAATTAAAATGAGGATAAGAATCACAGAGCACCTTTTTAAAGCAAAAGAAACCATCTATTATTTATAAATATCTCTCTGCCTCTCCATTGCTACACCTGGTTGTGGAAACACGGAACCAACTACCACTTATAACAAGTAAATAAATAAACAAATAAATAGATAGATAAAGCAAACATGCTGCCTTGTAGTCAACAAACGTTTTGGAAATGCAAAGTTCTACCTTGAAGTTAGGATCAAGGGGAAGGCATTAGTGTCATGAAACAGAACCCATTCACTTCAAAGTAATTGGTTTCCTGCTGTCAGAAGTCCTGAATACAGTTTGACGTGCTTTTATATATCTCTGGACGCCTGCTTTATTTGCCCGTAATATTATACTGTCCATATTGAACTGACAAAGCTCCTCAATCAAAAATAAAATGTGCAATGTCTCTCTGGTGGTCTAGCTCCTAAGTTGTGTGTACTTGTGTGTATGCACAAGTGCCTGAATGTACACATCAATATACTACTTATGTGTTGTCATATGGTTTTTTTTTCATGTTATAGATCTTTAAGTTATTTCCTTTGGAAACAGGTTTGCTAAGTTCCAAATGTGGCTAAGTGTACAAGAAGTAAGCAGAAGTCCAAAAGGGCTCATCTACAAAGTTTACAGTAGAGAGAGTTGGAATCCTTGCTTGGAATGACTGGGGAGAAGATATGCTCTCAAAGCAGTGCTAATTCCTTGTTTCCATCTAGGAGATCAGAAAGACATCTCCCACCATCTGGCAGGGAAAAGTAACAGGCTGAGACTGTGGAGAGGAAACGAGTCATTGACCAAAGTTTTTTCCACTTAAGCATCATTCAGTGGCTATTTGCTCTCATCCAATCCTGGAGTGCTTAGATTACAGTGTGAATCTCTCCACCAAAGTATACAATGTAAATATACCCAGGGTGCTAGGCTTTAAAGTAATGCTATAAATGATAGTAGTTAAAAAAGCATCCTGGGTAGTTCCAGTAAAATGTCATATGAAAAACAATGCAGAAAAGCAGCTGAAGTTTTGCATTAAATCACAAGGCAATTACAATCAAAGGGAGCCTGAAGAGATGTGATATGAAATTCTGAAATTCCCTTGGGATAACATAGCCCTGCAGGGCTCTTCCCTTCTTTGGAGTCTATATGTCACTGAAGTAGGAAAATAAGACATATTACCTGATAAAACATAGATAAGAAGTAATAAACTCCTCAGTGTTATACTCTCCACAATATCACTCCCTTGATCTTTGTCTTTCTGACTCTCTCTCTCCCCACAGACATAAATGCATTCCTAATATTATATGGGGAAAATTCTGCCCTCAGATCAAGTTTTGAAATGTAGCTAGCTGCATGTAGAACATGAACCAATAGAGATGGCTTATCAGCCCAAATACAGTGTCAGCATTAGTGAATCATAGGCAATAAAGATCAGTATATACAACAAGTTTATTTTTTGCACATATTTACTGGATTTCCTTCCATGTAATTAAAGCTGAAGTTTGCCTCCAAAATTAAACATAGCAATAAATAAATATAATTCTTGGGTAGCCAAAGAAACACAAAAGTGATAAAGATGTGATTCTTGTGCTATATTTTTCTATGTTATGCAATTTATATGGTACATTATATTATGGAACGTCTTAAGCTACATTCTGAAGGCGAACTGGCAAATGTCAGAATAGCTGAGAAACAGCAAGATATTTAGGGCATGGCTGATTGCCATTTCTGCACTGCTTGCCTCTTGCTTTTTGCTGCAGTTCCCCATCTTGTATTGTGTCTATCTAAAAGGTTACACAATAATTTGTTGTTTACAATGCTGGTTTAGAGCCATATCTATTTGGAAGTAGTCCCGTAGACTTCAATGAACATTGGTCCAGGCTCTTATTTAATAACAGGACACATTTAGGATCCATGCATATTTCTTGTATATTTGAATAAGCAGTTGTTGTAATGGTTTTCTTGACATTGTTGATTAAATTTCACATTTGAGGAACCTGACATTTGTCAGTGTTGGACATTCAGACATATAACGTGGCACAAGCCAAATTCCCCTCATTGCCTGGCCAGTCCACCTTCACCTTCAAGGATGGCTCACCTAGAAAACGAAGAGGATATTTCAATCTTGTACTCCACAGAAATCTTGAACTCTTGCTGAAACTGCCAACAATAGTGCTAGATGTGGCAGGGAGTTGCAGCACAGACATTTATTATGAATTGAACTGAGACCCTCAGTGTATTTCCTAAAAGCTACAAAACAGACATAAACAATTTTAGCTCCAAAATTCAAGCTACTAGTGCTAACCTGGGCTAGATTCCAATTAGTGACCTATGGTAGAGGTGAAAGACTGCATATCCCGTTGCTAATTCCCTGAGTTATTCAGTGTCCCAGAGCAATTTTGTTTTGCTTGAAGCCTGTTCTTCCAAACTACTGATTTTATATTTTAGCTGAGCACCAGCAGGATTTTAATCATTAAATGTAATAACAGCATTTGTCCTGATAGTGTAAAAATCAGCTTGATCCATACCCAGCAAAAAGCCTCAGTAATTGAAATTTAAGCTCATTACAACTTGGGGATTTCATAGTAATAACAACAATAATAATAATTTATAATTATAGGCAATAAAAATCATTCTATCACACGCCCTTGTGTACTATTTTCAGCTTAGTTCCCTGATAGCAACTATGCGGCTTCTCTACAGTTGTATACTAATTTCTGTCCCTCTTGCTCTATCTTCCAAAGGGCCACTGCAAATCTTGGGTGGTGTAGGGTTCTTTTGGCCAGCTGAGCAATTTTTGCCTATATAAACAGCTTTTCATAAAGCCAATTCTAGAAAATGATTTATATAAAAAAATTCACATTTTATACAACCAAACATAGCAGTTTCAATAAATATTTGAACTTTGAAAAGTCATGGACGGCTAGGGAGATGCTAGAAGATATCAGTCCTCAAAGAGGAAAGAAGATTGCTCATGATGTTTGCTCCTGGGTGAGTCTGGTTGCTTCTTTGGTGAAGCAAGAGGAACCAGTATATTCAGGGAAATAATATCACTATTTATCCAGAGTACGGGTGTTAAATCACTTGGCCCTGGGCTGGATCTGGACCCTGGGGCTCCCCACAGGGATCCTGACTCACCACCAGTGGTGGGATAAGTGGTGGCAGTGGGGCAAGTGGTGTTAGGGAGCTGTGGGGATTAATGCAGTCATAGTTCACTCCTGTCATAAATCTGCCCCCAACAGAGCTCCATATTTCAGAGGTCAACCTGTTCCTAAATTCTTGGCCCTGTGGGCCAAATGATACAGCTTGACAGTGTAGCAAGACCCAACATCTGTGGTGCCAGCTAGCACCCTTTAATGGCCCTACTTGTCCTGCTTCCTCCCAACTGGTCTCGCAAGGTACATCCTGTTATATCACCTGATAAGCCTTGATGGTGAAACTGGGAAGACTGCTGTCCAAGGCCAACAAGTCCTGGACACGTGTCTCTCTCTCTTTCTCTATGGGACTCCAACTCCCCTGGGACATAGTGTCTTTCTCTCAGTTGGGGCTCTGACCCCCTCTGAAAAACACTGTATTAGCTTACTGGCCCTGCCTCTCTTGCATTGGGCCCTATTGGCCCCAACCATGGCCCGCCAAGCCTTAAAGACTTTAAGTGCTTTAACTGTGGCCTCCAGCTGCCCCACGCAGACACACCCATGACTCACAGATTTTACCTTATGCTTTCACCAGGCTCTCTGGCCCTATCTTGGTTTCAGCTTTCTGAGTCCCTGACTCTTTCTGGGCTGTTACCCTCAATCTAAGAACCTCTTTGTTGTAGCTCATGCAGACTGCTGGGTCTCAGACTTGTACAAGGCTCTGCCCTTCTTCTATTTATACCGTGTGCCCCTGGCCCTATTTTGGCTCTAGCCCACACAGCCCACTGGGTCTTGGACCCTGGCAGAGCTGTCTCTAGGAATCCGCCCTTTACAACATTGCATGTCTCCAGGTACCCCATGTGTGGCCTTAAAAACCACCCCTATTGGCTACACCCAAATCACCAGTCTTCTGAGTCTCTAGGTCCCAGCGGCTTCCAGTTCTCCCTCCAGCTCCCTCCAGCTTCCTTGCATACCTGGCCTGACTGGGTCCCCTGCCTTAGCCATCAGAAGTTCTTCCCTCTCTGCAGCTCAGGCAGGGGACCTAGTCAGGGCCCTCTAGCTCAGGGCCAGACTGCACCTCTAGCTTTGGTGCTAGGTTTTAAGTTCACAGGACTCCATGGCTAGGGACAGAAGTTACACATAAACTAGTTTAAGTGATCAGAAACTGGTTTAAACCTGTAACAGAATAGAAGTTCAGTGCACATACACCAGTTTCAAAATGTTTAAGATAAACCTGGTTGAATGTAGTATCAGACTTAACTGACTGAGGTCAAACTGGTTGATGGAACTTCTATCCCAGACCCCTTCCTTTCTGGTCACCTGATATCTGTTTCTGCTCAGTCTATTATTGCACTTGCTTTGTTCCACTGCAGGCTGCCCAGCTGACCTCCAATGGCTTCTTAGCTACCTGTCAGCTTGCAAGACTGCCCCTGTAGCTTACTGTAGGGCAGAGGTTTCTAATTTTTTTCTTATTGCGTACCCCCTTCCAGATTTATCAGGTGTCCATGTACCCTGACTGGCATATGTTTTATATTTTAAGCCCTTAAATTCCAGTTATTATTATAATGAAAATTAAATCTGCCATTACACAATTTCTCCTATGTACCCCCAGAGGTCCTTGTGCCACAGTTGGGGAACTGCTACTGTAGGGTATCTTACCCAAGAAGCTATCTATAACAATGCAGCTGCTCTCTTTCTCTTCCCCTGTGCATCTTATTTTTCTGCAGCTGGCCCCTGCGTAGCTGCCTTCACTGCACTGCAGTCTTCTGATGCTGCCCTCTTATTCTCTAAGTAGCAGGGGTTAGGGGACCCTGTTACTGGCAGGCTGGACCCATTTGCAGGCTGTATATTTGACACTCCTGATCTAGGTGATAACAGACCCACTTTCTGAAGATCAACTTCTGTGAGATAAGCCTGATTTTTCTTAAATATAGAATTTACAAAGTTATGGCCTGATTATAAAATATGGTTCATACAGGTGAATTCTTGACACTGTGTGGAAGTCTGCTGCCAACACTGTGGCTTTCCACAGGCAAGAAGATGGATTTATGCACTTTAATATTAGGAATAGGGACTTACAAAGGCAAATGGTTACATATGATTCATTGGGCAAGTGGACTTAAGTACTTATGGGTGATGCTTGAGTGTCTGAAAAAAGTTACTGGAAAAGTGTGCAGGTCCTATTCTCTGCTGCTTTTTGTGATTTAATCTGAAGATTAAAATGTTTTCATGTTAAAAAGTTTGTGTGTTAATGCATTTTAACTGATGGATTTGAGCAGGGTACAGCAGGATCACACTGGGGACGTCTATATTACCTCTACACTGCTTTTGAGAACGCTGTTGAAAACTAAGCTTCACCCACCCACTCTTGCTCCACACTCCCCAAAGCCAGGGATGCCTCCAGTTCCCACTGCAAGCTCTCTGCCTGTGAGATGTGTCAGAGTAGTGGGACATAACTACTTGGGAGCCTAAGTCCACTTTGGCTTTTTATCTGAAATAGGATACAGCCCATTGGCTCACAGAAAGTTTTTCTAGAATGAATTCAAATTAGTTTTCTTGAGTAAAGTCTCACAGGGAGAGAAAACTAAATTAATTACAATAACAGTAGGAAAGGGTAAATAAAAATACATTGAACTGTGGGGAAGAGATACCCAATAGTGTCAGAGGCTCAGTGTTATGTCCTGTCATATTTAACTTCTTTATTAACATAACCAGAGATTGTGGAAATTGTATGTCAACACAATTAGCAAGTGGCATTAAATTAGGAGGATGAGGGTAGTTAAAAGAAATAATATAAATTGACTCAGAAAGGTTAGAAAAATGGGTGGGAAATGAAAAATAAATAAATAAATAAGGCATTGATCTTGGAAAAAAAGAAAAGTACAAGCTAAAATATCTGGGGGAAATAAGTAAAACACAGATCAATGGAAAAACGAGCACTGCTCGCTAAAGCATGTGCAGAAAAATAATTAAAACACAGCATTGAGATGACATTACACAGCTAAGCTGCAATGCAACTTGGGTTGTAGGTGAAAAAGCTGCATTAGAAACACAGGGTTGGAAGGGACCTCAAAGGTCACCTAGTATGAGAAATGGTTACAGCTGCAGAATGCACTGTTCCTAAGCCATTTCAGAAAGATGCCAATGTAGCTCCTCTTAAAAACTTTCATGAAAGAGATTCTACTACTTTCCTACTACATGTATGAGATGAAAGAGATTCATCTCCAGAAAAATCTCCATGGAAGACATTCTATTGCTTCCCTAGACTGCTTTTTCCATTGTTCTATTGTCCTCACAGGCAAGAAGTCTGAAAATTACCACATTACGATATTTACTGTCTAGACACACCTTTCCTCCAAAATCAGTTGCCCAAAATTGGGGAGCACATCTTTAGCAGGGAAGCTCTTTTTGTTCACTAGAACTTTACTGCATGGCAGTGTAGAAGGATAAAGGCACAGTGCCATAAGATAGCTGCTAGCTTCTCAGTCTCTGCCAGGAAGCAGGAGAGGGTACAGTCCAGTATTAAACTTTTCACAGGCTTTCTCAAATTTGGCACCAGTTTTTGATAAGTTAATGAGATATGGGGTATGTGTAGTACTGACGTGCCTTCCAGATTCCTGCCTTTCAAAAGGAAGTGCGTGTTTTATTTGGTAGCAGATGGTATGCAAGAAAATATGGTAATCCAAAAACTGCAGTTTAAACCCATCGCCTTATGTCCTGTCCTCTATGGCAAGGGATAATAATTGTTCTCTCTCTTTAGGATAGACTTTCAAATATTTGAAAACTGCAATTATGCCTACCTTAATCTCTTTTTTTCAGACTGAATACATGTAGTTCTCAGGTTTTCTTCATACTGCTTGCTTTATAAGCCTTTTATCATCTTTGTTACTTGCCCCTGAATCCTCCAGATTTTACTGAAATGTGGTGCCCCAGCAGGACCAAAGGCACCCACCCTGTTTTTTGGGCAGTGTTTTTTGCTTTCTGGCTTGCTGTCCTTGTGGCCCTACCTATCTTTCTCTCCTCTTTGCTGCTTAGTGGGACATCTTCCATAGGAGGGATAGAAGTGGGTTTATCTGTGTCTAGCCCATAGTCAGGTGGCTGGTGTACTTTACTGTGAAAGCAGAAGACATAGACTCAAACCTCATCTGGAGAAGGGAGGCTGTAAATCTGGGTCTCCCATTCCTTGGACAAGTGCTCTAACCATTAGACTATTGGATAAAAAGGTGGAAGAGCCTTCTCCTCCACTGGTTTGTGATTCAACCTCTGGGAAAATGGGAAGTCAAATGCACATAATTGGCTCAAGACGCCAGTTACATATGTAACATAGCCACCTAAGTGCTACATAAACATCTAAAGATGGACTTGGATTTTGGCCATTGTTTGTATTAATTCTGCTAGTTGAATGGTCACAGTCTATATTTTTTTGAAAACAGATGTAAGATAGTTACTGAGATTACCTACCATATTTGTGTCTTCTGTTAATATCTCACTCTCACCATTGAGCAGTGAATCCAGTTTTCTTGATCTTTATTTTCTGTCTGACCTATTAGTAGAAACCCTTCATGTTGTCTTTAACATTCCTTGTCAAGTGTATCTCTGTTTTTTGATTCTGCTTTCCTGATTTTTGTTCCTGCCTTGTGAAACAGAAATAGCAATAGTCTCTGTCTCTCTCTATCTGTATTTCTCTATATAGGGTTCTGGCTGCCAAAGCATATTTGGTAGATTTTGGATGACTTGGCTGAGGGTAAGACTTCAAATCCCAATTAGTAAGAATACTGAAAATTAGTGGGGATTCAGAAAGAAGAAACAATATGAAGGTGCTGAAAAAATGTTGCTAATTGGTCTTCCAGTTCTGTGTTCTTAATATGTGCCTTAGCAAAATGGTAACTTATAGTAGGGAGACAAAATAAAAGATGACAACAATTTGGATGATATAGGCATGAGAAAGATGATGGCAGATGTTGAATAGATTGTGTCCATGAGTAGATGGTGTAGAGACCTTGTTTTCTGAATGTTGCTACTGCCAGGCTGTGACTCAGATTGTGCTGGATCACTTCAAATTGCATTCTGGAATGTGCATTTGGGTGGTTTTTCGTTTTCTGTCTGCAACATGAGAATATTGATCTTTGGCTTGTGCAATAGCTTGGTCTGGCACTTACTCACATTTTGAAGATGAAAGGCCTTCTAGATTAAGGTAAAGGACATGTAGATATGAGGCTATGTTTCCCTTTTGACATTGGCCATTTTACCTGCAATTTTTGACAGAGCTGCTTTTTGGACCTCAAGGCCATTGATCACCATTTGTTCACAATGATTAGATGAACGCATTTGATAGGAAGAAAGGGCCTCACGAAGTCTGCCATCCTCCACCCTAATACCAAGGAAGAAAGATGAGTTATTTAATGTAATATAAGGTGAAATGAGATAATTAGGAAAGGGGAATATTCAGATGAAACATTGATAATAAGATCTATTGGATTAGGGAATAATCTCTCTAAGGAAGTAACAGAAATCTCATCACTTGATGCATTTTAAATTTTGATGGTTTAAAGCAATAACAACAGTGATTTTCAACTCATTGTATTTTTGATGCCTACTTATGATAGAGAACTCCTGTTCCCAAATCTAATATTTGTATCTAGTTAATATTATTTGTTGCAAATAAATTACAAGATGAATATAGCCTTTTTTTCCTATCTTAGAATCATTCTCCAACACAGCTTGACTTTTATGAAAGTATTCATTACACATAAATATACATCCAGTAGTTTATGAGAACAAATTATAAGTGACGATTTCTTCTTGAACTATTTACTTCGGCACTTTATTAGTCATGATTTATGATTAGTCATCTGAATCGCATAGCATAGAAATGTCTGGAACTTTTTAAATAGGTGGGCAACAATTAATGATGGCAATTAACTAATATTGAGTAACAGCACTAATATGAAGCTCAGGATTCACAAGTAATTTAAAAAATAAAGCAGCAAGGATCCAAGTTCTTACAAGCCACTAATAATAGGATCCTATGAATAAGAGCACAGCAAGCATTCTATGTTTATTCATGGCTATGTAAATGCCTTTTGTATTATCCTTCGAACTCTACCTTTACTTAGTGCCTTAGCTACATTCAGAAGTAATTTTAGTACTGCATTAAAGTAGCCTGTTGTGCCATTTTGCATCTGTGCTGTTTGTTTACTCTCTCTGGGTAAAGGATTTTATTAGTATTGAGTTTTCCCCATTGCCTGCAGCTCTCATTGCTATAGTCTTTTTAGGTCTTTTTGCAGTTTGGTTCTATCCTCCAGTGTTTGCTATCCCTGACTTTTGATGATGGTTGGATTTACACCAAAGAAACACTCAACAAAGAAAGACAAGAAGCAGCTGTGCAGGGTGCAGACAAATACTTGCTATGTTGAGTTTTGTTGGTCAAAATCACCTCCAGAAACCCCAAAATAATTCTGTACCAGACTACAAGTAGCAGGAAGTGTCACTGCTTGAAGGCTGACTGATGCTTCACAGTTTTGACAAAAGTGGCTCCAAGGATCCAAGAGCTATAGTTGGAATGCCACTACACTACCAAATACTCTATAGAAATAAACAGAAATAAACTTGCATTGGCAGGAAATGGACTACATTTCCTTGTGTATCTTTTAACAGATCTATATTCTAATTTCTATGATTTCATGGAGGATCGATAAGTCAAAGAGTCAATCTATGCAATTTATGGTAAAGATGATACTTGGCAGTTGAGGCATTTGGCTTTTGCAAATTAATTTAAAAAGGTGGAATTTGAAACATTTACAAACATAAAATTTCCTTTGATCCATAATGCTATGAAAAATGCCTGGTTACAGTTCCTAAGAATAGTAACAGGATAATAAAGAACCACCAGAAAGAGGGTGGAGTTGTCAAAGCTGGAAAAGATACAAAGCAAGAAGGAGCATACCCCCTCCCTCTCTAGTTCTAAACACTGGGAGCAGAGATCCTGTGAGTGCTTAGGGCAGAGTTGACCAGATTACCTGCTGGTATCGGTGGAGCTAACCTGAGGGTCTGGCTCAGTGTGCTGCAAAAAGGATCCTTAATTGTTGCCTGGCAATTCCATATAGTGGAAGTGCCACAAGACAGATCCACACCTGGGACTAATGCACTGTGAAATGCTGGCTACTATTTCCACACCCTTCCCCAGAACAGAGGTGCCTTGAACTGCAGACTGATGGCCTCCTCCTCCCTTCAGTTACGGGCAATTTTAAAACATAGACAGCTAGATAACACTAGTGAGAGTTTTGCTTGCTTAAGAATTGTAAGATTTTGTAATGTGCTAAACAAGGGACAATTCCTCCTTATCTACCTATGTCCAAATTGCAGTCCAGATCTGTTTTGTAACAGGTGGATGCCTACCAGGGCTAGCTTTAGTCTTGCTACCTCAGGTAAGTGTAGTGAGGCCAGGTCAGAATCCTGGACCCAGCCCTTCCCAATCAAGAGATCAAAGCAAGCCATCCCCAGAACAAGCTCCATCTGCAGCAACTCCAGAGCCCTGCTACGGTTCCAGCTGGGCTGAATAAGATAATTCGGGCAGCCAAGCCCTTGAAGCCACAGGCAGCAGGTCCCATCTGCTCCAGCCCTTAAAAGCTAGGACCAGCCTGTGGTCTTGTTGTTTGGGCAAAGGTGGAAGTTCTTGCTCCTGACTTCTATGTACTTCCTTACTGATCTTTTGGTTTTGGCTCCTGGCTCTAACTCCAATAATATTCTTGGCATTCCTTGATTTTGCTCCCCTGCTCGTGAGTCTGGCTCACTTTGGCTCTGGCTCACTTTGGCTCTGGCTTTTAGCTTCTAATCCCAGTTAATCCTCAATTTACCTTGTCTCCAGCTTTGGCTCTTGACCCTGGCTCATTCTGATTTCGGCTACTGCTTCCAAAGCCAGTTCTGACACCAGGCTCCTCTGGGCCTCTGCTTTCTGGACAGCCAACCTGGACTATGCCTACACTTTATGTAATTAACCTAGGCTAGACTGCCCATGTTCTGGTGCCTGGGTTAGTCCCCTACTTGCTTGGGCTTCCTGACTGAGCTCTGTATTTGGATTGAGCACCTCCTCACAGAATGGTGTCTGGAGAAGAGGGGAGTCTCTCAGATGAGATCCTACACCTGGATTCCAGCTTCACTGCTCCCCCAGAAACAGCAAGAGGGGAGCCAATGGAGATAGACATAGGGGTATCCCATGTGTTAGAAGCTAAAAGGCACTGTTGGTGAATTGCTGGTCTCTGCTTGTATTGTGGTGTGCAAGGCTGTTTTGTAGCTACCTGTCCCACCAAGCACGGGGGGTGGGGGCACTGCTAGGAAACAAGGGCACCCACATGGAGTAAGGGGTTCCAAGTCAGATGATGGGTTTGGCCTCTTCAGGGACCATCCCAGCATTCAGGCATTCTCTGTTGTTGCTCACCATGTGCCTGTCCCACCCCACCATGTTCACAGTATGGTGGACTTGGATGCCTTAAGGAATTTTATGGACATCAGTTTCACCAAAGTGAAAAATATTCCAGTAAAATGCAAGCCCAGTACTGTAATGATCAAGTTGATTGGTGGCCTCTCCCTCAATTCAGGTCCTGTATCACTTGAAACTGCCCTACTCTGGGTCTTTGTCCAAGGCCAAATGGAGAATCTACACTCTGGCTTGATTTGATCTGCACATGCCCCCATGCCTCCCTGATACTGGGAATTCTGTGTTTGCCCCTCCATGACCCAGAATTCACTGACAGCAGAGAATCATTCAGTTTGAATTTGACTTTTGCCAGAAAGCCTGTCTGCCACACCTTGAGGCCATCACCCTACTAACTCAGCCTTCCTTCATGGAGGGACACTGCACACTGCAGACATTGGGATCAGCTGTAGCACAGGCAGCGGTATCCCAGAAAGTGGGGCCTACGTCAACAAAGGCCCTGGCACCAGCCACCATGCTTCCCCCTAATTACCAGGACTTCGATTTAGCAGGAAGTGTGTTTAGCAGGAAGAATGCAAACATCCTGCCGCCACATTAGCTCTATGACTTGTCCTATAGATCTACAGCCTGGGGCCATGATGCCCCTTGGCTGTCTGCATTAATTACCTGAGCTGGAACAGGGGTATCTGAAGCCTTCTATGAAGGAAAACCTGGCTAGAGGATAAATTCACTGCTCCACATCCCCAGCAGGGCCACCTACAAGAGACATTTGGGGGGTCCAGTGATTTTTGGGATTTGCTAACTTCTGCATTAGTGACACCCACCATGACCCTCTCAAAAAAAGGGGGTTCACTTCCATTGGCCACCAGAAGCCCAGGCAGCTTTTGATCCCCTCAAGCAGGCCTTCAACAGAACCCCTATGCTTGCACATCCCAATCCAGATCTCCCTTTTCATAGTTTCATAGTTTCATAGTTTCTAGGGTCGGAAGGGACCTGAGATCATCTAGTCCGACCCCCTGCCATGGCAGGAAAGAGTACTGGGGTCAAACGACCCCAGTAAGGTGGTCATCCAACCTCCTCTTAAAAACCCCCAGGGTGGGAGCCTGCACCACCTCACTTGGAAGCTGGTTCCAGACCCTAGCCGCCCTGAC
>NW_017729032.1:72773604-72776939 GCF_001723915.1 Gavialis gangeticus
TATGTTGGCTTTGTCGTCTGGCGTGACAACCAGATTCCCCGTCTTGTCCTGCAAGGGCCCCACATTTCCTGGGGCCTTCTTTCTACTCCCTATGTATTTAAAAAAGGACTTCTTGTTGTCCTTAATCCGGGAAGCCAGCCCCTGTTCCATCTCTGCCTTGGCCTTCCTAACCATCCCCCTACATCCCTGAGCAACTTTTTTTTTGCAGTGGAGGGTAAGATAGCAATAATGATACATTTGTATTGCTACAGCAGTGAGTCTTAATGTCATTAGCAGGGATCCTGGTTTTGTCAGATTTGAAAAAATCCCCAATTTCAGTTAAAAAAGTTACCCCAAATCCACATTTTTCCACAATTTAAGTGAAACACCGCTAATATATAGAAACACCACTAATATATAGCTCTCTATGTTAGTGGTGTTTCATTTTAATCATGGAAAATATGGATTTGGGTTTACTTTTTTAACTGAAAATTGGGGATTTTTTCAAATCTGACAAAACCAGGATCCCTGCTCATTAGACTTAAGGCACCACGTCTTAGACTCAAGGCACTACCCATTAAATTTAAACACACTTCAGAAAATGCCACCTCTTCACTTCCACTCATTTTTTTATACTACAGAAAAGTAATAAAGCAATTATTTTATTGCAGAGATAGGACAGAATGTTTTCAACGCTATGGATTTGTGTGTGAAATATCTGGGTTTAGTATTGTGAATCACAAGTAGGTGTTTGCATACTGATCAGCACTAATTATTAGGTGACACCCTTAAAAAAGTCTCATGGCACCCTGTGTGAGAATCACTGCACTGCAGGTTATCTAGACAAAACAATTGCAATATTACATCTTATATCAGTATCATTTACTATTCATAGAATTGTTTGGCAACTCTACACCCTTGTACCTCAGTTTCTTTGTCTATAAATTGAGGGTAAGTTACTACCTATCCTTTGTAAAGGAATTTGAGATCTACAAGTGCAGAATTGCATGTTAGAACTAGACGTTATATTATCTGAGCACCACAGTTTTGAATGGGAGTTTTGCCTATGCTAAGGCTGCTGAATCCAGTCTAAGCCTTTGTAAACAGGTAATAACATTTGTATTTAAATCATTAGAATAACTTTGATCTATTGTATCATTATAAATATTTTTCAATAGGTACTTGGGGGGGGGGGAAAGGCTTAAAAGGTTAAAGACAGGCTAAAGGTGATATAATTCAATAAATCCCCTTTTGTATTTGGGTTAGATATCAATTAGTTCTGATTCTTCCTCAATTTGCACCTGGTTAAAGAAAAGATGGCTTTGAATTTGATAAAGATTATTTGCTCCATCCCCACTGTGCTTTAGTAAATCTCAACTATATTTTAACCTGCCACTTGGGTACTGCTTATATAGAGTGTTTAGCTCTGTGTGATCCTGAATTATCTTCTCAAAATAGACTTTATTAAAGAGATGAGTATTTTTACTGATATCTTTCTTTGTAACAAGCTGAGCCCTCTGGTCCTAATCACAAAAGAATGTAATATCCAACAGTCTAATAAGAATATGAGATAACATGACATTAAGACATATCTCATTTGTATGCTGTTGGCTCAGATTATTAACTTGGTTCTGTTTCAAGAAATGATTATAAAATTAATAAAAATATCTGCCCTTCAGATTCATTTTTCGAACAAATATATCAGTATCTTCTTAATGGCTTCAATTCCTGGTGTTTAAATCTTGAAGCTATTGTACTTGATAACAAACTCTTATAAAATTTCTAGAATGTGCACACATTTGAGAAATGCAAATTGTTTTCAGCCTTTATAGGAATCTGTAGTAGGGATAAAACCATGCGGAAATTGTTTATTGCACAGGGAAAAGGAATTTAAAGGAGCAAAACTTTTGAAGGTCTTGTAAAGTTTATGTTCCCATTAAAGCAAACCTTATCACCACTTGCTGCATTAGTTTGGGGAGTTTGAAGCAGCCTCCCTGTGGTTTCATTTGTTTGGGAAACATGCTAATGCTAGTTCCATGATTAGTGTTAGTGATTATGGAGTGTGTAGAATGAGATCTGGAAAGACTTTAAGAGGCAACTAAAGTCTGCAGTGTATAACACCATAATTCACAACAGTGTTCCCACTCCTGCACATACTCTGGAGAAGGAGAGGGAAGTAATTGGACAGTCCCAGAGGTGAAGGATTTATCTGGACTGGGGTTTTTCAACCACAGACACAGTTGTATCAGAACCCTTCAGTAGGTGCAGTTGCCAATTACAGAAAGCAAGTGCTAGAAGTGGCCTCAAGAGGTCATGTAGTCCAATCGTCTGCTCAGGAGAGGATCATGCTTGTCTAAACCAGGGACACAGTACTACATGCATGCCTTAACCTGCATGCAAATAGTATAGAATCAATATCAGCTGTATATTCCAGTGTACTCTGAAGCAAGGGCTTGACTATGGATCCTTGGAAAGTAGTTTGCAATGTCTGGCTCAGCTCTTGCACAGGGAAGAATTCTTTTCCAGCCAGACTATAGACTTTGGAAAGGACTCACATGGAAGAGCCGAAGAGACGACAGAAAGCCAGTTTACTTTTCCACATGGTAGCTACTCTGCCACCCCATATTGTAATGTATATGTGTATATATGTAAATTAATAGTTTACAACACAGATGGGGTGATTTAATAATCCATATGATATATGATGTATTATGCTATATGTATTATATATGTGTGTCTGTTATATGCCTATATATACCATGGGTATGTAGCTGAGTTTTATGTGTTGTATTATGCTGTATTTAGTCACCTCTGGACTAATCCCTCATGATTTCCCTATCTAGTGCAAGATTGAAGTCCTCATACTGAGGGACTGCCACAGACAATTATATATTATAGTGTATTATTATATATAGTATACTATATATCACATTATAGATGTGTGTGTGTGTGTATACATATGCATGTAATAAACATACATAAGAACAGACATCCCATTATAGGCAAAGCAGTGGAGTCAGCTTTATTTGGGGTGAGTAGCAGTTCAGGGAGCAGACATGAGCAGCTTTGGCTACAGTGGGGCAGTCTGCTATTTAAGCTGCAGCAGGGTGTGAGAATCCTGCCCTCAGCTCCTACAGGGGGAGATGGTGCCCTGAGCAGGCGGGCATTGTGCCCAACCACAGCATGGTTTAGCCTAGTCTGTTTCATGACTTGGTTTTCCCCTGCAGGAGTTATAAATCCTGTTTTCCGGATTTGATGTCACAACAATTTGGTGGCAATGAATGTGTCGCAGGGCTTTGGTTTCAGAAACAAAAGGGACCTGGCCAGGCTTGGAGGTTTTGTTTTGATTAAGCGTT
>NW_017729032.1:72781939-72785068 GCF_001723915.1 Gavialis gangeticus
CTACAGGGGGAGATGGTGCCCTGAGCAGGCGGGCATTGTGCCCAACCACAGCATGGTTTAGCCTAGTCTGTTTCATGACTTGGTTTTCCCCTGCAGGAGTTATAAATCCTGTTTTCCGGATTTGATGTCACAACAATTTGGTGGCAATGAATGTGTCGCAGGGCTTTGGTTTCAGAAACAAAAGGGACCTGGCCAGGCTTGGAGGTTTTGTTTTGATTAAGCGTTTTCCCCCCGCAAAGCACCATCCTGTGTTTTAACCAAACTGAACAAGAGGAACAAATTGGTGATCTGCTCCTGCTGGGGGGGCCAGCTACAGTGAGCACAGCTTGCCCTTTCCCTGTCTCCATCAGGATGATGGAGCTGATCATTGTTTTAACTGTGACCCCAGCCCAGCAGAATGCAGCATGTGTGCACATCAGGCTTGTAAACACAGTGCGTGGACACCAGATGCCTACAGGGGACATGTTGCTGAGTTCCTCTGTAAGCAGCCCTGTCACTCAGCTGGTACAGCCTCCATCCTGCCTCAGAAAATGTGTCTCTCTCCTTAAACTCCAGACGTCCTTCATTAATATAGAGGGCTTTGTTTTATTGTTTGGTACAAATAATGCCTCACTGAAACCAACAGGGTGCTCTTCTTTTGCTAGATCATGCATGAAACAATAGTTTTCATGTGGTGGAGAGCTGGATCAGTTAACAAGAAGCATTGTGTATTTCAGGCTTAATGTACTTGATGAAAAATAAGGCCAAGAGAGAAGTCATATTCATGGGTGTCTTCTGCCCCCTAATTGCTGAAACAATAATCAAAAGCATGTCTTGCAACAGCACAATAGAAGTCAGTGGGATTTAGTTGCCTGTAGAAGGCTGGTAAATCATACTTGTCTATACAGTAAGGAATATTAGAAAATTAGATCATTAACAGATGAGAAGTGAATTGCATGGGGCTTATAATATAAATATTTGATTGATTACTGGCATAAAAATACTGTGCTCAAAAGTAATCTTACGACCATTGTTAGGACCAGAAACTATCAAGCAAAAAGAATCTGCCTGCTATCACTGATCCACCCACAAAAACCTACCAGCCTGCAAAATAATGAAATGTTATCATTTGGTTTTGATACTGTTTGAAGTGTCTACTGATTTTTGGACAATGTTGATCTCTTCAGTGCAGTCGATGGTGTCTATGTTTAACATGTGTGTGTGTAGTAAATCAGAACACCAACCACTTTTATCATCGCTGTCATGTTTAAAACTTTTTAACAGGCTGGGACTTGGGCATAATTAAGGAGTTTAACACCTAGCAGTTTGTTGCCACAAAGCACATCAATTAACCCTTCCAAGCTTGCTGCTTTTCAGAGTACCTATGCATTTCTCCCTCTAAGGATTTTTAAGCCAAAATTTTTCCAGACATATTCTTTTCTGTGCAGAAGCAAGCAAAATGAATCATATACCCAACACCCCAGACCTCTTCTCACCCGCTCCTATGCCAGCTTCAGGGGAATATTGTTACAGAGCTGGTGGGTCTCCCGCAGCACTGTACCTAGACTCCTGGTGGCCCTGGGTGAACTTTTAGTATTGGGCCCCCTTTCACCAGAGATAACGATAATAATAATTTAAAAATTACCATTTTGGGGCCCCCTTTCTGTCTGGGCCCCAGGTGGCTGCCCAGTTTGCCCACGCCTATGTCTGGCCCTGGACTCCTGCCTTCTCCCCTGCAGGATTAATCCCAAGGGATTCTCATTGATGTAGCGTAATGAAAAGGTAGAAGAAAAGGGCAGTGATAACTCATGCTATGTATTGCTTATCTTAATGGCTAACAGTGTTGCTACTCTAGACAGCCACAGCTAGAGCAGACCCCACTAATATGGGATCACGACTGTTGTATGAGACCAGGATCCTTCTTCCCTACAGCTCTGTGCCAGAGTGCATTTGTTGACGTACAGAGAGAGGCAAGAAGGATTGCTTAGGGACACAGTACCACACACACGCTTTGACCTGCATGCAAATCGCCCAGAATCATAGTTGCTGTGACAGTGTACTTTGAAACGACGGCTTAACTATGGGTCCTTGGAAGAGTAGTTTGTACCAGTCTGGCTCAGCTTTTGCACAGGGAAGAAATCTTTTCCAGCCAGACTACAGACTTTGGAAAGGATTTGCATGGAGGATCCAGAACAGAAGAGAAAAAGCCAATTTAAGGAATTCACCACGTGACAGCTACCCTGCCACCCTGTCTATATGTACTGTATTTATATGTATATCTATAAATATATACATTTCATTTATATGCAACATATATACATTCACAATACAAATGCGGGATCATTTAATAATACATATGACATATGCCTCATATATATTTGTGTGTGTGTTATATACCTCCACATATATACCATATGTACATAAGCTTTGTGTGCTGTATTATTTATATATTCATGTGGCTTTCATATTGGCGTCAGTCATCTCTAGACCCACTGATGACTTCCCCACCTACACAAAGAGCGAAATCCCCATATTGAGGGGAGGGACTGCAGCCTGGGGGCAGAGGTTGTCAATGCCAGTGGTTCTCAGGCTTTGGAGACTGGAGGACCTGCTTATTCCTTGCTCTTTTTTGGCCTGCAGAAACAGAATCCAGCGGGTCTCCTGTTGCAAGGAACTCCCAAAGCCCCTACGAATTCCTGTGCGAAATCTCTGGGGGACCACAAGGGCATGCCTATCACTGCTCACATGGGGTGACATCCTTGAAAGGCCCTCAAGGCACCCCGGGGTGCTGCAGCAGGCAGGCTGAGACTCGCTGGTGGGCGGGCAAAAGGCACCACCCCGAGGAAGCCTTGCTCCCGACCGCTTAACTGGACGCTCCGGGGCCCACAGCACCCCTGAGCAGAGAGATCCTCCCCGCTCCCCACGCCCGCCGGAGGCCGAGTGAGGCAGGAGGGACGGCGGGAACCGAGTGCTGAGTGGACTGCGCGAGCGGGCTGGCCCCGGATTGGCGCTCGGGGAGCGGTTCATTTGCATATCGCGGGCTCCATAAACACGGGTCGGCGGGGCAGGCTCCGGGCGCTGCCATGGCTCCCGCGCTGCGCCCGGCGCGGCTGTGCTGCCTGCTGCTGCTGCTGGCGGCGCTGCCGCGCT
>NW_017729032.1:72785457-72795547 GCF_001723915.1 Gavialis gangeticus
CCCGACGAGGGCGCCAACGGCGAGGTGGTCTACGGCTTCGGCAGCCGTGCGGCGCCCGAGGCGCGGCGCCTCTTCCGCCTGGACCCGCGCTCAGGCCGCCTCACGCTGGCCGCACCGCTGGACTACGAACGCCAGCGCGCCTACGAGCTGGACGTGGAGGCGCGCGACCGGGGCGCCAGCCCGCTGGCAGCCACCTGCACCGTGCTGGTGCGCCTGACCGACGTCAACGACAACGCACCCGGCATCCGCCTCAGCCCCCTGGGCCTGGGTGCCGCTGGCCCCCCGGGGCCCGGCCTGGGCGCCGGCAGCAGACCCGAGCCCGGCCCCAGGGTGCTGTACGTGAGCGAGGCAGCGCCACGTGACAGCTTCGTGGCGCTGGTCAGCACCTGGGACCGCGACTCGGGTGCCAACGGGCAGGTGCGCTGCACACTGCACGGCCACGAGCACTTTGCGCTGCGGCGCGCCTACGGCGACAGCTACGTGCTGGTGACAGTGGCTGTGCTGGACCGCGAGCACCTGTCCGAGTACAACCTCACGCTGGTGGCTGAGGACCTGGGCATGCCGCCCTTCCGCACCGCGTGGCCCTACACCGTGCGCTTGCGCGACGAGAACGACAACGCGCCGCTCTTCGCCCCACTGCCACTTGGCCGGGTGGCTGTGCCCGAGAACAACCCCCCCGGCGCCTACCTTGCCACTGTGATGGCCCGCGACCCGGACCTGGGCCCTAATGGCAAGGTCACCTACCGCCTGCTCGAGGCCCAGGTTGCCGGTGCCCCTGTCTCCACTTATGTCTCTCTTGACCCCACCACCGGTGTCTTGCGGGCCCTCTGCACTTTGGACTATGAGGCGCTGCAGGTGCTGGAGCTGGAGGTGGAAGCCTGCGATGCGGGCACCCCCCCACAGTGCAGCCAGAGCCATGTGCACGTTCATGTGCTGGATGGTAATGACCACGCTCCAGAGATCGTGGCCCCGCCACTGGTTAACAGCTCCGCTGAGCTGCCTCTGCCATGCCACGCCCCACCAGGCTTTCTGCTTGCCCATATTACTGCCTGGGATGTGGATGAGGGACCCAATGCAGAGCTATCCTACTCCATTGCAGCTGGTGCCCATGACCTCTTTGCACTGCATGAGCACACTGGGGTGCTGTGGCTGCGCCGCAGGCTGCGGGGTGGAGAGGTGCAGGCAGCGCTCCCACTCATCATTATGGTGCAGGATGGTGGGTGGCCAACCCTAACCTGCACTGCCACCCTCCAGCTCGTCCCCACCAATGTTCTGCCTTCCAGAGTGGAGATTGTGGTGCCACAGCTCCTGGCAGAGGAGCAGTCCCCACAACCTGGTTTGGACCCCTCCATGGTCTTTATTGTGGTGCTGGCTGGTGGCTGCTGCCTGCTGCTGGCTGCGATCATTGGCGTAGTCTCCACCTGTGGGAAGGGTGTGAGTGGCTGCAAAGGGAGGCCCCGAGAGCAAATGAGAGACCTGGAGGGCAGGCAGCTAAAAGGTCTGGACCCCCTGGCATGGAGCCCCTCTGCAGGCCACCAGGTGGACTTCTGCCAACTCACTGTCAGCCCCGGGGTTGAACACCCCTCTGATGATCCCGGCTGGGAGGATGGCAGCCACGAGTCCTTGTGTCATTCCACCCAGGAGAGGAAAAGGCTCATTGACTCCCAGGTAAGCCTACCTCCCTCTGAGCACCTGTGCAATACAGTCATTGGGTTACCCATCCTAGAGTCTCTTGCTCACTGAGGTCACTTGTGCAGAGCGAATGAATTTGGGCACTTTCTTTGGTCAGAAGAAAAGATGTGTGTTGGTAGGTGTAGTGAGCTACCAGACAGCATGCTTACCTGAGAGTCTAGAGATCTGGATTCTCTTTTCACTTTGTCACTAACTTGTGCACCACCATCTCGGTTTTTCTATCTGAGAAATAGGCCAATACAAAGATACGTAGCTCTAGTTTAAACACTTTTTATCCATATATCTTAAAACACCACACAGAAATAAGTGAAAAAATTATGCCTATGTGGCAACACTATTAGGGCATGTCCCAGTGAGCATGCACATGTGCACAAACTTGCTCATTGGTATGCGCTCTTGACTTTCACTTATTTTTATTTTCCAGTTTATTCAGGTCATTTCATCCAGTTGTTTTTAAATACTAAATCCATCTGAATTAATTGGGTTGCTTCTATGTTGACTAACAGATATTTTCCTGTCTTGTCAGGGTCAAGTCCTTATTTCTTCTCATTCTTCATGTGCTTGGCAGGAGGGTTTATCTGCTTCAAGTTTAAGGTAAATTTAACATTTTCTGATATTTCCTTTTTGCAGTTTTTTTACAGTATTTCATATAGGTACAATGCATGGAAAAAGAAGGTACAGTAATGATTTGCCTTTTGTTTTTAGTGCTCATTCAACTCCAGATCAGTTTAGTGTGAAGGACAGTGGGAAGGGAGACAGCGAGTTTAATGACAGTGATTCTGACATCAGTGGAGAGGGGCTGAAGAAGACCCCTTCGCAGATCACGGAGAAGCAACTTGGTAAGTGTAAATTTAACATCAGGACTCCTCCTTGCACCACCTGGAAAAAGACAGTTAAGTGGTAGCGCTCTCTCCAGAAGTGTTTAAAATTAATACAAAACCTATAATACAGAAGCTTTGCAATAAGGAGTTAATGGAGCAGTGGAATTAAACAGGTGTGAAATGACTGACAAGTCAACTAGACTATTCTAGCCTAAACTCTTTCTTTCTTTCTTTCTTTATTTATTTATTTTTTTAAAGTAACTGGTGCTTTGGGAGCTTCTGGGGACTTTGTTTTGTTTTTGTCTTTTGTGGGGATTTGCATGACAGGAGCCTGATAGCAGGTGCTCAGCATTTTCTAGATGTCTAATCTATCTGAAGCCAGAACATCCCGAAACAGAGATCTAACAAGACCAAGGGTCGCTTATGCATTTTTTTTTTCTTGGCCCTCTGTCTTTGTCTGTCTGTTGTGCTCGTGGGCATTGGGGGAAAAAAAAAGGTAGATCTTAAAATTAAATTACTAAGTGTCTGAATCCTGTGTGTACAGTATGACAATTTCTCGTATTAAAACCCTGTGATAAATCTTGTTCATTGATTCCCATCAGTAGTAATTATCATTCCTGCACAGAAGTGTATGCATATTTAATCATTGATAGGACAGTTTGCCATATAATTTCCTCTAAGAGAAGTAGGTCATTGTATTGCAGAAAAATGTCTGACTACTAAACTTTTTGCTTTTTCTTCCAGGCATTGTCGCCTGTGAAGGTGGAAGGGCTTGGAAGGATGCAGAAGAATACTGTAGTTCTTATACCTACCAGCTCCAGGAAAGCAAAATGCTTCCTTCACATTACAGAAATGGTTATATGATTACACATTTTTCAACACCCCTTTATCAGTCCATTCCTCATCTCCAGAAGCCTAGCTTTCTTTCACAGCACCCAGAACTGAAGGAGTGTTATTATCCAGTCAGTATCTCTAAAACTGAAAGGCTGCAGAGTGTTTGTGAACAAGTACTAAGTGGTAACTTGTCATCTATGCTTTCTGGACAGTACGAAGGATTGAATCGCCCTTCACAGAACACTTTGCCCTTAAATGCTTCAGAAGTGGCAACATCATTCTGAAATGTTATTGGACAGACATGAGAAAGTATTGGGAATGTACTAAATGTGTAAATGAAATCTAACTCTTCTACTCTCTTCCCCTGTCAAATCAAATATCTTTTAATTATGGCAAAAACAATCCACGTGTAAACATATATCATCCTACCAAATTGATCTGCTATATTTTACCAAACAGTCTTAATTAAAACTGTATTAAAATGTATAGTTATGGCTGCTAAGAATGATAAAAACAAAGGCAAATGTTTTATACTGAAAGAATTTTACAAATGTAAATAAGTATAGATCCTATTGTGTGTGTATATACTATTAAAAATGCACATGTGCTTATGCTGTTACTGATTAATTCCTTGTTAGCTGTAATAACCTGATAAAAGTAAGCACCTGTCTGTATCAAATAATAATAATCACACATTTAGGCTGCAGTCTTGTAGCCAGTGCAGTCAAGGCCTTAGTTATTCTGCATGATTACTGGATACAAGTCAAATGCAGTAGCCTTTAGTCATGAGATGAAATCTCTATGTTGACGGACTGGAGTTATTCTAATACGATTGTGGATACTGATTGTTCGGTCTCCAATCTTATTCGCTGGTTGGCCATCATAGTTTAATAATACCGCCCTGATTCACATACACTTTATAGGCACAAAGATTTTTCATTGTTTCAAAAAAAAATACTGATGGAAAAGAAAGATAGTAAAGAATTGTTGTGGGTTGTTTGTTTGTTTGTCCGTGTGTCCTACTATGCTATGAGAGTGAAATAATATTAAAACACTCTGTGGGGGGTTGCAAACAGGCAGCTGGAGAAGATGGCAGAGAAGGAGAAGCTAAAGGAGAAAGTTACCTTTTTAAGTGCTTGCTTCCTCACTAAATGTCAAAGAGCTATTTTAGCAGCTGTTTGTTCCTCTTTCAGACACTGTTAACTCACATTCCAGTGAAAAGTGAATCTGAATGTGGTTCAATATTGTTTTTAATTAAATAAAATGAGTTGAAATTGGTTGGGAGGGGGGAGGGGGGAGGGCTGCAAAATGTTGTTATTATTCAGCTGGGTTTCTTGGCAATAATATGGAGAAAGGAAACTTAGCAGGCTAGGGAACCTTAAAAAAGACCAGGAAAAATATATAAAAGATTTTATAACTTTTCTGTATTTTCCCCGCATCATTTTGTGAGGAAATCTCTAATAGTGGAAGGCTATAATTCAGCAACATAAAAAAAAAAGGTCAAAACTTCACAATATGAAGTGATTGAGCCATATTCTAGCAGTGATAAACTATTTTAGTGTGTGAGGCTGTTCATCCACTTAACAGGTATGTAACAACAACCATGCACCTAAATTGGGCACTTACACCTTACTAAATTATATTTTACAGCAAAAGCTTTGTTATCAGGCATCCCCCAGGAATGGGGGATGCTAGTTCATCAAATGTGTATTAGTTTTATTGTCAGTGTCAGTTTTATTGGTATATTCACCTCTAACTGAATTATTCTCATATTGCTAATTTAGAAATAGGTATGAGACTGGAATCAAATCCAGGGAGCCAAAAAATGGTCCTGAATTCAGTATCTGCATAATGGGCCCATACGAAGTCTTGGAGGCAAACAGACAGGTTTGAAAATGGTGCCTGCCCCTCAGATTTTTGCCATGGGAGGTGCAGCTCTGAACCAGGCTTTTCAGTTATCTCAACGTCTATATGTGCAGCCCTGTTAGGCCACAGCTAACTAACTCTGCTGGTGTTCTTTAGTGTGCTGCAATGCATGAGGCTGGTTGTGGCTACTCAGAAGGCAGCCCCCGCACTGAACCCTTGTCCCTGACACTAGAGCACCCTCATTGAGCTAGGTTGGAGCAGCCCCAGGCTAGCAGGCTGACCCTTGGGGCCCCCTGCTAGCTGGGGTTGCGCTGACCCAGTTCAACATGCTGCGGTCCTGGGCGCGTGTAAAGATGCCTGAGAGCAATAAGGCCTGGTGTAATATGTGCCAGAGTTTATTGTTCTGTGCTAATAGTACAGGTAGATAAAAGCACAGTGTACAAAAATTACTGCTAATGTTTAAGAACTATTTACTAGTATACTTTAGCATTTTTAGTTTAGTTTAGGGCATGCCAGCCTACAGCACCATGCCATCTAGCCGATGGGACTTCCCATGAGTCTGGAAATTTGGTGGTGGGGGAGCTGTGGCATTGTTCTCCTGCTGCCAAATCTCTGGGTCCCTGGGGAGCCCCAAGCCTTGCATTCTGAATCCAGTGCCTGATCCCAACATGTAGGGCCAGTGCTAGGCCCCAGGGCCCAATCTCACTTTGCTGGAACAGGAGGGGGCAATGCCAGGTTATTGGGAGTGTGGTGGGGGGGGCACTGGGACCCTAGGATCCAATCTTGGCATGAGGGAATGGTGCTGGACCTCTGGGACCTATTCCAGGCAGGAGGGCTGGTGCTGGACTCCTGGAACCCAATCCCAGCATGTGGGAGATGGGAGGGGGTGGTGCTGGGCCCCAGGACCTGATCCACCCCACAGACATTCCTGCATCACTCATTTGGCCTCTTAGTGTGCTCAGAAGGGCTTAATATAGTTAGATATGCTCTGTGGTGGAAATGATTGCATGGGCAGGTGTACCTGGAGAGGGGTGAGTGTGGCATCTGCCCCAGGTGCTGACTTAGAGGGGTGCCAGCAGGGGGGCAGCAAAATGCCCCCACTGGGGAGTCTTTGCTTTGGTAGGCACAGCTCAGCCATAGAAGCCAGGCAGCCCTGGGTTCACTAGCATATGGCCATAATGGTGCCTACTCTTCTGGGATTTTTGCCATAGGAGTCACAGCTCCTTGCTCAGTAGCATTTGTGTGTGGGGGAAAGAGTGAACAAGGCCTCAAGAGCAGCCCTTGGGAAGCTGATTTTGAGGCTGCTGTAGCAGCCCCATAGTGTGGGATCCCTGGTGAGTTGTCCCTGGTGCCTTGTTCATTCCCCAACAGACTGCAGAGAGAGCTGGAACAGGAAACTATCCCTTCCATCCCTTCCTCTTCCCTCCCCACCAAGCTTGATATGCCTCTGGGGAGATGTCTAACTTCATGGAAGTTCCCAGAAGTGTGGCCAGAGAAAGATCAGCCTTTCACATTTTAGCCCATTCACTCTACACACATCCATTTCTACTTGTCTCTTTCTTTGCCTAATTCATACCTGGCCCCTTCAGCTCTCCCATTATTTCAGCACCTGCCCTCATTAGTTTTACATTGCTCTGACTGCACCTTTCTTGTACCAGGCTCTTTGCCAATTAATTTTTTTTTTACTTTTTACATTTGCTCTCAAATCATCCAGAGGTCATCTAGATCTGTTCTTCCCAAGGTCTTTATTGAAGCCTAACTGCAGCTTAGCATAATGGGGAGTGCCACGTTAGTGACTGCATTTGGATGTGTAAGTAGCACTTATACTTGTAAAAGTGAATTGGGATTTGGCCCTCAACCTCTCTCTGTCTCATATTCTTTATCCACTAAAAAGCAGGAATAGCATGCCTGCTTGCCCCTTGCTTCCCTTTTCTGCTCTTTTAAAGGTGCATCTTTTCTCAGGTTTAGTTGCCCTGAAAGGCACAGGATGCATCTACATGTGCTATTAATGTGATACAATAAACTCCAGAGCTTATTGCTCCCAGGAAGCTCCCAAGAGCCCCGTTTACACATGTGCCTGGTTTGCAGCATGTTGAACCAGGTTGGAGCAGCCTTAGCTGGCAGGGGACCCAGGGGGTCAGCCTGCCAGCCCAGGGCTGCTCCCACTGGGCTTGATGTGAAGCAAAGAGTCCGGCTGGGGCACAAGGGTACTTCGGTGCATAGCTAGTCAGCAGGCAGCCTGGGCACTGAAGAACCCTTGTGCCCTAGCCAGCCATCTCAGGCTCTACATGTGCACTGCTATGCATGAAAAAACTCCACAGCAGGGTAGTACTTGTATTTACAAGTATTGCCTTGCTGTAGAGTTTATTAGTTTCCTCTGCCCTAATAGGGGCACTTGTGTAAGTATTAAAATGTTTAATGTGGAGCTAATTAGTTAGCTCCACAGTAAATAACTCATGTAGATGTGCCCACAGAGATGCTTTTATTAAATACCATACTTTCACTGTGTACTCTATTGATCTATCTGGTAGTCAGTGAAAATCAGAGAATATACATCAAATACACCTCTTCTTCAGCCAAATTCATTCACCATTGTGTTTAGGAGACACTGGGCATGTCTACACATGTGTTAAGGTACTTTTCCTAATGCACATTAAATTTACTACTGCCAGTGTGAGGTATTAAGCAAATGTGCATTAGGCTGTCTTAATGCACAGTAATGAATGTGCACAGTTTTAAAGTGATGCTTAATGCGCAGTAGCTTATTTACTGCGCATTAACATAATAGCATGGTTTTTATGTGACACTTTAATGTACAGTAAAATAGGCAACTGTGAATTAAAGCTCATGTGTAGATGTGCCCATTGAGTGCAGTACACTGTATATATGAACAATTCTGAATAATGTTCACATACATGACTATCTTAAAACACCTGGGGTGCAATTTTAAAATCTTGTCCCTCTACCTATTGTGGAACTGACATCTCAGTTCTCTTTCCTGTTTGCTCTTTAATGATTGAAGTAAATTAATTGGATAACTACTCTCCATTAAGCAAGAGTATATTTTTGAAAGTAGATGACCACACTTACTAAGAGCAAATGATAAAAAGGTCATGGAAAGCTGTCTCCACCAGCTTAAAGCCCATGTAAAAGTGGAATGTGATGTCTGCGATGGTGGAGATGTAATTTTTCTCGGTCATCGTTTGGCCAGGAGCTGGTGAACACCCCTCCTCAGAGGAGATGCTTTCTGCCATTGGGTGGTAGGCTGTGTGGCTTTGCACAAGCTTGTGGGTTGAGCAGGCTAAGCAGGGAGCTGGAGGAGGGCTATGGGTCTATGTGGGGACAGTGAAGGTAGTTGTGGGACTATATTAAGGTGGAGGGGTATGTCATGAGGAGCAGGGGATGTTGGAGGTGGGCATGCATGCTTGGCAGTGATTGGAAGATGACTGTGGGATCAGGAAGGCTGGGAACCTCTGGTTTAGGTGACTACAGTTCTGCTTTTAGGCATGCCAGGACTGCCTGAGCAGTTGGGCACCTAGCTCTTGCCTAAGCCCCATTGGTATCCAAAAAGCTACGGTAATTTGTGCTTATAGCCTTTAAGATTCCAAATCTGATGAGCATCCTTAGAACATGCATTGCATATGCCCATAGCAATGGGCCCCATGCAAAATGCTGCTCTTTTAAAAAAGATTTGGAGTAGAAACTGCCACTTTATATAATAACCTCCTAGTGTGAACACTCACTTATGAAGTAGTTGGAAAAATGGTTCTGTGCAAACTTTTGGGCACAAACACCATTCTTCAGACATAGGGAGAGTTTGCTGGTGTTCTGTGTTCTCCTGAATGGAATAGAAGCCAATGTGCAAAATTCAGAGCTGTGAAAATGCAAATGTGTGGCAGTGAGGATCAGAGGCCATGGGAGACAATAGGTGTGAGACAGGTGGGGGGAGGGCGTAAAGAGGGGAATGTTGGCCTGGTGAGAGAATGTAGCTGGTAAAATATAGAGAAGTTACCTGGGGTTATCGGATGGCAGGCAGGTTATAATGTGCCATAAATCCAATGTCTATATTTAGTCCATCATTTTTTGCATCCAGTAGATTTATGAAGTGAAGTTTGTAGGCTCATCTATGAAAGGTGTTTTGTAAATTCTCTTTGAGGTTTAGAAGTGAGAGATTAGAGAGAGTGGTTGTCTTATGAAATGTGTGCATCTACAGGTAATTGAGTACTTTTGTCTTTGATAGATTTTTGGTGTGCGTTCATTCTGGTATACAGTTGTTTGGTTTCTCCTACATATTTTCCATCAGGGCATTTAGTGCACTGGATGAAATATATTACATTTCTGGAGGTGCAGGTGTAAGATCCAGGAATGGTGATGGTTTTGTTGTGGAGTGTAGCTATTGTGGGAGTGATGGAGATGTGTTGGCAGGTTTTACTTTCTTGTCCTGGCATGGTCTGGATTCATTTGGTGTGTTTTGGGCCATCGGAAGTTTGCTTCTGGTGATGAGGCTGGCGAGTTTCGGTGACTGTTTAAAGTCTAGGATGGGTGATTCTGCGAAGATCTCTTTAAGAATTGGCCCTTCTACTACAAGTTGCAATTGTTTGAGGATTTTCCATATAGGTTACAGGGAAGGATGGTATGTCGTGACTAATGGTGTATGATTCATGGGTTTTTTCTTTCTGTACTGCTGTGGTTCTTCACATGGTATCTGGGTGGTTCTTTTCAAAAGTGCCATCTATCTCTCTGGAGGAGTGTCCTTGTTGAGTGAAAGCCTTTTTGAGATTTGTGAGGCGATGATCGTGGGTGTTCTCAGTGCAAATTCAGTGGTATCAGAGGGCTTGGCTGTGTAGTACAACATTCATGGTGGATTTAGGGGGACT
>NW_017729032.1:72800547-72803367 GCF_001723915.1 Gavialis gangeticus
TTGTGGAACTGACATCTCAGTTCTCTTTCCTGTTTGCTCTTTAATGATTGAAGTAAATTAATTGGATAACTACTCTCCATTAAGCAAGAGTATATTTTTGAAAGTAGATGACCACACTTACTAAGAGCAAATGATAAAAAGGTCATGGAAAGCTGTCTCCACCAGCTTAAAGCCCATGTAAAAGTGGAATGTGATGTCTGCGATGGTGGAGATGTAATTTTTCTCGGTCATCGTTTGGCCAGGAGCTGGTGAACACCCCTCCTCAGAGGAGATGCTTTCTGCCATTGGGTGGTAGGCTGTGTGGCTTTGCACAAGCTTGTGGGTTGAGCAGGCTAAGCAGGGAGCTGGAGGAGGGCTATGGGTCTATGTGGGGACAGTGAAGGTAGTTGTGGGACTATATTAAGGTGGAGGGGTATGTCATGAGGAGCAGGGGATGTTGGAGGTGGGCATGCATGCTTGGCAGTGATTGGAAGATGACTGTGGGATCAGGAAGGCTGGGAACCTCTGGTTTAGGTGACTACAGTTCTGCTTTTAGGCATGCCAGGACTGCCTGAGCAGTTGGGCACCTAGCTCTTGCCTAAGCCCCATTGGTATCCAAAAAGCTACGGTAATTTGTGCTTATAGCCTTTAAGATTCCAAATCTGATGAGCATCCTTAGAACATGCATTGCATATGCCCATAGCAATGGGCCCCATGCAAAATGCTGCTCTTTTAAAAAAGATTTGGAGTAGAAACTGCCACTTTATATAATAACCTCCTAGTGTGAACACTCACTTATGAAGTAGTTGGAAAAATGGTTCTGTGCAAACTTTTGGGCACAAACACCATTCTTCAGACATAGGGAGAGTTTGCTGGTGTTCTGTGTTCTCCTGAATGGAATAGAAGCCAATGTGCAAAATTCAGAGCTGTGAAAATGCAAATGTGTGGCAGTGAGGATCAGAGGCCATGGGAGACAATAGGTGTGAGACAGGTGGGGGGAGGGCGTAAAGAGGGGAATGTTGGCCTGGTGAGAGAATGTAGCTGGTAAAATATAGAGAAGTTACCTGGGGTTATCGGATGGCAGGCAGGTTATAATGTGCCATAAATCCAATGTCTATATTTAGTCCATCATTTTTTGCATCCAGTAGATTTATGAAGTGAAGTTTGTAGGCTCATCTATGAAAGGTGTTTTGTAAATTCTCTTTGAGGTTTAGAAGTGAGAGATTAGAGAGAGTGGTTGTCTTATGAAATGTGTGCATCTACAGGTAATTGAGTACTTTTGTCTTTGATAGATTTTTGGTGTGCGTTCATTCTGGTATACAGTTGTTTGGTTTCTCCTACATATTTTCCATCAGGGCATTTAGTGCACTGGATGAAATATATTACATTTCTGGAGGTGCAGGTGTAAGATCCAGGAATGGTGATGGTTTTGTTGTGGAGTGTAGCTATTGTGGGAGTGATGGAGATGTGTTGGCAGGTTTTACTTTCTTGTCCTGGCATGGTCTGGATTCATTTGGTGTGTTTTGGGCCATCGGAAGTTTGCTTCTGGTGATGAGGCTGGCGAGTTTCGGTGACTGTTTAAAGTCTAGGATGGGTGATTCTGCGAAGATCTCTTTAAGAATTGGCCCTTCTACTACAAGTTGCAATTGTTTGAGGATTTTCCATATAGGTTACAGGGAAGGATGGTATGTCGTGACTAATGGTGTATGATTCATGGGTTTTTTCTTTCTGTACTGCTGTGGTTCTTCACATGGTATCTGGGTGGTTCTTTTCAAAAGTGCCATCTATCTCTCTGGAGGAGTGTCCTTGTTGAGTGAAAGCCTTTTTGAGATTTGTGAGGCGATGATCGTGGGTGTTCTCAGTGCAAATTCAGTGGTATCAGAGGGCTTGGCTGTGTAGTACAACATTCATGGTGGATTTAGGGGGACTGCTGGTTCTGCATAGATATGTATGTTGGTCTGTGGGTTTCTTGTATATGGTGGTTTGCATTTTACCATTCTGGATATTAATTAGTCTAAAAAGGAAATGCTGGTGTTGGAGTATTCAAGAGATAGTCTGATGGAGAGGTGATGATCAGGGATCAAGGTTTTCTGCTCCCCACAGAAAAATGGAGAAAACTCTAGATTTTCCCTTTTACCAGAGGGAAATGCAGATTTCTCATTTTACTGGAGAACCCAGCAGATTTTGCACTTTTGTAATGAGCTCTGCAGGCTGGCAGAGTTCCAGTCTGCAAGGGGCTGGGAGGGAACGGGAGGAGGGCAATACATGTATATGGACATGGCCAGCAGGCAGCCTGGAGATTAGCTTCTGCAGGTGTGTGTGGGGGGCAGACTGAGGCCCCCAGAGAGAGGGAGGGAGTTGGGGAGGGATGGGGCTGCTGCCCAGCCAGGGGGTGTGTGGGGCTTGGGGCCTGCAGAGCCCCAACAGGGAGTGGAACAGGGTTGCAGGTAGCTTGCCCAGGGGGCAGGGGGGAGGGGCTGGCTCCTTGCCACTCTGCACATTCCTGGGGGGCTGTTGGGACCCGTGCCCCCCAGATTTGTGCATGGGGGTGGTGTGGGCTGCCCAATGTGGGCTTGGGTTCCCACCCTGCTGTCCTCCCTCAGGGCCTCTGCAGCTTGGTGGGCACAACCGAGTGCTGCAGGGAACAGCCAGCATGGCCACACAGGGATCTTCTTGCTGCTGCAAGCTCTACACTGCCCTTGCAATGTGCCCCTGCACATATGGCAACAGCAGGGCGGCAGTGCAGGGTTGTGTCCCTCACTGTTACCACATGGGCAGGGGACACCTTGCCAGGGCAGCACGGAGCTAGCACAGCCCTGCTGTTCCCTGCAGCACTGGGTT
>NW_017729032.1:72804706-72804906 GCF_001723915.1 Gavialis gangeticus
TGCCCCACAGGAGTGTGCATAGGAGCAGGGAGCTGCCCCCCACCCCCCCGCCCAAGCTCGCAGCAGGCAGGCAGCAGGCCGTGGGTTGGGAGGGAGCTAGACTCCGTGCTCTTCTCTGCTGCAGCCACTGCCACCTCCTGCTGGGGGCAGAAGGCTGTGGACCCAGGTCCGTGGCCCCATAGCCCTGGCCCCATAGCCCC
>NW_017729032.1:72809906-72813505 GCF_001723915.1 Gavialis gangeticus
GGCTGGGAGGGCTGTGGGGCATGGGGGCTGGGAGGGGTACCAGTAGGGCCAGGAGGCTCTGGGAAGGGGATGTGGAGTGAGGGGCCTTTCATTTTAATCACAGATTTGGGGATTTTTATCAGAGAATTTGTGTTTCTTTCATGAGGAAAAACCAGGATCCCTGATGATGATGATTATTGAATTAGTGATGGAAATCAATCCGAGATTGCAGGCTTTTGGTCCAAATGATGATGTCATCTATATATATATATATTAGATGCCATCCCGGTGTGGGATGTTGTTATACAAGCTGGTAACATCCATGTTAGCTAGGAGGGTATTCCTGGGAAGGTGGTCTATGTTTTTAAGTTTTCATAGAAAGTCTGTTGTGTCTTGGACAAAACTTGCTGTTTGGGTGACAAGAGGTTTTAGGATGGATTTGATGAAACTTGATATGTCCTCAGTTAGGGTTTTATGGTTGAATGTGATAGGTTGGCCTGGGTTCCCTTATTTGTGGATTTTAGGGCACATGTAAAAAGACCCTGGGTTGGGTAGTGGGGGGATCAAGTTCTGTAGTTTTTCTTGACTCTAGCCAAATGGTTATTGCACTCATTTGAGTTCTAGGTATGCTTTCAAACTTGTCTCTCCATTTTAGCTAATGAAATGTTAATGCAAAACACAGAAATACTCCCTAGAGCAGCTCCTTCTCTGTCTGCATCCTTAAAAGAAGAGAGCCAGCCCTCAGTACCCCAAGGAAGTACACAATGAACCAATTTTGAACTGTGAACCTCTATTTCATTTATATGCCTAAGCCCAGAAGAGAGGTGGGATCTCAAACACACACTTCTCTTCAGTGTTTCATATAGGCTAGCTTGGATACTGTCCTGGCTGTGGTGAATCCCATTCTCTTCATTCAGTGTATAGGTAACTTGGGTACGTACTTCTGGTTTATAAATTTTATTCCAGTGCAGGGTGCCTTGGACTGAAGCATGATGATCCTGAGCATCTTGACACCTGTCCTCTTGTGCATTTGGGCCAAAGTTAGCCAAGGGGTTTCACATGTACTCAAGCCAGGCAAATCTCTCCAGGTTTTCCTTGGTGCAGGAAAACTTAAAGTTTTTAATTAGAGATGGAAAAAGTATCATTGTACAACAGACTAGCCTTATTAAGCAATCTTATGCTTTATGAGACAGTTCCAAAGTATTCCCAAACGTGTGAAATACAATTGTTCTCTACCCTCTTGAGAAGATCACTTCCATTAAGCAATTGATTTTTTTCAGCCCTTTGAGTGATTGGTTAAGACAGGTTTCACTGTATTGTAATTAGCCAAGGAGAAAGCAAATCACTTTTAGACCTAGTCCACACAGGCATTTTCTGTTTGTGATATGCATGAAAATTAATTGCAGTTTGAATTTACTGAACACAAAGAGAAGCTACTGAATCACAATTTGCAGTTCATTGAATAAATGTCAGTTATTGATTTTTGTGGTTGAGCACTAGTGAGGTAATGCCATGTTTGCTACTCATTAGAGGTGGCATAGCACAATATACCATAAAAATGTAATTAGGGGAACATCAATCACTGAAAATATGGAGCTAAGATTAAATATATTGCTGTGCACAAAGAAATGAAAGGGTTCATTAACACCATAGTCTAATGTGACAGCCTGAGAGCCTGATTTTCCAGAAAAGAATCTTCCAGTGTACTGAAGATCATGACAGGACTCTCCATGTTTTAATTAAGGTTTTAAACTGATTTTGCTTCTGCTATTAGAATAGAGGAAATTTCATGCATGTGGTTTTGTTAGAAAGATTTAGTATTCATTAAGTGAACTCTTTATTAAGGCATTTTAAGATCATGCCAGTGCTTTTTTTGAACTGGGTATCTAGCCCATCTTTCCTATGTTGCTGTGATGTAGTCGTTGCATAGCAGCTTAGTCCAGCATGTCTTCATGTTTCATTTTATATGTTACTTGCGGAGAACCAGTGAGTCAGGACAGTGTGAGAAGCACGAAGGGAGGGATACATCAAGGCCTTGGCTTGCTGTGAGTGAACTTCTTTGGTGTGCTTATAAAATCAGGGTGGGGGGGAATCTAACATCCTAGGGTTCTTTCTATTTCTTCCTTTCAATTTTTCCTGCAATGCAAGTTTCAGTTTTGGTGGGGGTAGCTCATGCTGCTCTTTAACGTACTATTCTAGTTGATGAGCTGTCAGAGGAGCTGGAGTTGAAGGTTTGTAGAGAAGGTTAATTTTAGCTCTGTATGTAGTGGAAGGATCCAGTTCTTGTGAATTGTGGAACTTTGATCTCTTTGCCCCTGCCTGCAGAATCCCTCACATGTTCTGTCCTAGGCTACATGCCTTTATTTGTACTGCCAGGCTGAAGTAACAACTGAGAACTGAAGTCTCCCAGGAGGAGAAATACTACCAATGACTTGACTTATTCTGCCAGTCTCTGAAAGTCCCTTATCTGAGGAAGCTTTGGATTTCATAAGCAATCCAGTTTTTTAAAGTATGGCTGCGTGAAAAAGGGCCTTTTTGTATTAGGATTAGAATGGAAGCAAAGGTCCTGTCTTAAACAGCTTTATTCTCCTTTCAGTAATTATCAGGTAGTCCAGCCCTTACTGCTATGCTTAAATGCAGCAAAACTATGCAGGCATTCTCTTTACGATACAGGCTTTGTCCCCATAGATATTCTTACTTCCTTTTTCTATTTAAGACAAAAAGCAGCAGAAAGCCTTCCAGAACAGCTAAAATAAGCTATTTGAATTCTGGCTTCAAACTCTCTCAGTTTCTCTGTTTTGGTTAGATTCACCCTTGGGTGAAACCATGCCACAGAATCTGTAAAAATAATTATAGGGATATTGTCAATTTTTTTAGGCTTCCTTGTCATTCTGAGCTGGGTGAAAAAACAAACAAACCTGAGCTAGGAAGTTTTTTTGAAGCAATTCTAGAAAAGCCTTTGAGTTTTTTGAGTGTCTGGCAAATAGTTTGCTTCAGCCATAGGCGGCAGAAGGCCGGGGCTAACAGGGCTCAGCCCCCACAAACATGGGGCAGCAGGTAGGGCCACGAGGCAGCCCAGCATTGGGCTCCAAGCGGCTGCAGCAGGAGTGGGGAGGGGTGTGCATGCAGCCAGGATTGCAGCCTAGCATGTGGATGACTGGCTGCCTAGCACAGCAGGCAAGTACCAGTCTGTCTATTCTGTGTGGGGCTGTGGGGGCAGATGGAGGGCCCCACATTGGGGGAGGGAGTGGGGTAGGGGTGAATGGGGCCCCGGGCTGGGTGGTGGGACAACTGGAGCCCGGGTGGCTTGTTCAGGGGTGCAGGGGGCTCCCACCACTGTGTGCACTTCAGCGAAGACCCAGGAGGCATGTGCCCCCCCGAATCTGTGTGCAGGGTGTAGCTGGCTGCTGCTGTGCACTATGCTTTGGTAGCCAGTGCCCTGGGAGTGGCATGATGCCATGTGTGGCCCACTGTTGATTGACTCCACCATTCCTCCTGCCCACCCTGCAGTGGGATGTACATGGTGTCATGTGGCTCTCGAGGCAGCTGCACTGGCAGCAGTGCACAAAGTGCAGTGTGCAGCAGCAGCTGCCTCTGCCCCATGCACAGATTAGGGGGGT
>NW_017729032.1:72818505-72836402 GCF_001723915.1 Gavialis gangeticus
TGGTAGCCAGTGCCCTGGGAGTGGCATGATGCCATGTGTGGCCCACTGTTGATTGACTCCACCATTCCTCCTGCCCACCCTGCAGTGGGATGTACATGGTGTCATGTGGCTCTCGAGGCAGCTGCACTGGCAGCAGTGCACAAAGTGCAGTGTGCAGCAGCAGCTGCCTCTGCCCCATGCACAGATTAGGGGGGTACATACCTCTCAGGCCTCCACTGGGGTGCATACAGTGGCGGGAGCCCCCATGCCTCTGGATGAGCCACCTGGGCTCTGATTGTCCCACCACCTGGCCCAGCCAGGGCCCCATTCACACCTGCCCCTGCCCCACTTCCTCCCTCACTGCAGGGGCCTCAATCTGTCCCCCTCACAGCCCTTCCCCCACAGACTTAGCTGCTGCATGGAGGGATGGAGGGGGAGGATGCACACACGCATGCGTGCACATACTCAGCCCCCCCGCAATATTTTTTTCTCCCTCTGCCTATGTCTACAGCCCTACCACATAATATCTAAACAACTACATTTTAACATTTGCAATTCATTCTTTGAATGCAGCTCATCTTCTCCAGACGTCTAACCTCCATAGCTTTTCCTGCTTTGAGAGTTTCTACTTACACTGTGATCAAAATGATCAAGGATTTGTGAACAGAATGGACCCAGGCTGCAAAAGACCCAGAAGAGGGTTTATGTCCAGATCCAAAAAAGCACTATTCATCTATAAGTCTTAGTTGGGATTTAGCTGCCTAAGTCCAAAACTGTGATTTCCCAAATCCTTGCTCAGCTGCTTTTACTTTTTGAGTTTCTTATTTGCTACAAGAGTGTTGGATATTCATATTTGCTACAAGAGTGTTGGATATTCATATTTCATGAGCCTAAAGTTCTGTTTCTGAGCTGGTCAAGGAAAGCGTCAGTCTTGATATAACCAAGCAACTTTGTGTCTATTTCAGCCCCATCAGTATCCAGAGGTTCCTTTGCTTTTCTCCCTGAAGGGCTCAACATAGCAGGGGTTTTCAGAACACACTGAAGCCTACATCAGCCCAGAACAGCAGCTGCAGGAAAAGTTAGGCTTATTGTGGGCTTGAGCATGCCCAGTATAGATGGAACTTTTGAGGAATTTAACTGCTAATATCTAAGAAGTCTCTGCTGAACATCTCTGAATCGGGATTTTTCAGAAGCTTATAACGTGTTCAGATTTAGGTGAATTTCTACCAGGATGAGAAAAAGCAGACAAATTTCAAATCCCTGCTCCAAATCATGGAGATGTTAGAGCTCTTCAAAGAACAGGTGTCCAAAATATGCTAACAATATGCATTATTTCCTACCTTCATTCTCAGAAATAGATTCACTGTGGGCACATCTACACATGCATTTGATCCAAGATCCATTTTCTTGAAAGTAAACTACTTGCGTGTAAATGCTCCCAGACAGGCATCTACATATGCGGGGACTTGGCAGCAGATTTGCTGCTCTTAGCACCACATTGGTGCCATTCTTTGCAACCTTGTAATGGGCCCCTGCCATCACCTGGTGAGGAGCAGCATGCACAGTGGAGGGGCAACACATGGCAGCTCCCTCCTCACTGCCTCTGCCTCCCCACATCATGGCTGCTCCAGCCCCTGCCCCTGCCCCTGGCAGCTACAGCCAGTGCCCTGGACTCCTGTTGGTCATTATGTTGGCCCTGCTGGCATGCTGTGCCAACTGCTGGCTGGCCCATGGCTGTCTGGGCCCTCCCAGCTTCCCCATGCACAGTGATCGCCTGCCTGGCCACAGTGCCAACCTAGGGCTGCCACTGCTGTGCAGCTACCACCTAGATCCTGTCTGGCTGGCCGGACCCCAGCAGTGATTCTGACGATGTGCTGATGAATGCCACTGCAAGGGCTGCCATCACCCTCCTGGGCCTCCAGCCTTGCTGCCTCTGAGCCCACTGGGCCAGCCAGGACTGGTGGCTGCACGTCATCCAGCAGACCTGGGACAATAAGCAGTGGTTGGAGCCATTCATGATGACCAGGGCCACCTTCCTGGACCTCCTGGGGCAGCTTCCTGGAACACCTGGAGCAGCAGGACACCAACATTCAGCCATTCCTCCCCATACACAAGCAGCTGCCCCTTGCCCTGCTTAAGCTGGCCATGCCTACCAACCTTTGCTATATAGGCCATCCCTTTGGGATGGGCAAGGCTGCTGCCAGAGATGCTGTCCTGGAGGGGTGCAATGCTCTCCAGGATGTGCTGGGGCACATGATACCCCGTGTGTAGTATCCCCTAGTAGTGGCAGGGTTCCATGCCCTGGGATTCCCACAGTATATTGGGGCTCTGGATGGGACTCACGTCTCCATCATCTGCCTGCCTCATGGTTACTGGCCCTACTGCAGTTGGAGGGGCTTCCACTTTGTGGTGCTCCAGGCTATAATGGACTACTGTGGTGCCTTCATGCACGAGTGGTGGCTGGGTGAGCAGTGCCCACAATGCCTGCATATTCCATAACTCTGCCCTCCCAGGCCTGGTGCAGAGTAGCCACTTTGTGCTGGGGGTACAGGACCTGCAGCTGGGCACTGTGGTGGTCCTGCCCCCCTCATCAGGGACTGCACTTACCTGCTTCTGCCCTAGCTCATGCAGCCCTACACTGGCCAGCTGGACCCCCTGCAGGTCCACTTTAACTGGTGTTTGGGCTGGACCCATGCCCTGGTGGAGTGCACTTTTGGCTGCCTCAAGGAACACTGGCTCGAGCTGGGGTTTGCCGAGCTCAACACTTTGAGTTCACCAAGAACAACCTCCCCTGGTTCTTTGTCGCAGACTGTGTCCTGCATAAAATCTGTAAGGCCAAGAGGCAGCTCTTTCATGAGGTCTGGGTGGAGGAGGCATGGCGGACAGAGGCAGCAACAGCAGCAACCCCCCCCCACCCCATTGAGGCCCCAGACAGACACTATGGTAAGCCTAGTGGGCAGGGGGCTCATCTGGGGCCACGGTAGCTGCTGGTTGCCCTGGTGTGGGTGGTTTCCCCTACAGCAGCCATTGTCTAGGGCAAGTGGGACTGGGGTGCAGGCAGCTCTGGCTCTGAGCCTGCATGAAGCCAGGGCGAGCAGTGAGCCTGGGCCCAAGTGGGGGGGCTGGGTGGTGGGGGACCCAGGGCAGGGGTTGGGGAAGGGGCTTCAGGCTGCTGGAGGCAGAGCAGGACCTCCTCCCAGGCCCATGGAGGTGGGGGGGGCTGCTGCTTGGCGGCAGGCAGCTTCCAGGGGGCAGGCAGGGCTGGGGTCAGGGGCTGGGTAGCAGGTGGCACAAAGGCAACTGCCAGGGCCAGAATGGTTTCCAGCACCCTGAGGTCCTCATCTGTGGCCTGCGTTGCCTTGCCCAGGACTGTGGTCTGCTTCTGCAGAGCCTCCACCCACTTGTGCTTCCGGGCCAGGAGCTATGCCCAGAACTCCTGGTTCACCCATTCCTGCCCTTCCTCATGCTGGTCCAGTGCATCTTTGCAATCGATGTCCTCTGCTCACCAGGTCCATGTGTCCTCCACTTGGTCCTCTGATGTCATCACCGGCCAGTCCAGGAGGACGGTGTGGTCCTGGGTCCACCTCTGGTGGAGCTGGTGGATTTGTAGGGCTCTGGCTGTGGGCGGTGGCGACCCTGAGGCCACGTCCTGGCTGCCAACTGTGGCCTATCCCTAGTGTGCAGTTAGTTGCAGTACCTACAGAACCATGAGAAAGGAACTGTTTGTGAGAATTTGCAATGTTTCTTAGATAAGATGCTCTGTACTAGAGGCCATACACTGCCCAGCCTCAGATTAGTCAGGTGTGCATGGGTACCCAGGGACCATGGTAAGTTGGCCAGGCAGGGCTGGATCCAGTTGTCCACTGGTCAAGCCCCCTGTCCCCACTCAATCCTCAGTGGCAGGCAGGCCAGTAGGTACTGGAAGCAGGCAACCTGCCTCCCCCACTCCACTCTCAGGCTGGGACAGGCCAGGATCCTGGTAGCAATTGCTGCCATTGCTCCAGACCTTGCTGTCTTCCCCTTCTCTTTCTGCAGGCTTGCCACTCTCTTGTGTTGCCACTATGCCCATGGACCACAGGCTCAAGGGTGATGGGGATCCCAGACACCCAGGATTAGGAGCTGCCCATGCTCCTGCTCTCCCCTCAGGGGGCCTCTCCAGGGAGGTGCCTCAGGGCCAGCCCCTCCACCCCCATGCCAATGCCGCACCCCAAGTGTGCCCCTGCTGCGCATGTTATGTGCAATGCATGAAGAGTTGTTTGCATAGGCCAAGGGGTGCCTGACCCTCTACACCCTGCTGCTGCTGATTGCTATGGTACCCTGGGTACATCTGCATACCTGGCACAGGACCCTGAGCTTCAACAGTGTAGGGGGCAAGCCCGGGCTGCTCCACAACCTCTGCCACCACCTTGAGGGCTACTTGTGGCTGTGCTACATGTCTCTGCCCCCCACAGCCAAAGGAACATCGCCACTGGCATCAACACGTTCCTCAGTATGTGAGAGGCCTAAGCCCCCCTAGCTGCAGGGACAGGGGCTGCTCAATAAAGTTTTGCACTGTCACCCACCTCCCTGCATGCTGAAGAGACAGGAGTTGGGGACCAGGGCTGGGGACAGTTAGGGGACGGCCCTCCCCCACAGTGTGGGCCTTACCACGTGACTGGTGTGGCTGGTGTCTGTGCTTGGTCATGGCTGGCAGCTCCAAGCAGTGTCCTTGGATGGTAGGTGCAGTGGCTGTGGTGCTGGGGTGAAGGCCAGCTGCCCAGGGGGACATAGGGGCCTGGAGTAGCCTCAGGCTACTTGAATGGGTATCCCAGGACCCAAAATGCCTGGAGGTTTTTAAGGGCCTGAGCCTGGGGCTGTCATAAGAAGTGTCCCAGCCCTGGGGCAGTAGAGGCTCCCAGTTTGGTGCCTTGGGGCTAGCTTCAGGTCAGCCCCCTAGTGGTGGGGCTGACTGGGAGCAAATTTGATCCAGGTTGGCATTTATATGTGCATTACTGCGCACTAACTGATCACGAGTGATGCAAGTAGCATCATTTAATGTGCAGTAAGCATGCACATGTGTAGACACGCATGCTTACTGTGCAGTAAACTATGTTACTGTAAAGCATCTCATGTAGATGTGCCCTGTTTTAGCTGAAGTTTTTCAGAGTAATTCAAATCTCAGACAAAGCTGGCATGGAAAACAAATAAAGTCTGGCAAAGCTAGAAGAAACTGAAAACAGGGCACACCTACATGAGATGCTTTACTGTGAAGTAGACTAATCTACTGCACAGTAAATCATCACCATCTACACATATGCAGCATTTACTGTGCAGTAAATTAGGCTGCTGTGTGGTTGGCTACTACCTGTAGATACAGGTAATAGGTTAACCACACAGTAGCTAGTGCACAATAATGTAAGTGTAGCTGGCTGACTGAAAGCAAATTGCTTCTGGTCAGCCCAGGCAGCAGGGGGTGGGGGAACTGTCCCCACCCCCAGACAGCTGTTTCCTAGTCACACCCTGACTGGCAGATTGTGGCATAGGGCCAGGGAACTGCCTTCTCTCCACCAGCAACTGTTTCCCAGCCCGGCACTGTGACTGGCAGATGGGGCACAGTGCTGGGAAACAGCTGCTGGAGGAGGGGACAGTTTCCCAGCCCTCTGCTACAATCTGCTGAATGGGGTGCAGGGCTGGGAGGCAGCTGCCTTGGAAGTGGGATAGCTCCCCCACCTGGTGGATCCCAGACCTGACCCCAGTGTCCCCTGCCAAACTGGGATTGGCACCTGGGGGAGTCTGGAGCTCCTCCTGTCTGCTGTAGGGGAGCAGAGCAGGGCAGGAGTAGCCCTGCACTGAACTGCTCCCGTCAGGAACAATTTTGCTCCTGACAGGCACATGTGTAGACACACTCCCAGTGAAAGCTTACTGCCTAGTATTCTGCGGTTCAGTAAGCTTACAGCATATTAATAGCACATGTAGACACACCCACAGAGTCCTAAAATGAGAAGTGTTGCACAATCTTGATTACAGGAGGTGTTGTAAAGCCAGCTTATAATATAGCTATTAGACTATTTTATATGCATGTATAATGTACCCCTGCAGAGGGTATTAATAGATAAAAATACAGGAAAAACTGAATAAGTTGATTAGCGAAAGACAACTGAATCATGATAATAACTGTATAATTAATGTATTTTTTTTTACAGCTTTTTCTGAAAACTTACAAGTTTCATCTTGTTAACAATACACATTAAAAATGCTTTGCAATTCCAGAGGACCTCTACAGTGTATGAATACTACAGTGTATTAATTGTAACTTATACTATAGTATACACTATTAATTCATAGTCTATACTATGAATTAATCTGTGTCTAGTTATGCAGAAAACATAAGGCAGAATGCATGAATTTATCTAAAGGCATATCCTAGAAATTTCAAAACATATCCTAGAAATTTCTTATAGAGAAATTCAGAACATCAAAGCTATTCTTCTAGAACCTCTGTTGCTCTCTATTTAATCTTCATTTTGGAATAGATGGAATAATTAAAGAAAAGTTTGGCTAAATAAAGAAGAATAGGTAATGTAAGTAAAAGGTTATGTGCCAGTTAGCCTTCTTGTATCATTCAACATGAAGTAGACAAAACTTGGCTGAAGGCCATCACACTGTTAAGTACAAGTGAGGGTTTGAGGGCCATTGCACAATGAATTTTCCTAATGTATCAAAATTACACTGACAACTGTGCTAAATAACCTTCTCTTTGTACAGTGTGGAAACTTCAAGTGTGTTTCTTAGTCCTTGCAATCATTCATTTTAATACTGTGGTAAAGTAGTCAAGAGGTTGCATATTGAGCTTCAGTGGACTAAACACAAGCATTTTGATTCAAGGACTTGAAAATAGGTTGTGTGTGTGTGTGTGTACGTGTACATACACACACACACACACATACTCTAACTTTAGGATGGGTCCTTATTTCTTCATGCCTATTTTCTGTATTTATATTTAGAACATTTAAAAAGAGTAGCTAGATAATCAACTGATACATTTGTAAATATGTCCGTATGAAAAGTCAGGAAGGAAATGCATTATCCAGTGTATCAAGGACACAAGGTTAACTTTGAACTAAGGAACCTAGGCCTGGACACATGGCACATTTATGTTCTCACAAGTTCTATGATTTTGTATGTTGATCTAAATTACACCAGTATCTAGAGTGGACAGATGCGCATCCATTCAGGGGTAGCTGCATGCAGTAAGGGACTATTTCAGGGCCTTTATCATCAGTGGGTGGATCTACACATGCACTTTAATGTACATTAGCTGATTTTAATGCGCATTAAGCGTCACTTAAAAAACTGTGGGCTCCTATAGACATGTGGGGAGCCTGCTCAGATGCTTTGGAAATCCAGTGCCTTGAAGCAGATTTGATTAATTGAGTCAGCTGGAGCACAGAAACTGATGTGCTCCTGCAGCTTTCTGTGTCACGTGTATCAGCATCTCTGCAGTCCCCACGCTGAGAAAATGGTGGTGGGGCATTTTGAAATAAAACACGTTTGATGAGCTTTAATTCAAAGCACATGCCAACATTTTTTCAGCATGGGGATGCTGATACATGTGAAGTGTGGCAGCTTTTAATTAGTGCAGCTTGCTAATTAAAGTGCCCAGCACCGCATCCCAGAGCATGCATAAAAATGCCCTGTGCTCTTTAGTTAGTGTGCATTAAGATGGGCTAATGAGCCTCACAATGGAGGTATTAGATTTACTGGGCATCAGCAAAAGCACATTAATGAATGTGCAGACATGCCCAGTGGGTATGTCTACATGTGCATTAGATCCGGGAATGGTTTACTTGCGAGTAAACTACTTGCAAGTAATTCCCCTAGGCAGGTGTCTACATGTGCAGAGAAACAGGAGCAAGCAAACTCCTCCTGCTTCCTGGGGCCCTGCAGTGGGCCCCTGTTGCTACCAGGGGGAGCTTTAGACTCCCCCTGGGTGCTAGCCCAGGGGCTGGCAGGGAGCACTGGGCCAGGAAACAGCTGTCTCTTGGCCAGGGCTGGGACATTGCTCCCTGCCCCTGGGAGCTTGCCCCAATCAGGGCAGGTAACTTGGAAAGAGCTGCAGAGGAGAGGCAGGTCTTAACTCTCTGCCCTGATCTGCCACTGGGGCAGCTGGCAGCAAGTCCCTGGCTGGGCAGGTATTCCCCGCCCAGCCAGGGTCTCATTATTAGCTGGCCCACTGGCAGATGGGGCAGGAGGCTGGGACCTGCTGCACCCCTGCAGCTCTTTCCAAGCTCAGCACCTGATTGGGGCACAGGGCTGGGACCTGCTCCTTACTGGGATAGTTCCCAGCCCCTTCTCTGCGATTGCAGTATGGATGTGGAGAGTCTGTTCCCATGATTGTGGAGTTGGGTAGGGAACAGGCTTCACAGCCTCCACCAGCAGGAAGCTCCCAGTGCCAGCTCTGCAGCTGTGGGGCTGGTGCTGGGAGTTCCTCATCTCCCAGCTCCATCTCTGCAGTCACAGGTCTGGCTATGGGAGATCCTTATTTCCCAGCCTGAATCCCCAACTGTGATAAGGATCTCTCAGCTGCTGTTTTCCAGTTGTGATCTTGGATCAGGGGGCTTGGAGCAACCTGAGGCCAGGGCAGGAGGACATAGTCCCCACCTAGGCTCTGGGGGCAGAGCCTGCCCTGACAGCAGGCAGCTCCTGGGGGCAGGGAGCAATCTCCTGTCCCTTGCCGGCTGACTGACCAGGAGCAGATTTGTTCCTGGTCAGGCATCTACATGAGTGCAGTAACTAATTGTAAGTAAATTTGCTGCTTGCATTTGCAGGTAGGAAATTTACTCATGATTAGTGAAGTTTACTATTTAGTAAGCATGTGCATGTGTAGATGCACATGCTGATTGTGCAGTAAACTATGCTACTGCGCAGTAAAGTTTCTCATATAGACACACCCAGGGAGGGAGCAGATCTTAAGCAAGGGAGCAGGTCTTGAAGAAGTGGCTATCCAAGCTTAATCTGTACACATGCACACTGATGTAATTTATACTGGTGTAGTTTTATCCGTGATTTACCTGGGGAAATGCTACACTAGATTTGAATAAATAACACCTAGATAGGGCTGTATGATTGCATAGGGTAAAGGTGTTATATGTTTAGGCCCTCTCACTCTTAAGATCCACAGCCTTGAAAATGTGATTTTTGATGTGGAGTATCATTAACAAGGTTCATTTATGCAGTGTCTTAATGATGATGATAAACCCAGAGTGTATTTAGACCAAAATACTTTTGCATAGGATCATGAATATCAATAAAGTTGATAGACATGCTAAGGTCAATCAAGCTAAATGGGAGATGCAACTAAGCTTCTACAGGAATTAAGTTGGTATAGAAACAATAGAAATGACTACACAAGCACCAGCCCATACAGGAAGTCTGGAACAAGAACAAATACAGGGAAAGAGTAAGAGGGGGCATCTAGGGACTCATTGCAAAGGGAAGTGACAGAGCACATATTGGTGGGTTTGTGGGGGTAATGAAGGCACAAAGTGAGGAGAAAGCCAGTGAAAAACAACCCCCCCCCAACCAGTTTTAGGCAGGTTCTGAAAGGGAGCACAGGCAGATATCCCTGGGGCACAAGACTTGCTGGAAAAGCAGGCTTAGAGGTTGCAAGCAAGGAAATTGCCTGCTACTGTTCCTGCTGCATTCAGGGAAAGAGGGATTTACGTACATTCTGTGAAAACAAATATGATTATACCAGAGAAATACCAGACTTCATCATCAGTTTCTCCTAAGGGAAACAACCTGGCAAAGCCATAAATATCAGCTGGGCCAGGGGCAAAAATAGGCCATGGCCACCTCATCTGTGAATTTTATCTGCAGTACAAATATGAAAGGCTGTAGTCATTGGCTTCCTACATTTGTTTCTTAAAAATATTGCTTCTTTCTCTTTGAGCTAGACTGCTTGTACAGGTCCTACCTATTCACATGTTAATGATACACCATTTTGTTTACCGGTGTTGAGCCCTATAGAAGAAAAACTAATTAATGGCTTTGGGCTAAATTCCACACTTGCTGAAGTGGTGGGTAGAGCTTCAGTGGGTTTGTGACTAATTACACCAATGTGGACATGAGAAAGACAAATCTGACTATAAAGCCTGAATATAAAACCATGTGTATTCAAAGGCCTTTTAATCTAACAGAGTTAAAATCTCACCTTTCACCCACTGTGTTAAACCTAGTGTTCAAAGCTGAACTACTTTCAGCTGTTGGGTACAAAAATATATAAAAAAGAAACATTGCTCCATTGAACAGAAGATTTGCTTAATCTTAGGATGACGACAATTTGCTTTGTTTACACTGTGATGGTGGTGGTTTTTTTGAGTTGGAACTTTTGTAGGATAGTTAAAATACTGTGTGTGGGCTATGCCACACCCAAGAAGTACAGATTGTCTGGTCTCAAATGTATTAAAATATTTTTGACCTGCTAAACATCTGCCTAAACATTTTTGGCTTTCTTGACCCTCGGGACTTTTGGAGACAGTGTTCATTGGCAGGGAGGGAATTGTTATTTCTATACAGGTGATGCAATAACATCTGGGTGGGCAATACCAATGATTTCAGAAAAGAAGCACCGGAGCCACAAGGAGGAACCAGCTACGCTGTCATCTCTGTAAATGGAAAGAAAATGAAAACCACATGAAGCTACCATGCTTGAGAGGAAGGCCTGTGCTTCTTCCATCCTCCTCAGGCTTGGGATTCCTGAAACACAGACCATGCAGGATTCAACATCTATGGCCAAGTAGTCACTATCCAGCCAGTGTTAAACAGCTCAACAAAAATGGGCACCAGCTAATCCTCCCAACCACTAAACTACTGGAAGCTGAATTAGACCACAAATCATGACAAACATCCTCTTTTTTTCATTTTGCAATTACAGTTTGAAAAAAGGTGTGTGTGTGTGTGTGGGGGGGGTGTAGTTTGTGCATGCATGTGCAGAGAGAAATGGTTGTGGGTAGAACCTACTGAATCTATCTGAGAATGGAGTCTATAGAAGAGTTTCTCTAATACCTAAAATTGCTGAAGGGGAAAAGACGTATCTAAAAGATCACATGTATATATCAGTTGGGAGTTGTGATTAATTGTCTTTAGTTTTAAAATTTAAGTTCAATGCAGAAAGCGACTTGGTGCTCCATATCTCAGCTCTTTTTCTTGCAAATGAGTCAGTCAATCATTATCAATTGGTACTGAGATTGATAATGCCTCTTTATTTCAGGACTGAAAGCTAAACAAGATTTATTGTTTTCCAATTTATAAAATTTATAAGGAAACCTTGTTTCATTTGGTATTAACTTGATAATTAGATGAATGTGAGGATTAGGCATGAACTGACTGTTTCTTTCTCTGAAGCCAGGATTTGAAACAGTGAAAATTCAGGTGCAGAGAAGAGACAATTGAATAACTCACCTAGTGGCATTTCACCCTCTATAGTCCTTTGAAATGAATCTGCACCTGTGTGTGCAAAGCTTGCAAGGGGTTGCAAGCTTAGATTAGAGGACTGTCCAAAGATAAGGGCTAATATTCATAAACTTTTCCAAAATCATTATGATTGAAGGCAATATTTGAATATAAAACAATTTTCTTATATTATTGATTAGGAGACCAAAGAATCCAAAGAAACACCCAATTTGATCTTGAACACATTATGATATCAGCCCAATTCCTAATTGATTTCCCTGTTAATGATCATGAGTCAAACATACAAAGTCCCCAGTTATGACAGTAAAGGGACAACTTTCTCTGTCATGTGATGAAACACAGTCTTGGCACAGTGCAGGTCTGGGTCTTTTCCTGTCAATATTTTGCAACTTGGGTTTAATGCCAGTAAAGTAATGCCATGTATTCTATTCCTCTAGGCCTGTGTAATTTTTTTATCATTCTTTTGTTTGTATCTTTTCCCCTATTTTCCCCAACAACATATTATTTAATCTATACTGAAGATATTATTTGGGTTGTCAATATTAACAACTCCTAAAATTCAAAATTCATGACTAAGACACCCCCCCAAAACAAACAAACAACAAAACAACCAACCGAACAAAATCCCAAACAAAATAGATTCCTCTTTTAGAAAAAGAATCATCTAATTATTTTGGTCTGCCTTTTACTTTTGAATTCCTGTGCCCACCATCACTATGTGAGACAATTCCTGTGGTGTCAACTCTCTCAAATTCATGAAGTATGATGATTTTGGCCTCTTTGAAAGAGCTCTGGTTCCCAGACCCGCAATTAAGTGCTCTAATCTCCAGGGGTGGATCCAGAGGGGGTGCAGTGGCAGAGCTGCACCTTTTTAAGCCATGCTGCTAAAGCCTCTGGGAACTTTAAAAAAAAGTCTCCTAAGCAGAAGAGAATCCCTACTTCTCTTCCATGCTCTGAGGCATGTTCCCTCCTCTCCCCTCCCCTTACCTTCTTCCATCCCTCGCACTGTGTGGCTGCTTTTCCTGCTGTACCAGGGGTGCAGGAATCTTCAGAGCTGGTCTTGCCTGCTCCAGCTGGGCTGTGCTTACCTAGAGCAGTGACAGCCACCTGTTTAATCCACCCAAGGCCCGCCTTCCTTCGCGACACCCCTTATGGAGCAACCTCCCTGACCAGGATCTGTTTGCAGAAGCCTTCTGGATCAAGAAATGGGAATTATGGGAAGTCACAAGCAAGTTCCTTGTGACAAAACCCACTCAACCTGCTGGCATTGAACTATCACGGTGAGAGTGGTTCCTGCTAAACAGGTTCAGGACAGGCCAAAGCCCCTGTACAGCCAATCTTCACCACTGAGGCCTCAGCTCTAACCCATCATGCACTTGTGGAGAGATGCAAACAATGCTTATGCACTTGCCTGCTCATTGTGCTCAGAGAAGCTCTCCTGCTTTTTCACCTTCCTTTGTCTGGTGCTCCAAGGAAAAAGGGGGCAGAGGAGAGGAACCAAGAGCCAGGTGGCCCAGGAGGCTGGTGAGAAGAGGGAAGAGAGGTTCCCTGGGTTGCTTCATATAAGCAGCAGCATAAGTCTCCATATAGGAGAGCTCTGATTGCATACAAGAGTAAGAAAGAACTCTCCTTAAGCTGTAGGAGGCTGGCAGATAAATCAGCTGAATCATGATAATTATGAATGCAAGAACAGTTCTGAATGCTGAATAAAAGGGGAAGGATATTTATGGTGAATCAGCTGCACACATGCCCCACTTTGCCATGTGCTAAGTGGAAGTTTACTTCTCTTCCACTGCAAGCTAATCTACTATGGCTTAATTTCTTCTTATCATGGAATAGGAGAATACATGCAAGCCCTTGTGATGGAGCAGCTGTCATGTGGTAAAACACCATAATCTTTAATACAGTTCTAAATAGTTTGTGGCCCTTTGTGTAATCATTTTGATTTTAGCATGGGCTGAAAAAAAAACTTAGGTTCAAACATCAATCTTCAAACTTTGAGGTGCAATCCATTTGTTTTAAAGCTTTGCAAAGCTTTAAGCTTTTCACAAGGATAGAATCATAAGAAAGCACTGCTGGAAGTGAGCCCAGGAAGTCATCTAGTCCAGTGAGAGTCAACCGTTTTATTGACAGGCATGCCACAAATGAAACCCCATGAAATCTCCTTCCCCTGCCTGATTCACCATTCTGATCTCTGCTCCCTGCCTAAACTGCTGCGCTTCTGCCTGTGCTATGCTGCTATCCCTTTGCCCCAGTCTGTTGTGTGCCACACAGACAGGCTACCTATGTCACTTTTAGTCTGTGTACTGCAGGTTGGCCACCCTTGATCTAATTCAACCCATAGACCCAAGTACCCTCCTTTCTTGCTAGGACAAGTTTGCAGTCATTTGTCTGTTTTTAAATTATTTGGTTGAAGGAAAGGTATAACTTTGTTCCACTGGAGTCTTTTGATGCCTGGAGGCTTTGATACAGGTAGTTATAGCTTGTTTTCTTCTGTCAGTGGTGGTGAATTTTAGGCTGAACTGCTTGCACATCTTTAATATCTTTTCAGTAAATGGATATGTATGTACTTCTTTTAAATTCTTCATTAAAACTAGTCTTCCTTTTCCCCATCTTTGGTGCATCCCTTCAAGAAGATAAAAAGCTCTTATTTCAGTTTAAGAACATTTCATGAGCTGAACTTGCCTGCAAAAAGGTAATGTCAGCTTACTGTCAGAAAACCGAAGGTGGCAAGGTGGACAGGCAGAAGTTGTAACAAGTGACTGATGTCAGTACATCGGGATGGTAATAAATTACTGATAAGTTATAGCCCATAACAGACACATGAGGAGAGGGAACCCCTCCCTTCTCCCCCAACCTGATACAACTAACCAAAACCAAGACAAAAGCGAGATTTCACTTGTGGGATCATTGGGACATGCTGCCTACAAACAGGATAGCTTTATATAGCAGGATTGGGTTAAATGATTGCTAATTAGTTTGCAAATCTCTAGTCAAGATCTAACCAGCTGCACAGTAGGTACAATGTTTTCACTTATGCTGTTTGTATATTTTAGGCTTTATTTTCCTCCCTTAATTAAAGACTATAAATGGCTTGAGATTTATTAAAGCCTTTCCTGGAACACAAAATGCAGTGAGGAAAAGTACACTCAATCAGCACAAATTAGTCCTAAATGCTACTGGAGGTCCATACATTGAAGTTCTTAGTTCTTAAAAGCTTGTTTGCCCCCTCATTATCTATGTAAAGGAAGCTTGCTGTGTGCTTCTAGGTGCTATTGTTTTTCTTATGTTTGTGGTAAGCTTACAAAAGAATGACCATACCTGCAAAGTGCTTTTCAGCCATAGGTCTCAAAGCAAACTTAGAGAGGTGGGTAAGCATTGTTATTTCTTGTTTTATGCATAATGGAGACTCAGCATAAAAGGTCTGGTAATTAGCACCATGAATCACTAATGCTACAAGGGGCACATCTACACGTGCCCCTATGATGCCATTGTTACTGCAAAGTCATTTAGTACTTCCTTTTGGAAGTACTAAATGACAGCACAATAAGAACCTGTACTGCACTGTGCATGTGGCGCATGGTGGTTTTAGCTATGTCACCACAGTGGGGCGCTATACCGAGGGAGTGCGTTGCTGCGGCAACATAGCTGAAGTGTCACGGTTTTTGCCCATGGATGCTACATCGCCGTAGCGCATTGCTACGGCGATGTAGCGCCACATGTAGATCCACCCAAGGAATAGAATCTAGGTCCCCTGGGCTCCCATCTCCCTTAGCAGCAAATAACTAGAGAAATAGATGTGTCTGTACTTGAGAGAGACTACAGAAGTAAATAAAAAAATAAAATAAAATTAGGAGAAGGGAAAATTTGTAAGTGATGTGTCTTAACTGCTACGAAAATGCCAAAGCATTTTCACATAAAACATGTTTCAGCTGCTTTTAGAGAACTGACTTTCATACACACAATTGTTTAGATTTTGTTAAAAAAATAACTGGGAAAGTTATAAACAGGGCTCAAAAAATGAAATTGGTGGGTAGTCCCAGCAGCCATGAGAGCAGACATAAAGTAGCATTTCCCCAAATCTCTAAATCACAAGAAATTCAAATACTGAGGAGAAAAGGAGAAAATCAGGAGTCTGATGATTAAATGTAGAGAGCTGTCATTGCCGTGTTATATTAAAATAACTTGCCTCCAGCAACTGCACAGTATTTCTTCCTTTAAATCTGTCACTTCTCAGGAGGCTGTTACTCCAGCTGGCTGCATCAGTAGCTTTGTAGCTATGGCAGTTTTACAGCAAGAAGGGTACTTAAATAGAGGTTTCTCATACACAGTGGGGGACTCATTAACTACTGAATGGCCACTGCAAACAATTTACAGTTACATTTCCTGGCAACTTAATAGGGCTCCACATAATCTGAAACTTTAAATAGAAATTATACTAGATAAATGATGCTCAGCCACAATTTTAAAGACAGGAGTAGTTGGGTTTCAAGGTCAGTGACCCTTATTTGTTTATGGATTGTTATCATTAATAAGCTGATCAGTGCCTTATTGATGCCTCCAGTCATAATAATCCTTTTAGTGATGTCCAAATCATAATAATGTTAATGCTAAACTCTGCAACAGCAGCACAATGGACTTAGTTTGAATAAGCTGGAGATTGAAGGGAGATAACATGTCAGGGGCAGAGAATGAGCAGAAATTTCTCATGAAAACTGCTCCTTCTTTATATTCATTACCCCTCTAAAAAAGACTCCTATCTCTTGGAACACATTTCCATAAAAGCATTATTTTTCCTTGGGATTTCAGCCCGTATTATGCACTACCCTGACCTAGCTATGTTCTCTTCTTCTGCTCATCCAGCATCTTCATTAAAGTTAGGTGGAAAACAGTTTTCCTGCCCTACCAAATTACGAGATTTTAAACAGCTTTTCACTCTACAGAGGCTTTTCAAAGGTGTGTGGGGGACTCTTTCACATCCTAGAAAATGTCTTAACAATCAGGCTAATCTGGAGAGCTGAGTGCCTATTCTCTCTCTCTCTTTCTCTCCCCTCTGTTTTGTTGAAGCTGTTTGACTTTGAATCAGTCATTAAATTTTCAGTATGCCAACTTTAGAGTTTTTACTTGCGATAGGGAGGAATTGGGATCAAGTCCTTTGTCCAATGGATATTTAATTACTATCTCTGTGGAGAGCACAATGAGCCACCTGATATGCACTCCCCTCCGGAAACCTTTCTAGCTTGGTTGACAACTTGGTGTGAACTGTCCACTGTCACTTTTTCATTGACACTGAAGTTTCAGAAAATCATCTTTCTCCTTCCCAGTATGTATATTCTTTATCCAAGCAACAAGCAGACAGGATGAAAAACAGAGAGACTGTTTCTGTCAAGTGGAGGCAAGTTAGAATTCTGGTGTATTCATGAGCATTTCCATGTGTAAAGTTCTTCGGGGTAAATGGTTGGTTGCATGGATATGTAGCCAAAATTTGTTTAATGATTAAATAGATCTTGTCTGAGTGGAAAGTGTAATGTCCTGCTTAGAATTTCATCAATGGGAGTATGAAGGAAGAGGAAGAGACATTTCAGAAATGGAGAGAATGGAGTAGAAACGGATGGGAAAAGTCAGGGAGGAAGTCTAGGATGAAGCCATCCTGTTAGTTGTGCAGGTCCAATTCGTAAAGAATAAGAACTCTGAAAGATCCCTGAAAGGAGGATGAGTTTTGATGCCATTGAAAATAGGGGGATCACAGCTCTGTGAGCTTGCCTGCTGGCTTTTCCTTCTTAGCATGGCTTCCATTTAGAAAGAAGGCACTTACGTCAGGGGAGAACCCAGCAGGTCTCAGCCATAGGACTAAATGCTCCCTTCCTGATAACCTGGAACAGCTACTTTTCGCATAGCCCGGGGAATGAGAAGGGGCCTACAAGGAGAAGGCAGCTTGGAGAAGAAAACTTTTTGCAAAGGAGATGGAATTTTTCTGAGCCATCATTTTCCTAGAGTTTATCCTGACTTTTGCAACCTCCTCTGAAGATGTTATTATTTTAATTCCTGTGAACATCACAGAATGCTCAGGCTGGAAGGAACCACAAGGTTCATTTAGTTCAATCCCCTGCACAAATGCAAGATGCACTAATCCTAAACCGTCCCAGACAAGTGCCCTTGCAGCCTTTTCTTGAAAACCTCCAGTGAAGAAGATTACACAACTTCCCTGCTGGTGATCTCCACTCCTTTTCTTTATGATGACATCAGGGGGCTTTATAGTAGTCCCAAGTTTTCATATGAAAACTAAGGATCATAAATTACCTTATGAGAAAATGCAAACAAGTCAACTTATGCACCTAATACTAGGAATAGAATTGGACTGTTAGTATTTACAGACACACACACACACACACACACACACACACACACACACACACACACACACACACACACACACACACACACACACACACACACACACACAC
>NW_017729032.1:72836438-72836731 GCF_001723915.1 Gavialis gangeticus
CACACACACACACACACACACACACACACACACACACACACATTTGTGCAGGGAGTTGGATTAGGCTTCAAAGCCAAATAAAAACAATGGGCAGAATCATATTTTATCTAGCGAACAACCAAAGTACAGGTTTTTTTAGATTAGCTCTGATTTACCCAGTAATTGGGTAGGAACAGTTCTATTGCCCACTTTGGGTATAAGCTGCTCATTAGAGGAGTAGGATCATCTCTGTGACAAATGTTCTCCCTATTCTTGTAAAGAGGTCATGTACATAACGGGGGGCGGGGGCGGGG
>NW_017729032.1:72836854-72854419 GCF_001723915.1 Gavialis gangeticus
GCGGGGGGGGGGGGGGGGGGGGGGGAAGGAATAGAATCATGACTACACAATACTTGGGTAACTCAGAATTGTTCATAAGATGCTCTTTGGCTGTCTACTATGTGAAATATGATTCTGCCTAATATAAATATAAACACAACAGTACATAAACATAACACCTATATGATGCATAAAAATAGCATTTTTTCAGGGTTTAGGCCTATACATAAAATTACAAGACTCTGAGAGCAATGTCAAAGCCATCATATTTGCTGGAAAACGTAGCTTTGTTCCTTCCAGAGCAGATGCCCTAATAATAGTATAAATATGGACCTTTCAGGTTTATTAAAGTAGGCTGATATGTTGCCTTTCCTATACCTGGGGTCAGTTCCATAAGCATAAATAGTACTGACCTCAGTTGCTAGAATTATTAAATCCATGAAATTCAGGACAATATATGACAGTTTCCCAAATATATAATAGTTTCCTAGCAAATTAAATACTGGAAAAAGTTTTAAATGTCCTAAACTCTTCTACCAAATTCTACCTTCCTACCACCCTAAAACAATCAAGGTCTAAAGGTAATACAATTAAGCTATTTACCTCTTCTGACAGATATGGGTATAGAACAAAAAGGAGTAGTGTATGGTTTTGGAACTGGGCTCCATGCTTGCTGTCACACCAGAAAGTTTTGTGTGCAATGCAGTGACAGCTGTCAAGTTCTTAGGTGACCACAGATCTGTTTCAATACAATAAATGATCTCTTTCTAAGATGCATAATCCATTGATCAATTACCAGCATACTACTCCACAGAAATGTAGAAGAAAAAAATATCCAGAAGTTGTTTCCCAATCTCTACCTCCTTATATACTAAGCCATTGGATTTTCTTTCTTTCAGGCATGATGACTGTATACTCAAAAGAGCAGCCACCAAAATTAAAGGTAACATAGCAAGTTAGGGAGCTGAATGCAATTGAGGTTGAAACTTTTGAACACCTTGTTGCATTTCTAGTTTCTCAAGCTGTACAGGTCAAACTGGGGTTGAAATGATTTGAGTGGAAGAATGACTTTTGATGGATGAAACTGTGTATGAGACAGTGAGAGAGAGGGCATGGACAAATGAACCTTTTAACTTTTAAAAGGTTTTAAAAGAGCCAGGGGAACTGCTACTTGGGAGTATGCATTAGAAGTTATGATCTAACTGTTACATCTGCATGACCCTGTTATATTTGTATCCATATAGAACATGCATTCATAACAGTTTATACTGATGTAATTTGAAATCGAAACAGATGTTACATGTGTCTATACCTAGAATAAAACCTGTTATGTTCTTGTGTGTTTTAAAAACATATATGTTTAGGGATGGAGAATATTAAAATATATCCACACCTAGGTTACTATCATTACAGGAAGCTATAACTGCTAACTAAGTGTGTTTCTGTCATAAAAATACAAGGAAAAAGAAACCCAAGGAAGCAGTTAGAATATAAATGCACATATATGTAATATTTTCTCTCTAGCCTGAAAAGTAATTTTAAATCATTTACTTACTCTTTTATGTCTGATGGCACAGAATTATTTGACATCATACCAATTGTATAATGAAACCACAGCTATATCACTGCCATAACTTGTGAGGTGACCATAGTGGTTTCATAATTAATTAATGTATCGGCTTTATACGTTCTTTAAAATCATACCCATTGTATAGATGATTACAGTGAGTATGAACTGGGTCTCTATAAAATAGTATTACTTCTGTCATGCAGAGACAACTATATAACGATTTGCATAATTACAGAGTAAGGAAAATGTTAGCCTGCATATTTAAAACTATTATATACATTTCCACCTCATTAAAGAAAATCACTGGAGCTATGTTGCATACTTAGGTTGGAGATCAGGTGGCAGAGTGTATAGATTACACAATCTAATTTTCTAGTGCTAAAGAGTTCCAGCTGAACAAAACCGATAGAGCTGACCTTGCCAGCTAAAAGTTACAAAAGAAGTCTCAGTCACTATTGTGGCTCTGTGAAAACACAAATGTTCTACATTCTTATTGTTACTTTCACCTGAGAGGTCAGTCTCTTTGGATGTTCTAAGAGGTGCTTTCATGAATGAGTTACGATAGGATCTGATATAATTACAGATCACAACAGAAAAAATGATACCAAGCAGAGGTTCAATAGTACTTGTAATATTAGGGCCGGAGGCTAAATTCATACAAAGGAGATGTAGAGATCTAAATCTAAAATTGAAATACTTGAAACACCTGCCTAACTCTTGAGGATCATATATTTCTGAACTTTCCAAAGTTTTACAGTATTAAACTTTAATGGCATGTTTCATAACTAAGCCATAGCTGGATCTGCAAACTAGGCATTCCCCAACTCCTATGAGGGTTTGAGCCAGCAGAGATGCTTTGAATATGCCCCACACAAAATAATGCTATAGGAGGAGCTACCTGTTAATCAATATGGGAGTTACTAGAGCATTCATGCATGATAAAGACGATTCCTGTTCAAGTTCCTCTTCTGCCTGATTTGGAGTAGGTCATATAGATATTATATACATGGACTGAAACACAGAGTCAGTTCCAAATGGTCCGTACTTCTTTTGGACTCACTTCTGTCATTCTCACTCACATTGAGTAGATTCACTGATGTTAGTGGGACCACTTGTGGAGTAAAGCACTAATCGTAATTGAGTACCTGTGCCAGGACCCATGGTATACAATATTGCATTAAGCAGCACAGAGACCCATATGTAGGCTTGGCAGGATTCAATCTGACAAAAATGCATCTATTATCTCTGTGTGGAGAACTCACAGATCTTCCTCTCTAGTCCACACCGGTTTCTCTCAATCTACATTAAACTCTTGCCCTATCTCTGTATCATCTCCTAGTCCATGGCTAGCTGTCAGTTTAGGCATATTGTGGCTAAAATAAGTGTCTTAATCTCTTCTTCACTCTCTTCTTTCTTGCTCACTTGACAATGTGACCCAACATGACTAAAAACCTGGACAGCATCTTCAGCTGTTACCTCTTACTCTAGGTCCTCTTGTCCAAACTACATCTAAGTCTTCCAGCTCCTTCCTGAACATCATATCCCTCCATGCAACTCAGACTCTCCTCTCTCATGTCTTGATTACAGCATTTTAAATGCTTCTTAATTATTAGATTAACTTCCTAATTCTCAGATATGTTTTTCTGTAGTCTAAGACTGTCTGCTGCTAATTTAGGATATACTTTAATGTATATTATTCACATATATACAACAGATTTAATCCTTGGGTTATGTCCAAATTTTAGTTCAAATTGAGCTATGAGATCATTAAGTATTTCCATAACACTGCAGTGCAGGAGGTTGTGTTTCTATATGAGACACAGACCAGCACTCATCCAAAGGGAGAAGTAGATTTTTGTGTCTTCATGTCCCTGGCATCCTCCCAGGGTTGAAGACGCCTCTTGAATAACTTAGATCCCCATAAAAGCTTATAAAAGTTGAAGGTAATTCACTAAGGCTGTCATATGGGTAGACGTGGCAGAATTCAATTTTTATTTTTTAGTAATTTTGATGGATAATATGGATGTTTATTTTAAAGCATTTATTTCAATTTTTATCAGTTTAAATGTTCAGGATAGTACAGGATCACACACACCATCAGCCATCATTTTTCTTACTTCCTGTTTCTGTAAATTTCAATTATTATCAATGGAAATATTTTTTCATTAGTGTATGAGGTGAAATTGATGTTTACCGTGTTATCCACACAGAGATGATAGATGCATTTTTGTTTGCAGATGTGATGACACACTATAGAGGAGAGAGATGCAAGGAGAAAGACACCGTCTGTCAAATTCCTACAATGATGAAGAACCTTCAAAGGACAGGCCGAAGAACTGAATAGAGAGGTCCGAGGAGAACAAGGGAAGGAGAGAGCCCTGGAAGGCAAAGAAGAACAAGATTCTTGTGGAATGTCTGTCCCTAGCCATTTTTAAAAGCAGGTTACACGGACATTTGATGGGAATGGTTTAGTCAGGGATGACTCTACCTTGAAGAGGGTGCTGGACTCAATGACCTCATAAGGTCCCTTTTAGATCCCTTTTTTATGATCTTATGATTTTAAGAGGTAGATCATTGTTGGCTGTGTCAAAGACAGCTGGCAAATCAAGGAGCAAGAGAATGGAAGACTGGTCCTGGTATTTGGCTAGAGTGGTTTCATTTGAATGCAAGGGGGAGAAGCTGGATGGAAAGGGGCCTAGGGTGGAACATAAGGATTTCTAGGCAGCAGCTGTAACTGGAGATTGAATGAGCTCAGAAATGAGAGAGAAGGGCAATGAGCCAAGGGTGACAGTTTTTTGTTTTTGTTTTTTGTGAGAAACTAAAGGCTGCTTGAAGGATAAAGAGCTGCAAGACAGGATAGAAGTGAGAGAGGACATGAGAATAAATGTGAAAACGATGAGAAACTCTGGTGGGATTGTATGGAGTCACTGAGCCAAGTGGAGAGTTACAGGAGGAGAACAAATGAAATCCCAGAAGATGGGAAAAATCCAGGGAGACTTGTAGGAAGGAAAAGGAGGAGGGAGGGTGAGCCAATGGGAGGTTTTGTTGGATTTTTGTTACATTTTTCATGGACAAAATTAGCAAAATCCAGCTTGGAGAGACAAGTGGGGGCAGCAGGGAGGGATGACTTGAGGAGTGAATCAAAAGTGGTAAAAAGGCAGCAGGTATTGTTGACAAGGGATTCTGGTTAGAGAATTACAGGTATTTAGCTAAGAAAATGGGAGAATGGGAGAAAGAGAGAATAACTTTGTAATGGTGGAAATCAAGTCTGGACAAGAGGTTTCTGTGTAAGAGCAAGAGAAGTAGGAGGCGAATGTCACAATCAGGACATAAGCAGTCCAACAGAGAAGATAGGTCCAGGGCCATGAACCTGCGTCCAGAGGAGGAGTCAAGACAGGGTCCCAGCCAGGGTCTGGAGCCAGTAGTCAAACGAGAGTCCAGGTTCTGAAGTCAAAGTAGTGCTTAAATGGCTTAAAGTTGTAGCAAAGTAGGTTGGATATCAGGAAAAACATCTTGACTGTCAGAACAGTGAGGCAGTGGAATAGACTGCCTAGGGAAGTTATTGAATCTTTATCACTGAAAGTGTTCAAGAGGAGGCTGGACAAGCATTGGTCAGGGATGATCTATGAACAGACATGCCTATGTTCTATGACTGGCATTTCCCATAGTCCTGGGCTTTGTTGGGTGCTGCAAGGGGCTGGGAGGGAATTTTTCCCCGTCCTGTTGCTGCATGTGTCAGGGTTTTTTGGTAAGTTTTTCTCAGAGGCGTTGGGTGCAGCCATAGGTAACACATAAAGGGAACATGGTGGGGGCGCATGTCTCCCACAACAGGGCTGCTGCTGATGCTGCTGGTAGCGCCTGTGGGTGCTTGCCAGCTCTGCCCCTGCTACTGCCTGCATGTGTTCGTCAGCTGTGCCCCCACCGCTGCTGCCACCGCCTGCAGGTGCTCGCCAGCTCCACCCCCGCTGCTGCCACCAGTGCCTGTGGGTGCCCCCCAGATTCAGGAGGCACCAGTCGCCCATGGCTGCAGACCAGGCTGGGGATTTTAATTGGGGTGTGCCAATGTACCTGCTGGGACTTAAACTTGGAGGTTTTTGGCTAGAGGGTCTTGCCCCTCCACTACAGGTCAGACTGATTGTCGTATTTGGGTCAGGAAAGAATTTTACCCCATGGTCAGATAGGTACAGATTGCTTAACGTGCATATTGGGAGCAGAGAAAGGCGGGGACATCTTCCTCAGCAGCAGCAAATCCCTGAACACAGCTGGGTGTGTTGTCACTACAGAGTACTGTCTAGTTACGCCTGTGGATTATATTCTGTAAAGTTAGATAGAAATTTCATAATATTATTTTCACTGCTATGAAACACGATAACACTCAGGTTATTTCAAAGGTATTTGACTTCATAAATGATTCTGACACAGAATATAGCAAAAGATTTTAGCTTCTTTTTTAAAGCAGTCACTTAATCAATAATTTTTCTTATTTAGTCTTGCAGAAATTAAGAGAAGAAATAGGTAAGCAAACAATAGGTCAGGAGAAGTGAAAGTGGAGAAAGGATTTAACAAAAAATCCAATTTACAGTCTTATTTTGTTGTCGCGGCTAAAGAAATCTGCAAAGATTTATGCTCTACCTAAGACCATAGCCTGCATGAATAACCACAAGTGTCTAGGCCTCCTGAATCCATTCAGAAATGGACGAATTATCTCACCACACACTCAGCAGCAAGAGATATTTTTAAATGAAGGTGAATTTTTATTTCAGAGATAGTCTAGGAAATGACCACTAGATGGCAGTGGCTTCACACGTCTGGATAATAAGCAAGTTCTCATAAAGAAAAATCTGGATAAGAGCATCCAGAAAAACTGGTTTGGAACCAGAAGATGGCAGATTTGGGCTATTTATGAAAAACCAAACTCTTAAGGTTTGCTGCTGCTTCTTGCAAAGCTTTTTCATTTCCATTTCCAGAGCGTTATATGTATTCTTAAAAATAAAACTGTAAGCTGCATATAAAAGGATTATTTAAAATATTTGTTTAATATTTTAAAACTATAATCAGCAGTATACTAGAAACTGAAAGCCTATTAAATCCATTAATAAAAGAGAATCAAAACATAAATAATTAAGAGCCCAATTCTAAGGATAATTTTTAGTCAGCATTTCAATGCTTAGCTAAACAATTTTAATATATAAGGATATTAAAAAGGTAATAAAATAATAGCAGTATCTTGGTCCACCAGCTAACTAATAGGAATACTTTTCACTGTGATAGTTCTTTGCAAACATTAATACATATAGTCTCATAAGGTCCTGTTGCAGTGTTGTATTAAAGTATTACCTTCATTTCACAGTTGGGGAAAGAGATGCACAAAGAGGTTATAGCTTCTTGGCACTAGTTCTCACAATCGGTTTTGGGGTGCTCAGTAGTTTTGAAAATTTGAGAGTAGGTGTGGCTTTGCAAAAATCAAGGGAAACTTTGCCACTGATTTCAACGGAGTAAGGATTCCAAGCTTAGTCTTGAGGAAACCAACTCCTTGGGCATAATTGCCAGTTCCAGTAAAAAGCTTACTAAAAATGAAGTAACTTTTAGGTGCCTGGCCCCAAGAATGGAGTCAAAAAAGAAGTATTTTTAAGGCAGTACCTTGTCTCTCTATATAGAAAGCACGAGGAGGGTTAAGCACCATAAAACAGGATTCAAACAGCCAGTATGTTGAGCAGGGAGTTATCCCCGGTCAGCATGCAGCCACCCTGAGCTAGCCACTTGGTTACAGTACCATCCTGCAGCTGCTTTGCTCAGGGCTACAGGAAGGTTTTTCTCATAACTTAGGCAGGGCCTAGAGCTCTCCTACAGCGGTGTGACTAGACTCTTTTCTTTCAAAGAGCTAAGCAGAGCTCTTTTAGGCTAAAACCAGGGGACTGGGTTGATTCTGATTTGAACATTTTGTTTCCCAGCAAATCCCAGGCTTTACAGAAGGACAAAACCATTGTCCCGTATTTAAACTACCTGTGAAGTATCTGACTTAACCCTTTGCCTCTGAACAAAAGAGGCTAATAGGAGTTAATTGTCATTTCTATCTCATGTGTAAACTGTCCCATGCCTGTTTTGATGCAAGTCAAATCTTGGACTAATTACTTTAGCCATGGATTAAAATGGTTGTCTTTTCTTAGCTTTAAATGTATTATGGTGGTATCGCTTTTCATAACAGCCTAGTAGTTAGAGCGATCACAGAGAAAAAGGGGGACCTTGTTAATGCTTTTCTTTGTCTGAGAGGATTCAAGCTACATTTCCAAACTCCTAGGAGCATTCCCAACTACTGGATTGAAGGAGCTTGGGATGGTGGAAGCTGTGCCACTATGAAAGAAAGAATTTAAGATTAATTGGGCCAGGAAAAAAAAAAACACATGAGGTTGCATGACTGTCACATAGTGTTTAGGGCTTTAATGCAAGGCAGGTCCTGGAGTCCCTGCTCCTAGCGTATCTTATGTTAAAGAAAGGTACATGCGGTATGCAGTTTAGGTGCCTCCACTCTTAGCTATCAGCTGAGCAGGGTTTTCAGGACCCCAACTTTGGACTTAAGTGGGACCTTGGATCTCTATGTCTCTTCTGGTTTCAATTCTAAAAGAAATTTATAGAAGAAACCAGAATAGAACTCAAGGGTCAAGCTCTACTCCCCATTAATCCAGAACAAGCCAATGATGAGACTTCAGCAGTGTTTTGCCTTTTGTGGACTTGCAGCAGGATAGCTGAGAGCAGAGTATCACATACTTAGACAGACCCTCCATAAGGATGTGAGTTCAAGTGGGAAAGAATAGGAGAATAGAAGGACACATACCATGCACAATACAAGGCCAAACCAGCTGGGGCTTGCTTCTTATGTAAGATAAATGGAGTTAGTTATATCTACTTTGCTAATCCCATGAGTCCCATCCCAACCAAGCCAAATCACTGAAATGACATTCTGTGTATTTTCCTGGACTTGTCACTTGAATGTTCCAATCTCCAATTCTGAAGGTCTAGCCTTTGAATAGTGCTGTATGCTACTGCCACAGTGAAGAATATTGATAGGTCTTAGCTGCCCTTCTGCACACTGCCATTTCAAACTTTCAGCAGACTGGGGCCTTATTTCTGAGCAGTCTGAGCAACCACAGTTTCCGCCAAAGTCAATTCATTAACTAGATCGATTGAATGTATGCAATTAGCCAGCAGCTGCAGCTGTAGATGACGAATACTCACTGTACAGATAGATTAGCTTTTCTGTACCTGTAATCAGGGAGAATCCAAACCTGGAAGGTTTCTTCTGATGGCAGTTGCCAACCCTGTGGCCCTGTTCATTCTGTCTCTACTGGAACTGCATCACGAGGCAAGAGAAGGTTGGTGGAGCAGAAAGCAGGTGTTTTTCACAGGCATGCTTTCTTTGCATTTCCTCTCACACATACAGTTTGGAGTTAATCCTCTTCCTGGACTTTCAAGGACTCAGCAAAATATGATTTGTGAAGGGCTATGATGCCAATAAGGAAGAGAAGCCAGGAGAGCAGTAGTTGAGAAACCAGCAGTGTTCAGCTATATATTGTATATTCTCAGGGGTAGAAAACAGTATCCCTACTTTTTTTCTGTACAGCCCCATGCACCAAACTTTCTCACCAGAGAGGAATCGTGATGTGCTCATTCTGCAGGATCAAAGTGCTAGCGTATATCTGGGGACAATTTGTTAAGGTATCTAGGAGCCTAAAGATGTAGATTTTCAGTTGGGTTTTTGAAGGTGTATAGGTGCCAAACTCCCATTGACTTCAGTGTGGTTAATTTAATAGATTTAATAGATTTCATAGACATTAGGGCTGGAATTGTAGGGCTTGAATTACTGTTCTTGTAGTTAATCAAAATTTACATGAGGGCATATGAGTCCATCACATTTACTTAGACAGGGTTGCTAGAAAAGGGCATGAATTTCATGTGTAAAGTATTTCTCAAACATTCCTTCAAAACTAAAAACACTCCCTTCAGTCAGACCATGCAGTCAAGACACCTGGAGCTGCTAGAAGAAAGCTGAGTGCTATTTCTTTCCATTTCTACTATGTACACAGCAATTTGACATTACTATGTTTTTCTTCGTGTTTTGGGCATCAGTCAGTTTGTGTAATGATGACAACTCTGTAGACTTATGACCCAAACTGTGGCCTGCTCTTGGCTCTTGATAATGAAGCAGGCCAGGCCAGAGACCTGACTACAGCTAGTCTATATCCATCCCAACACTGGAGCAAGCACTGACTTTTGTGTTCAGGGAGCTTGTGAGGATCTCCCCATGATGTTTAAGATGGGTCAAGTGGCCCTCTTCTATCAATAGGAAACACTGGGGAAAAGTCTCAGTCATGCTCCCTCCTGATCTCAGTCCATTTCCTCTCTCCAATGGCTTACTCTCAAGTCCCTAGTTCTTATGCCCTGCACCTGGTCATTTGATGAAGTACCTCAGTTTGCTGGTGTATGCAATTGGAATAAGCAGAGCTGGGGATAGCCATGTCTATTCCTACATGTCCTCTGTACCAGCTATCCCCAGAGCCATGTGTCCTCTGTACCAGGCTACATGGATGACTGGTGCCTTCTGAGACTGGAGAGTCAGTCTCCAGTGGGAGGTCCCCCCACAGTCGATCCTGCAGGCCAGGGCGGGGGGCAGTGGCTGATCCTTATGGCTGATCCTCATGGCCGATCCTGGCGACCCGCAGCTGGCAGCGGCACACCATTGGCACTTCCAGGCACACTGCTAGCACTTCCAGATCAGTGGGATTGGCTGTGGGGGGACCGCTTCTCCTGGCGCACCCCCCATGGCACTCTTGCCTGCCCCCCCTGCCCAGGAACACTGGCTGTCAGGGGGTGCGCCAGAGCTGTCAGCGGGTACACGTGCACCCCTGTGCACCCCCTATGTGTCGCCACTCTCAGACTAGCTAGTGCTTTGGACAAGACTGGAATAGGTCCTTTGACTTCCTTCCACAAGCTGCTATCAACGTCTTTACTTCTCATAGATTGTTGCAATAATTCCAATTTGAGATGCTAACATGAACCAGTTTTAGTCTCAGTTTAGCTCTCTGACAAGTTGGGATCCCTCTATTGACTTGACATTAACCACTTTTTAAATGTAAATTTCTCTGCTGCAAGGAATCACATTTTTTAGAAAATCAAAAAGCAACTGTCTAAATCAAAGACTAATTGGCTGCCAAATTATAGGTTTATACAACTCACACGTTGCTGCTTGTTTTGCTTTTTTAGCAGCAGTAAGCAAAAAAGCATCAGAAAAAACTAATAATTATTTTTGTTTTCCTTTAATAATAAAACATGCAGTGTCAATCCATTTGCATAGAAAACTCACATTCGTTGGAGTATGATTATCTCCACCAAGAAACCTGTCCAAAGGCAGGATATTTTACATGTTGTTAGAGACCATTTATTGCTTGTGTACAGAGCTTATCATTAGGAGAGCTAACTGCTTAACCAAAGAGGGACATACCGTTATCCCCTTTTACAGGTGGGAAAATTGAGGCACAGAGCACCAAAGTGATTTGTCCACGGTCACCCAACAGACAAGTGGCAGAATTAGGAAGGTCTCCTGAGTCCCAGCCCTTTGCACTATCTGCTAGTCAACACCACTTCCCTATAAAGGCTTCACAATGGAAATGCTGACACTACTTCACCCACATTGCTGTCATCAGGGGTATGAATTTCCCACCTTCTCTTACAAATCCTAACAACTGGAATTGGTTTGGGACTTATGTTATTGCATACAGTACAGCAATTTGATAATGACTTGGTAACTAAACACCAGCTTTTAGTTCACTGATTAGGGATGTAAGTGGACTTAATGCCTATTTGTGATCCTGTTCCACCCTACTCATGTCCCTGGGAAACTGTAATACAAAAGGTGGGTGAGTATGCCTCCTCCACATTGCTGCTGTTTTGTGACATAGTCTTAAGGGTAAAATGACAGTGTGTTACAAAAGTAGAAGCATTAATGGATTTTTAGGGACTTGAGCAAGAGAGGATAGAATTACAGATGCTTAGGCATCCATTTACATACTCAACAGGTGTGACTGGATCTGACCCTAGGAGATCTATTGTTCATGTCTGCACTGGGTACCCAATTTTGCACCTACTGGAATTAATGGGAAGAATTCAATGACTTTGTTGGGGGCAGTGTCAAGTTCTATATAAGTATTCACTTTGTACTGACTAAAAGCTCAAAACTTGAGCAGGGTCAAACAGGATCACATTTAGGTGCCTAAGTCCACTTGCACACCTTGTAGGTGGAAACAGACTCTTGCTTTTAGGCCAGTCTCTTCTTTGTTGATCCAATGCCCTGGTCTGGAATTTAGAGAGGATATCCCCAGGATGTAACAGGGCTCAGATCACATTTTCCTTTCTTCTATCTCTCTCTCTCTGTGACAGATACAAGCTCTGCCTCAAGCTCTCTTCTTGCAAACCTCTCAAAAATATCATGTACAATGGACTACCAGGATACAGTGATCTTGTTCTTTATGTGACCTTGCAAAGATGTTACTCTTTCCCTGACTCAGTATCAGGAGCTTTATCTTACTCTTTGTTGCAGTCTCAGTCTGTGAATTCCCACTTGCAGTGAAGAACAGGTATATTAGGCAAACCACAGTCAAGCAGAGGGAGAGGCTAGACACTTATCTGCCTGATCTTTTAGCTGCAGTCTTTTCCTTCCTCTCTAACATTCCCCAGTGACCAGTAGTTAAGTAGGGTTACAGATGCATGGCCACTTTTACATTTGTCATTATGCTGTATAATGGCCACTCATAGTAGTTCACAGTGACAGTGATAATCTCCTATTACTTGCTCTGAGGAGGGTCTTCATTTGGGGTACTATGGGCTTGAATACATCTTGTGGGGGGGTAGTCCTAGCCACAGCAGGGCTGAGTATGTTTCACCCATCTATACCTACAGGCATGTTCCAAAGCCAGAAGTACTGGTAGGGGTGCTCAGAGGTCATTCTAGACAGCCTCAGAAGCATACCTCTGTGGGTCCTCACCAGCTCCAGCTCAAAACCTTGAGAGTCTTGTAGGTACTGGTAGATGGGATAGCTGAGGTGTATGGGATGTAGGTAAGCCCTAAATGACCTATGCCAGTTAACTAGGATTTTACCCAGAAGAGGGCAGGGGTATGCATGTTCACTAGTCAGTTCATGAATATGCCTTCACATTTGAAATATACTATGTGGCGTGCCAATAACTCACAAAGAGGGGTGCAAATATCATTCCAGGCCTTTTCCTTGGCATATTGCATCTTTTCTATGTCAAAAATAAATTGCAAAATGAAAAGATGAAGAATGATCCTACCATTTTGCGTCCTCACCTCTTAAAATAAAAGAGTAGTTTTAAAATGCATAAAAATGTTCTGCAATGATAAATTACGCATTTATAACCCTATTTAGCAAAGTATTTTACCTTTGTAATTTTAAAACTGTCATTCTGACAAAAAATATAGATGAGCGAGTTGCCCTTTCACATTTAATGTTTTCTTTCTTATTTGCAATTCACCAAGTTCTGCTTTGATTAAAGAAGTGGTATAAATGGAATGCATAATGGTCAGCACTTGACGAATACATTACTCTGACACTGGAGGATAAGATCTTTTTATAAGCAGATTTGGTTTCTTCACCTGAGAAACTTCTCGAGCGTGAGCCCCCGCTGGCTTCATCACATCAGATATGCATCTTGCCTTCAACTGTTAGCACACATAGAGAAATATACTTGATTTAAAGGGGAAGAGACAAAAGTCACAGTATAGCTTTTGTAGTGCTACAGGAGATGAATCATTCTATGCAACCTGACTAATCCTGAAATGTTATGCAGCTGCTGGAACAGAACTTGCAGCCATAAGACTCAGTGGTGATTATATAGCATTCCTTCCTGATATTAAGTGCTTTCTGGGAGGCTTTGTGACCCCTGAACACAAATGTGGGTTGAGGATGCTCAGGACTGCTCAGGCTTATGTCCTGGATAGGTCAAAGAGAACAGGGTAGAGAATGAAAGCCATAGACTTCACAGGTCAAGATGATGCTAGAATATTTGCAGTAAACATTTTATAGAGTCTGAATTCACCTAGAATTAAGTCATAACTTGTGAAAACATCAACAGACAAAAAATACTTTGTTAACACCCAAAATCATACAAAGATTTTTAAGATAAAATTTCCCTGCAGTCCCTTGGCATGTTTCCTTTGCAGAGTTGAGATATTTTGTTGATTTTACAAAAGAACAATGCCATATAAACTTGTAACAATATTACACCTTGCCCAGAAGAATCTTAATGCACATGAATCGTATCAGTGACCAGTGAAATGCAGCCACATCTGCAGTAGAATGCAACAGGCTTTTACAGCACACAGTATCATTACATGTCTGCTTGATAGCTTGGTACTGCACTGGACACTAACAAAGAAGGTTGTGCTGTGTTTATTTCCTCTCATTTCAACAAGGCCTGATGGGTCAGTGCTAGCAGATCTTGGTCTGGGGTCAGAATCTATGATAAAGAATGAAAAACATAATGCACAGGGAGCTTAGGGAGATAGAATCTGATTATCCAATTTGGAAATGAGCCATAAAACTGGGCTTAACACTCCTACACACGAAAGAGTTCAGGAACTGAGACAGTGACACATTGAAACAGTTCATATTTTATATTTTTATTTGAAATACAGCTTTGCCTTAGACCTCCTGGAAATCTCTCTCTTCTCTTTGGCAATCCCTCGCAGTCAGGGATGATTGTCTTATCATTTGTGTCTGAAGATGGCTGATGATGCCTATCTGGGACTGAAAAACTATACTGCAGCTTAAACATGTGTTTCTGTGTGGGGTGGGTGGCACTGGATTCTTGATTTGGTCCACCACATGCTGTTTCTGCTGCTTCTGATTTTCCATCTCCTGTTGTTGTCATGAGGCTTCAAAGTACTGAGATCCCTGTAGCAGACTCTTCCTCCTTTTGGGGTTGTCCTGGGCAGTAGTTTCCTACAATTGACATCAATGTTGTCGATGTTGTCTGTGATGGCTGACATTGGTGGCTTTCAAGGCACGGAATATACTCAGTGTCTTCCCGAGTCTCACCGTGGATCTGAATTACTAGAGCTGGGGACTGTTCATTAGGAGCTTGTTGGTGGAGGACCTTAGTCTTCTGAGTGTTAAGCGTCAGTCCCATTTTCTTGTATGCCTCAGTAAAAACGTAGATGATTGCCCGAAAGTCTGCTTCTGAGTGAGCACACACTACAGCATCATCAATGTACTGAAGTTCAATGATTGAGGTCAGGGTGGTCTTGGTTTTGGCACAGAGTTGGCTGAGGTTAAACAGCTTGCCATCTATTTGGTAGTCTAGCTGTGCTCCAGCAGGAAGCTTGGTGGTGGTCAGATGTAGCACCATGGCAAGGAATACTGAGAAGACAGTTGGAGCGATGATGCATTCTTGCTTAACTACTGCTTTAACTGTAAAAAGATCTGTGATAGATGCATTACTGAGAACCACCACTTGGATACTGTAATGGAGCAGGCAGAGAATGGTGACAAATTTTGGTGGGCATATGTACTTCACAAGGATCCTCCACAACACTTCTCAGCTGACAGAGTCAAAAGCTTTTGTGAGGTCAAAGAAGGCCAAGTAGGGAGGCTTATTTTCTTGGTGTAGAATTCCTCCTTGGTTTCGTTGGTGGCATCAAGAATTGGGGCATGTGAGCTGATGATAGTGGCATATTGGCTCCCTGCCAGTTTAAGATGGAGAGTCACAAGGCACTCATTAATCCCAATAGAGAACTCACTGAGTTGGTTTATGAGTTCATTCTTAATGGCAGAACCAACTCCACAAAGTTGGCATTCTCTTTCTCGTTTACCCGTCCAGAAGAAGGTATAGATGCCTCCATGTTCTCATGAGTTGTCCATCTCTCACTCACTCGGTCTCACTCAGTGCAGCTACATTGATATTGTGTTGCCTGAGTTCTTGGGTCACGGGTGCAGTGCGGTGCTCTGGGCGTTCACTATTAGGGTTGTCCATGAGGGTCCTGATATCTTCCTAACATCATCTTCTGCCTGCTCGGCCACTGAGGACTTGTAGACGCATGGCTGGGGGCTTGGCAGGCTTATTATAGTCATGACCTGTACTCACCATGTCACAGTACTATCTAAGGATATATGTGGCTTTTCAGAAAGGAAACTATTGCCATCTGCTGTCCTCATCACATTGTGGTGGTGCTGTGGCTGCTTGGTCGGCAACTGCTTATTTGTTGGAGTTACCCTTGCTTATTTCACAGCTAACTTTCCCTGAAGGTCATTCTACTATCTGCCTCCTGTAGATGCACTGGGTAGCAGTACAGCTCTTCCCCACAGAAATGTCACATAGACAGCAAGAGAGAATATAGGCACATGGGTCTACACAAGTTGGATAGTGCTAAGGATCACTCACTTGAAAACATTCTCTGCCCATCTGCCTCTTCCACGTGAACAGCATGCTGAAGAAAATGCCATGTTAACCACTTTGAGATGCACCCCAGGGCATGACCAGAGCCACTTTGACAGCAGCTAGATGATGTTTCATCAGCTTGTGACGTGTAGAATGGGAGAAAGCAGGCCTAGTATAAGGATTTTTCCCACCCCAGGCAAACAAAATGTTGTTGCCCAGAGCTGCCTGCCCACTGGCCCAGAGAGCCTGTCCGCTTAGAGGACTGGTGGACTGCCTGCCCACCCAGAACACCAGTTTTGCCACCCCCTACAATTGTTGCTGTACAATATGGCCTCCTGTGTTACCTGTACAGTTATGCCGGCCTTGAGAACAAGTGAGTGATGCATGTTGATGTTCTCTTAGCATTGTTCAACATGGCACAGGCATGCCTTGACTGCAGATAAACGCTGGTTGACACCTTACTTCTAGTCCAAAGCGTATTTAAGTATTTTATACAAACTGGAATAGCATCATCAGGCAAAACTGTGAGCAATCCACCTAACAGAGCCTTATAACCTGATGGCTGAGACACTCTACTGGGGGCTGGGCTCAGGAGAAAGAAAGGACTGAATTTGAGTTTCCAACATGCTGGATGTTGTCAGCATTTGTCTCAAATTCTCAAACAGTTTGGGGATGAATGACACTCTCAGCTTTGGCTATATACACTGTCAGTGGCATCCTGGCTGAGGTTCTGTTTCAAGCTTTGTTTAACAGAAAGTCTGGGCCTGTTTTTCTATCATCTTCCACCTTGTGTAGACCTCTACACCTGTACAGATTAAGGACAAAGTAGGTCAAAAACTGTCTCCTCTTTCCTTAGCTTTTTCCAGTTGTCCTCTTGGCCTAGGTATAATTGATTATACAAAGCTCCATAGCAGCAGTGAATTAAGCCCAGTTTTCAAAGGATCTGGATTAGTTACATGTCTCTGTCTCACTCAGTTTTTCTGGAGAAGTTATTACACAGAAGACTAAGGTAAGTGAAACCCTCTACTAACAACCCCTTTTAACATTAGGGCAGTGAAGAAATTTAATTTAGCAGTAAATATGACTTCCCCAGGCTGAGTGTGACACTTTCTCCGAGCCTTTTCTTCTTTCATTGCCACTTACCCCACTTAATGGTGGTTTGATTAGCTAGCTAAGTGGAAATGGTGAACTGTTACTCAAATTCTTTTTTCCTCTATCAGCTCCTGAAAGGCCAGCATGATAAATGGAATTCAAACCTCAAAGCCTCACTTGCATCACAAAATGTCAAATTCACAACTCGTCTGAGTTCAGTTTCTTAAAATACATTCCCTCCCTGGCATATATCTATGGGTCTGGATGTGCCTGCTCAGGCATTTTTTTAAAGGTCACCCCCATTTAATGTTGTCTTGTATTAAATATACAGAAACTATGGATATTTTTCCAGCCAGGACTGGAAGATTATTATACATACACGTATACTCAACCTCTACTCTTCTTCAGTGTCTAGAAATGCACAGATCAAAAGTTTGAAGTTAAGGTGAACAAAAAATCCACCAAAGCTTTTAACCC
>NW_017729032.1:72854546-72855508 GCF_001723915.1 Gavialis gangeticus
CTTTTAACCCCCCCCCCCCCGATTTATTTTCCCTCTTCTAGCAGTGGGAGGGGGATAAATTCAAACCAAATCTCCAATAATTAGGTTCTATACCTGTAAATTTATAATAAATTTATAAATTTTCCATATTTGCAATCTAATTACTGGGGGGTCATTTTATAATCAGGATCATCTTCTATTCAAGCAAATAAGGTATTACCTTTTCTATGTCTCATGGCTGCAACAGTGCATTGTGGGTTGAACTTACACCATCTGGAAAAAAGGAATGTCATCACATCTCCCAAAATTACGTTTTTATTACCTCACCTGTTGCAAACCTGCAAGTTTTGGTAATATACTTTGCTTCTAATTGTATCAAGCTCATTTTGGTGAAAGAATCACAAATATTTTCAAGCAGTTCATAATGAAGAAGTTATTGCTTTTCATCATGTTAACAAGATTACCATCATGTGTTCATGAATACTTAAGCACATTCAATAATAAAGGATGGGATGTGAAGAGGATGAGCTATTGCATCTCAGAGATGATAATCAAGGTTTTAAATTACCTATATCTTTTGAATTAATTGGGGGACAGTCATATCAAAACATTATTTCTTAAAGTGGCTATAGTCAGCAAATAAACATTTATTTCTAAGGACCACTGCCACATTCTGGCAGTAAAGATGGGCATAATAGTTCAAATTTCTATCTGATGGTCAGGGGTGTAAGTTGTAGCTGTGTTGATCTAAGGACATAGGCAGACAAGGTTGGTTTAAATAGTTGGAAAAAAATTTTTAAGCAAGCTTTTGGGTTCAAAAACCCTTCGTCAGGCTGAGGAAGTTTCAACAGTTGGTGTGTGCTCTTCCTGGATGGAATGAAAAGTAAATGAGCCAGAGGCTGGGCTGGCATGCATGCAAGACAGGTAGTCAGTGAAAATGTAGATTGAGGAGTCAATGGGTGAGAGACAGGCGGGGGGGGGGG
>NW_017729032.1:72855955-72880785 GCF_001723915.1 Gavialis gangeticus
TGGGAAGATCTCTTTAAGAATAGGGTCTGTTTCTAGTATGGGTTACAATTGTTTGAGGATTTTCCATATGGATTTGAGGGAGGGGTGATATGTCATAACCAGTGGTATGCAATTTGTTGGGGGTTTCTTCTGTACTGCAGCAGTTCTTCATGTGGTATCTGAATGGCTCTTTCAAACGTGCGAAAAAAGAATCTTTGTAGTCAAAGGAAGGTATTATCATTATGTTACTCTGAGTAAGATCATGCCCTAGCATGGTATTGCACAAAAGTATAAAGACAAATTACAGATGAAGGAGCTGAGCTTCTGAAATATTTGGCTTTTACACTACTGGACTGGTAGGGTTGGTTTATACTGTAAAATTTGACCATGGTTGTTGATAGTACAATTGTTAACAGTGTAGCTGAGCATCAATTAGCAGTCGATACAGATCAGAATAAAGAATGCTCCGTGTCTTGTCATCTGATCATAATTAAAGACTATTGTAATGAGCCCAACAGGAGTAGATGGCAGCATGGGGAAGAGAACAAAGATAATAAGATTGTGTGATCATTTGGAAGGTCCGTGCATGTTTTTTATGAGGGTATATCAGTTCTGTTTTTTATAATGTCTGAATACAATTAAGTCTCCTGGATAAGTAGATTTTGATCAGAGACTGCCAGAAGGATAGGCTAGGAGCATAGGGGATGGGGTAAAGAAAAGGACTTCAGGAAGAGGGGCAACAGGAAAAAAATATGTTCAGGAAACTTGCTTCTCCAGGGCTCTGTGCTCAGGCTGAAATGAGGCTGCTCTTCAGTTAGAGCAGAGCGGCAGGGACTCAGCCAGAGAACAGAGCCCCAGAGAAGCAGCTTTCTTTGGGCTTGGTCTGAAACTAAACTTCCCATAGCCAGACTATGTGGCCAGCGAAAGCAGGCTTCCCTGGCTCTATGGTCTTCCTTCAATTAAGTTCAGAGCAGTTGGAGAAGGACCACTAGTGGTCTGGAGGATAAGAATGAGTAGAGCAGATGGGAAATGTGCACCTTGGGGTGTTGGGGGAAGGAAAGTAAAGCATTTTGCCTCCCCTGCCCATTCAAACAATAACTAGGAACGGCATGGATCAAATGTTTTAAAGATAAACCTACTTTCGAGTAGCTTCTGTTTAAAACATTTAGAGGTTGCTTATGGGAGTTTAACACCTGTTAACTAATAACTGCTCTCATTTTAAATGCTTTTATGAAATTTTTTGGTAACTTGTGCCAAGTCCCCCAATCAACAGCTTGAGTGAAGGCAGCATGAGATGGGGGCAAGGAGACAAGCTAAAGACACCTGTGAGGTACATAGGATGGGCTCCACCAATTAAAACAGCAGGATCTCAAGCCTGGGATTCAACCCAAGCTCTGAAAGGTGAACCTGCTACAGTTAATTTTAAATATTGGCCCATTTAAATTTTTTTAAATCCAGAATTTAAGAAGAAGTCTTACTATGCATTACAATTGAATAAACCCTCACCTGTCTAATCCACAAAGCACAGCATTATGCCTTACACATTCTCCCCCCACCCCACCAAATTTATTTTCTAATGGCCTGGATGGGCAGTAATGCTTGATAACACTATAAAATAACAGCACTCATGCTGTACTTCCATCCAATAGTTTCATGAATTTAGTTTTGCAAGACACCTGTGAGGTACATGGGAATTATTGTTTGCTTTTATTTTCCTATGGCCTGATTCACAACATTAAAGTGAATGGGATTTTTACCATTGATTTCAATGAGATTATGGTGGGTTTCAATGAAGAAAGGAAGGCACAGTGAAGTTTAATATCTTGTCCTAGGTCATTCAAGAGCAGAGGACAGAGCTCAGAAAGCATGGACAATTACCTCTTACCTCTAGTTTTAGAGGGAGGCATCATGGATCACTTACAGTTAAAAGCATAAGAACACCCAGTACCTGTACATAGTGAATTTATAATTAATTAGGTAACATTGCCTCACTGAATTACAGTCATATGTTTATAAATAATAGGTAAAGCTTTCAAAGCACTTATTTCAAAGTCACATAAAACTTAGGCTCTAAGTCAGTGAATTGCTTTTGAAAATTTTACTCAATAGGGAACAACTTATCCTGAAAGAACTGTAACTCATACAACACCTTTACTTTTGTAAGCAAAATATGGGAAGGACAGATGATAAAGGCACTGGCAGTCTACTAAACTTTTATAGAGAGGGAGTTAGTTGTATTCATCTGAAGTATTAGTCTATAATGTGCCACTCTGCCCTGCCTTCTTCCTATACTTTTATAGTCCATTCCTTTTAAAGAGAATTTTTAGTGGTCATGAAATATGTCAAAATGGTTTTATGTTTTCATAAAAAGCCAGGTTTTTTTTTTAGGGTTAGAGCATGGGTTTGGGCACAAGTTCTATTCGTATTTCAGCCTCTGACTTTCTGTGTGACCAGGACAAATGTGCTTAATATTAACCTCCCCCACAAAAAACAAAAACACAAACCTAACAAATCCTGTGCCTTATTTTAACTATCCATAGAATAGGGTAATAATACTACCTTAGGGTAACAGGAAAATTCAGCCTTGGACAGACAGCATGAAAGTTGCATTGATTCTGGGTTGGACCTATATACTGCAGATTTAACAGCTTGTGTAATTTAATTAATGCAAGCTTATTAACATTCAACTTAAAGCAGTCTGATGCAGAGGGACAGCATCCCCACCTTGCTTAACACAGGGACCGAGACCAGGTCACTGGTGTGAAATGGGTATGCTGATTGTCTCCAAGGTCTCAGGAACATACCTTAAGTTATGTCAGAGCTCAGTATATGGTTACATCATATCCTGAGTTAGTTCCCAAGTTAACTATCATAGGAATACGAGTAAAAAAGTCACATAGTCTTTGTTACCCACAAAATGATGGTGGCTGATATTTAATCTAAAATAAATGACTTGTCATATTTTGTGATGCTAGAATGGTTTGATTCCCACTGTTTGTCTTTCAGGAGTGCAATGAAACATAGTAGAAATCTTTGCAATTAAAGTGACTGACTTATACAATATAAGCCTCTGACAAATTAAAAAACATTCTATTATAAACAGGCATTGTGCATAATCTGTCCTAAAGTTGACATGAAAATGCACTTTTAATCAGTAAGCCAATGAACAAAATTCTTTTGCAATATTGTTACATTAAGTCTTTTTTTATCTTTGCATTTTTACTTTTCTTGCATTCACCTTTTTTTCATTGGACCAAGCCTCCAGTATCACAATCAAACTGAACACATATTTTTCATTAACCACTGTCTAGACCTTCTATGTCCCTATCCAAACCCCTTTGAAATCCTCAGAAGCAGCAATCTGATTTGCCTCATATTCAAAGCTCCCTTCCTGAGAGGACAGTCAAAATATGTATGATTGCTTTAAGCCTTAGATGAGGTAAATGCAATGTTCAATAACTTCATCAAATGAAGTCTGAATTTTGTGGTGCAAATGCCAGTCTTCACAGTTCAGTGAACTTTTTCAAATGGTACACAGCCTGCCTATATCAAATTTGTACAAAAGGATTGATTTTTTTTTGTTGGAAGAAGGCCATTTTGGTTTTGTTGCATGCTTTCCAGAAATAACAATGCTATATTAGAAGATAAATGATAAACAGATTACTGTTTTTAAGTATTATTCAGCATGTTAACAACTATGTAACAGACTTTCTGCTGTAAACTTAACTAGAAAGTGTCAACCTGATTATTAAAGTTCTGCTTCCCAGGAGTCATATGGGATTCTGGGCAAGTATTTTTGTTTGGCTGACAGGAGCATTATGTTTTAGACTCTACCCTTATACTGCTCAGACTTTTTTTCTATTGCCTTGGATTTCTGGTGTTATTGGTAGGGCAGCTATAAGAGACAGCCAGTGATTTCTGTGCATAGCAAGTATTAGTGATTGTGATAGCAGAAGAATATGCTACAAAAGCAGATACATTTAGAACATCCATTTCTAGCGAGATATTCATTGACAGCACAAGTGGCAGTTGTTTAATGAATTATTTTGAAACCTGAATAGTTCAATAAATTCATTTCAGATTTCTCCATCCATGTTTCCTATGGTCATTTGTAGGCAGCTATTTTGTTTTTATTTGTTTGCCTTTATCTGTGGCAAGATGGTGAAAGAACTGTCTTTTGCATATACAGTATCACTTTTAAAAGCCTCTAAATCTGCAAATGTGCCTAAAGTCTGTGTTCTGAAATACCTGGTACCAGAACCTCACCCCATGTAAATAAATGTAATAGCGCTATACTGATTTCTATGAGCTCTGGTTCCAGCCTTTAATGTCTGTATCAAAGTTATGTATGATCAAAGATTTCTTTTGTTCTTTCCCACAAAATAGTTTATATTATAACATTCCTAATTGGCTTTCTTTCTGCAGGTCCCTTTTTGTGGGATTAGTAATTTTAAACAACATCTACCTCCGTTTCTCACAGGCAACATTTTTATTGACATCAATCTGTAAAGCCTGTAGAAGTTAGAACATACAGAAGGCCAGGTTTGCTTAGCAGATATAATACAATTAGGACTATTAAAATCTTCACCTGGGCACTAATATAACATATAACATAGCTGTCAGTCTTTTGTTGGGAGTCATGCTCAGTTGGAATTTTGTTTTTCAGGATGGCATTGTGCAACATTGAATTGAGCAGCAGTAAAGGTCTGGAGGGTCTAATGAAACTTGAAATGAGTAGGAAAGTTTAAGCAGCAGTGGGCATATCTACTTGAGACACTAACTGCGCAGTAGCCTAATAACACTGCACAGTAGTGTGTCAGGAAAAACCCGTGTCAATTCGGTACTGTGCAGTAGTGCTGTAGCAGTTAGCATCTGAAAAAATCCATGCATGGGTGCTACTGCACAGTAGTGCCAATTACTGTTCATTCATTTAATATTTGCTTATGCAAGTACTAAATGAATGTGCAGTAACTATGGTGTATTAATGAACGTGTAGACACACCAAGCATTTATGGAGATATGGAGTTGAGCATAGTTTAATACTGATTTTATGGAGTGATGAGAAATACCCTTGTGGATGGAGAAGATAAGGCTGGTGGCATAGAGAAGTCTAGGAGAAAGCAGGGTAGATATGCACCTTACAGACTAACAACATAAGATATATATGAGCATAATTTTCCATGAACTCAAGCTTGCTTCATCAGACTTCACACTAACATGGATAACTACCTCTGCTCATAGCGAAGTCTTTACATCAAGAATTCTCTTATTAGTTGCTATGTGTAAATCAAATGTAAGATTGATGATTTCAAAGGACTACAACTGGTGTTAGCGGTGGAGAATCGACTATGTTATGTAGAGAGATGTGTGGTGAATAAAGCAAGGTTTTTCTTTCAAATGCCTCCTTAAAGCTATGCTTGGCTGTGCTGCCTACAAAAAACTGGACAATGGTTTGGCTTCTAATATGCTGAGACCACTGCCTGTAAATTTGCTTCATTGTATCTTTTTATTTCCTGCTGATCTTTGTCTCTTGTCTCTAGTCTTTCTTTGTAAACTCTGTGGGGCAGAAGCCATCTTTTTAATCCATGTTAATACAGTGCTAGCACAGGGGGAAGGAGGTTGTCCTCATACGTGCCTAGGGCTCCTACATGATAAGGGAATTAAAACAGTAAATAAATAATAACTGGATAGGGACAACTGAGGAAAGAGTGAGGAATTTGGTTTAGTGAGCTCACTGTTTAATGGTGTAGGCGCAGTTTTTCAAAGAATTTGGGATTACACTGCAAATCTATGGAATTTGGAAGCCCAAACTTGACCATGAAGAGCATGATGTACATGTAATCTGTCTATTTTTGGTATTAATACAATTCCAGGAACATTGGTGTCTAAATGCCTCTGAGTAATTGGTGCTAACCTGTTCAGATAAGTAAACTAAGTGTGAAGTTGTGCTGGTAGTAGAAGCCAGGTGTCAGGAAAGAGGGAGATAAATATACGGAAGTGAGAGCAAGCACTTCATTAAAACCGTAGTATGCAGACAAGGTTAGAAGTAAATTATAGATTAAACTTGCTTTTAGCTTCGTTGAGAATAAGGACCTATATGTTGAAGCCTCTTGGGCACAGTTGTCACTGGCTGTAAAATAAAATATATGACCAAGACATCATGTGGTAGGTTTTTTGCCTGAATACAGTGCAAAGGGGGGAGAGGAGGTGGGGAAGAACAATGAGGAGGATGTTTTAAAAAGGGAAAAGAGCAGAGTAAGGAAAAACAAATCAAAGTGGTTAAAACAGTGGGAAATTTGAACTTTGGCTTATTGCAGAATATTGAAGAGGTTAAGATGGCACAGAGTATGGTAGTGGTTAACATATTGTTCTGTGCATCAACATTTTGATTTCATATTCATTTGATAAATAATGCAGTGAGAACAGGAAAAGGTACATATGAACTCTCTCTGACATTGCTTGTAACAGTAGAATGGAATAGAACAGTAGGGCTGGGAATGTCAGTTGCTACACACACTAACAATTATGCAGTTAAAAAAAATCAGCCAGCAAAAGATGAATCTGTCATACAGTAAAAGCATTAAAAAAATGTTACATTCCATTTACATGTGTTGCACAGGGAAAATTGTATATGACAATGTAGGTGACCCCTGGTATGGGTGCCAGAGCGTGGCATGTGAAGGCATTTTGCTTGGCATGTGTGCCTTGGGATGGATGGCAGGGAAGGGGCCAGGGCAGCATTTCCACAACAAGGATTGGGCCCCTTGTGGTTCCCTCACTGGCTGCTGCTGGCACACCAACATCTTATAAGATGAGGTGGTGGGTGTTTTTGGCACTCTTGCCAAAAACATTGCTGACCCCTGGTATATGCACATATATGTGCAGCATACTGTGGATGAAATGAAAAGTTGGGCTTTTCCAAGCCAGGTGATGGGGTTCTGATATGCATCTGAATGACCAGATCAATATCTGAAGCTCAGCTAAGCCAATACAAGGAATCACGTTGCTAGAGAAATGTGACCTATTGCTTATACACACAAGCCTTTTTTAAGAATAAACCGTGGCCACCTATGATGCTGCGCTATGCTCATATCTCCACATGCCCTAGCTTCCTTTCTCTTGCCTTGCCAGTTGGTTTAGAAATTACTGCAACAGATTTATAAAAGATGAAGTAATGCATTTAAGAATAGATTAAATCATCAAACTGTATAAAATATGGGAATAAAAATCTTCAGGTATAATTAAAGATAAGGTGAAGGTTAGGTCTTGTACACCTGTTTAATCAAAAGCAGACCTGCCATGTTATTTTCATAATGCATGTTGCTAATAGGAATAGATATGCTCAAATAATATACCTCCCTTTTGGAAGGTAATGAAGTTGATTAATTGTTATTCTTGGTCTTTATTATGACTGACAAGCTGACTGAATAAGCAATCAAGTATAGTACATGTGACTGTGTTTTGATTGCTTTGTCCACTATTCACTTTATAATTTTAGTTTTAGCCAGGTATCATTTCAAGCCATCTGAAATAACTGAATGCTACAACTAGACATGTGACAAACTCCTAATTAATACACTATTCGGACATATTTTGATGCCTGAAAAATGACCCCACTCCCCCATCAAGAGAGAAGTCACATTGTCAAAACAGAATTGTATATCCAATTTTCCCTGGTTCCAGATTGCTATGTGTGTTCCTATAGCCCCTGTGCTTATGCAGTTTCTGCTCTTTGCTTGCTTGCAGTGGAACTATTAGAACCAAGAAGGCTCTGAGAGCTGTTCTGATTAACAGGCTCAAAGCCTTGTGGGATGCGTTACTTCTGTGGGAAAGAAGTATGTGGATGTAAACAAGCTGTGTAGCTTTTGTGACACATCAATATGAAAAACATATTTATTTTTGCTCGCTTGTGCTCAAATGGGACCTGCAACAGCAAGTTGCATTTGTTCCCCACGTTTTTTGCAAATGATTGCTTTGCTTTGGAATAACATGTCAGAGAACAAAAGACTCAGGATTGTTAAAGGCTTCTAAAGAAGACCAAAAGATTAAAAAGCAAAAGCAATAATCAGACTATGCCAGGCTGCTGCCTGTTCCAGTTTTTGATACAGTTTTTGTCCCCAATATGAAAAAAAAAGTCAGATCCTGTTGCTGTTATAATATTTTCCCCAGTCATGAAATATCAAAAATTTCATGCTTTATACACTACATGAAATATAGTATTTTGCTGGAATCCTTTGACCTTTTCAAAAACTTGTATTTTGATTGCCCGGCCATTTTGTTGTTTCCCTGCAGGTTAGACAGGAAAGCTTTATTTGCAGAGAAGCTGAATTCACAATGACATTGCATTGGGTTACGTAGCAGATATTCAGAGACAGATTAGATAATGTACAGGATGTAGGGATAATGTATTGATTCGTTTGCAAAACACATTTAGACTGATTGACCCAAGTGATCCTTTCTACTACCATGTGATATGATCTGTTTTATTAACAAGTTCCCAGGACTTTGCTAAAATACTATATTTATCCAAGAACAATCTCATTTGGGCCTTCTTTTTTCTCCTACATCATCCCATTGGTAAGAATATTGTTCTGCTGTTATTCCATATCAGAATGTAATCAAGAGTTTTTGACATTTTTTTCAAGTAAAAGGAGCATACAGAGAAGGTGTAACCCAAGAATAATTCAGGTTTCCAGCATCCTGTATGAGAACTCTAGACTCTAGGGTATTGGCTATTCTGTGGTCTTTGGCTAACCAGAAATTCCATCTTGTGGCTAAGAAATGGTTTCAAACAACTGGCATTTCTGTTAAAGAAAATGTTTTGTTGACAAATTCTGACCAACATTATTCACACTTGATTCTTATCTTGAGTTCTCTCTGCTAGTTATCCTGCCCTTTGGGGTTTTTATTTGACACTGTGAATATGGCAAAATCTTCATCAGGCTTTCTCAGCCTTAATGTCACAAGATAATTTTCCTGTTCCCCATTACAACCGTGTTGCTCCCTGACTTGGATATTTCATTGGCTTCCTGTGTCTGGATGAAGTTCAGCCGACTTGTCACTTTTTTCCCTGCTCTTGATTCCATGTTGTTTTAGACTGTTCTCTAAACTGAGTTGGCAACAATATTCCTATGTTCCCAATGTCCGCTTCCATATCTTGCCTTAAAATGAACTTTTTTGTTTTTGTTGCTTTGCCCTCCCAAGTCTTTGTTCATCTCACTCGTGCTGCATTTGGGCTTGATCCAAATTCTACTAAAGAATTTGGAAAAACACCCTCTGATCATAAGGGTTTTTTTTAGGACAGAGCCGTATCCGTTAGACATTAGGGCATTGTGGAACAATAACTATGCTATAATAGAGATGTGTTACAAATACAAATAATAGGACTCTATTTCAAGTACCCACAAATTGTTAAAGATAATAAAATACTTATGCTAGCTCTGAGTTTCTTACTTCCAGATGTAATATAGTTTCAGATATGAGATGTTAATGATAGTGATGTAGACACAGACTTTTGTGGGTGATTTCCTTCTTAGCTATTGTATGTGGTTTAATCCACCATCATACAATTTTTGAATGATAATTTTCCTGCCTAGTCATTTTCACATTTGACATTCACTTAAGTCTTTCTTATAGTGTAAAGAAAATAACTTTGATTTAGACAGTTATACAATAATTTCACATTTGCTTTTTCATTACTGAGGGCAGTTCAGATGTATAATGTGCCATGGCACTTCATCTACTACCCTTCCACCCTGCAAATCAAAGTAAAGCTATCAATTTAAATGAAGGTTCCTTTTAGTATTTTAGTTATAGAAAAATACATGATTTTCCAGGTTATCTGCTGTCTCTTACAGAAAATCTATTTTTATGATAGTAATGGATTTGTACAAAGAAAATGATTGACCTTAGAGACCTGATAACAAAAAAGTCTACAACTATATCAGAGCTTCTGTTTGTTTTCATTTAATCAAATTACTACAGGGAGAAAAGAATCTTCTCACGTATTTTTCTTGCTGCTGGAGCTTTGTCCATCCTACTCTGGCATTACAAAATTCAGTGCAAAATTCATTTCTGGATGGTTTGGAATGTCTTAAAAAATAGTTTTGACCCAGCTAAGTGATCCTTTCCCAATTTGTCATCTTTTAACAAATTATTAAAGGATAAGAACCCTGCTTTCTAAATTGGAACTGTATGGTTGGATCCTTGTACCGCTGCAAAGACCTGCTGACCTAACCAGCTTATATACAATAAGGAATTAGGTCATAGTATATACAATCTTCTGCAACATCCTGCCTGAGAAAGTTAGTTTGAGATGAAAAGAAAGGTTTGGTGCAAATCATCTTCCAGGTTCAGTTAGTTCTTGCTGCCAAAAAATGGAGGGGGGGTCTGGATGAGATTTCTTTGTGCATTTTCTCTTATTGTAATTGACTCCTTTCCTCTGTTTTCATAAATGAGTATATGAAAGGAATGTATAATTCACTTCTTCCTTCTACTGAAAATGTAAGAATATAGTTTTTCTCCTACTAAATTGTATTACACCATCACAGAGTCTATCAGAAATCTACTCTCTCTATGCTTTTCACCCACAGCTCAGTCCCTGAACAACAGCCATTAGCATGGTTTAATAAGAACCAACACAATAATCATACTCAAAAAGAGCAAATAAAGTCAGCACTTGGAAATTCCAGTGAAATTGGATCCCTTCAAGTCCATAAGTCAAACTTAGGATTCCTGCAGATACATAGTTTCCCCTAGGAGAGTTGCTACTGGCCTAGGAGAAGCCATTCAGGCTTTTTCACCCAGAGTGAAAATGCCACTTTAGGATAAAAATAACTTGGGAACAACCAGGAACAAATCACTCCCAGGAAAATTTATTTTGGGAGAGTGAATGCCTGTACATGCCTGGTCTTTTCTCAGAAGAGAATGTAGTCTTTCAGCATCCTCCTATTCCTTTGTCAGTGAGACAGTATAGTGCTCACTGGACTCTGCTGCTCCACAAGAAGGCAAAACATGACCCCTTTCACAATCCCCACATTATGCTGCAGGGAAACACAGGTTGACCACAGGCAGTCTGGGTCAGCCAGCCAGGGCTGCTTTATGCACTGCTGCCATCTGCCACCAGGCAGACTCAGGAAGCCTGCAGAGTACACTGAGACGTGTGCACAAGGTCCCCACCCCTCGGGTGCACAGTGTCAGAACTGCAAGTCTCCACTCTTTAGGGCTTCAGCTTTTGAATGTCAGTATACACACAACTCTAGGTAAGTTTCTGTCCCTGAACAAAAGTAGGAGAATTCATTATTTGAATGTGTGTATGCAGCCTGAGATTGTACCTGATGGAGAAATGCTCTAAATGCCTCTCACTTTGCAGTGACTTTGCTGAAATTACAGTGGGGGAGAATTTTTATCACTCTTAGTCTAAGATAATGCAGATGAGTTGTAGAAGTTACTAAATATAAAAACAACATAGGGCAATGACATCAGAGATGGCCCAATATCTTCACTAGACCTTTGTAAAAATAATTGATGGGTAGTGCTCTTCTTTGGAGTGCATTCAGGGTACAAAAGAGATTTCAGTCTGATGATTCTATCTATGTGCAGAGATGTAACAGGGTAGCTCTGTGCCCTGGGCAGAGGTAGCTTCTGGTAGTAGTAGTGGCATGGCAGACCAGCAGCTGTGGCAGTTGCTATTTTTGTGCCTCCCCACATTAAATGGGTACTGCTGCTGTGGTCATCCCTGCACCCCATCCTATTTAGTTATGCTAGTCCTGTGTGAAACTTTGAACCTGATCCTGCAATCAACATTCTGTGGGCATAAGGGTCTGTTCACATGAAAAGGATTGCATGAACAATTTTACCTGGGGGCACCTCTTGATAGTAGAGCTGAATCTTAAAATCTTTGTTTTACTTGATTTTTTTTGCATATATTTTTCTCAATATTTTCCAGAGGTCTAATTTTCAAGTCCTTACTTTTTCAGAACTCCCACTGACTTTCATGAGCATTTTGCTAGAATCAAACAAAGGCTTGAGATTTGACCTCTGATTTTATTTCCTTATTGGATTAGCATTACTTTAAGGTTTAATTTTAAAATATAAGAAGTTATGACTTTTTTAATGTTGAGGTTTATTTCCTGGGAAACACTTTGGCAGTGAAGTTTTGATTACAGGTGAGGGCCTGCTCAGTCTGGGAGGATGAGATAATAGAGAACAACAGAAAAAAAATCCCCTCCAGAACCAACTCTGACTGTTCAATTTCCATTCTGTCCAGAGGAGCTATAAAACTAGAGAAAGGTGAGTAATAGATTTGAGAGCCATCAGAAATATAAATTATAGCTAGACATTTCTTATCAGCATCCCATGCAGTTAATGATAAACAGTCAATGAGATGTATGCACTCCTAGCATTTTTATAATGAATCCATTGCTTCTATGACAGTTTACTGTCAAACATTATGCTTAGGAATTTATAACTTTTGATACCATTTTAATAGATGGTCTAGATATGTTACGATCTATTTTTTCCATTTTATGAGCATCAGACTTTCACCTGTAGCTTACCTAATGAAGCTTAAATGCCCCTGCAAATTCTCTTTCTCTCCTTTTTCTCTTCCTTAAACATGACTGTATATCAATCATACAATACTGTATGATATCCTTAGAGTGTAACAGTCTCAGGAAGAACAAGAGGAATTGATAAAAAGGAATTGATACAAACATGATGATTTTAACTATATAACTGCAGAAAAGCTGATTGCTAATCTACTTACTGCCTCTTGTTAGGATTGATCTTTGTGCTAATATTTTGTAGTGTTTTTGTCTGATATTTATAGCTTAGGTATCTTCAATTAATTGGATTATCACCCTAGGGGGTCATATTCAGCTAGAGTGGGTACCATGTACAGCACAGGGCTCAGGCTGGCTAGAGTGGGCACTATGTGCAGTGGGGCCCTGTACTTGGAGCCAGTCCAGTATGTGGGTCAACTCCTGACCGTGGGGCAGTACCAGGGAATGGACAAAAGGGCTCTGCAGGTCAGATCAGGCTGTATCTTTGACACCCATGGCTTAGCTCATTCTCAGATGCTCCTTTAATGGCAGAAACTAGGCACTATAGACCTTTGGCATTTCTTTTTCACCTGTCCCTTGGGCATGGACTCCTCCGTTTCATTGCAGTAGGAAGTACAAGGTATCTCTTGTAGCAAAGCAGTTCTGAAAAGAATAGACAGCATATTCAAGTCATGCCTGTGGATGAATTGCTCATTGTAAGATAAATAGTACTGAACATCAAAATGAATGAAGATGGCAAGCTAGGCCTTTGTTTATTTTAGTACCTTATAATTTGAATATTAATGCCTTCATTTGGAACTGTATTGTATGCTTTCTTCATATTTATAAATACAGGGAGGGTATTTTTACCTACTCTTTCACTTGCATCAAAAATCTGAGTAGCTGATGATAAACTTGGTGGTTTTTAGCTAAAACATTTGGATACAGAATACATGTTTTAAATGTAAAAATAATGGGCAATTTGGTAACATAAAATCTATAAATTTGTGCAGCTTTCAGATAAACTCATTAGCCAGAAAATAATGATTATATGCCTAACCTTTTAATACAGCTAGTACCTTACAGGATTTATAGCTGAGATCTAAACACTTTGCTACCTATTCAGGTTGTAACTAAATGGGATGGCTGATATCTCACGTGGCAAAGGTAAGATGGAATGAGGTGGAAGCAATGCAGGATGGCTTCTGCAGAGGTGAAGACACAACAGGGAGATATATAAGCTATATTGCATAGAAGATTTACTGGCAGAACTGAGGTAAGAGGAAAAGAAAGAATTAGGGTCAGCACAGTAGGCACCCTTGTCACATATCCAACCAGATTGTCAAATGATCTAATGCTTCCACAGAGACATAACAGCCAGGACCTGTTTGCTGGGTGTCAGGGGCAGTGGCAGGGGTGGCAGCAGGCATTGAGTCAGTTGTGATGATTGGGGCAGCTAGGTGGCAGTGACAGCAGTTGCCATTCTTGTGCCCCCTTACAGTCACACACTGCTTGCTATGTGCTGGGTTACCTAGAGGAGTCATGGAGGGGCCTAGACCACCAGCTGACCAATAAGTACTCAAGAGCAAGTTAATAAATTTACTGTGCTAAAATGCTTGGGGGACCTGTGAGACAGCATGTGAGCACTCTAAACAGCGTTATCTCTTAAAAAATTAGCTTACCTGGAGGCTGGCTTGTGTAAGATCATGAATAGATATATGGAAAGGGGAAGTTTCGAGTAATGAAGCCATAGATATGGATAAGAGAAATGATAGATTGGATAAGGCTATGTTAGAAAGGAATGAAGAGGAAAAAGACTTGCAGGTGTTGTATAAATAATTCTCTACTATCAGGAAGAGAAGTGACCCTAATAGAGTCCCATGTAAAGAGGTTTTCTTCCTAATTCACACACAGGGATAACAGACTGATTTTGCCATTCATTATATTCTTGTGAAGAAATTACTTTAAAGTCATTCTTCTGGTGGGTATCTGAATAGTTCATAACAAATCATCCCTTCCGGGAGATCATTCATTATAAGACATATTGATGGCATGTTTGAATTTCTAAAAATGGTAATTTATGCTATTAGCTGAGTTGTCTTGATGACCTTCACTACACTAGTATTTTACTCATTCTTTCATATTCTTGTACTTTATACATACCAGAGAATAATTCATATCCTTGGTAACCTTTGCAAATGATTTCCCTAGAGCTTTCTCTTCATCAATACCAGAGAAAACTAACCCATTGTCATCATCCTCTAAAAAGTAATTAGCCATGAATAATTGCTCCTTCCTGACATCTTTCTAACTTTGCACTGAATTGATTTTTTTTTCAAGTGGATCTATTAATTGTGGAAGCATTAGGCTGCTTTCACACTTTTATTCTCTCATTCCTTATTCTCTGCTTTTGTTACAAGTGCTTGGGACTACATTTTGCTTGTCTTGTTTAATGTTGCTTGAACATTTCCTAAGTTTTATGACACTTTGCATTCCAGGCTGGCATTTCTATCCAACTTTATTAGAGTTGATTTTGGGATACTTTTGCTCAGTGAGTTATTTCCCTGGAAGCATTTTATTTCTTTTAAATTTGTTGTATATATGTACCTGTAATTTGTTAAGCAGAACTTTATGCAACTTTTAAGCAAGTTCCACAAAATTATTATATACTGAACTATAGAAGCTTTTCCAGTGTATCATTGAATATCAACTAAAAATGTGCAAAGAGGAGGAAAGGGAAATTAATTGAAACATAATACCAAGTTATGCCACTAAAATAGAATCACTTCAATTTTGACATATGTCCACTTTCCAGAAATTACTATTTATAAGGCTGAAGTATCCTGGAAATGTTTCTTCAGCTTATTATTAGAAACAAGTACATTTTTCTTCTATGGAAGAGAACCTTTCTAGAGTACAATAACGTATGGACAGATCCTCAGTTATTTTAAATTGGCATAGCCTTACTGACTTTTATGAAACTACACTGTTTTACCTGGAGATGTAACCAGTATAATGCTCAACTCTCAAATGCCTAGTTTGACCCAGTTGTGCCCAGGAAAATGGATATTTCACCCTCTACTCAACATACTGATCCTTTGGAAATTACTTAGATCCTCCTTGTGACCTTCTTAAGCTGTAGTTGTATGCAAGGTCCCCTGAATAGTGTGATGTTTCAGGTAGGTCCAAAGCTGCCTGCAACAAATTGATTAAGCATTTTTCTTTTTTATAAAAGAAGTCTGGTATCTTGGCTGCTTTTGAATCAATGTATACTCTGCCTTCCTTATTTATTAACATACCTCCCATCTCCATTGCATGTCTTACCCAATATACTTATAAAAGCCCTCTCTATTTTTCTGAATGTCTTTGGTCAGCCTTTACATGTGTCTCACTGTCTCACCCAATTATTTGACTTACTGACTCTGTATTAATGTTTGGTTGCTTTTCCAGCATAGTGTATTTTTGAACTGCAGATCATTGATTGTTTCCTTCGACTGCTAGTTCCTTTTATTCCTTCTTTCCACTGGAAGTCTACTGGGCCTTAATTATAGTGGATTTGGGGAATTTCTAGCCTTACTCTGGACCTTTTCCTGTAGCAACCTGTTTCTGTAAACCGTCTTCATTCATGATCCCTCTTGGATTCCACAGGTGTTCTACTCCCAGAACTGAGCTCTTGTTTTCCTAATTTGCTAATATGTGCTTTTCTGAAATCTAAAACCTTTGCACTATTGCATTACAGGGACTCATTCTTTACTCTGCTGGATTCAAGTAGTCTGTAGTCACTGCCTCTAAGTTTCTCAATATCACCTCTCCAGTAAGTAGTACCATAAATTCAAGATGGATTCTCTTATTCTTGTATTATCTGCCTCCTGGATTCCAAAATTGTCTTCCAGATCAATGGTTTTAAATATGTTTGATTCCATGGCCCATCTTAACAATTACAATGTGATCCACATGAGTAGAGGTAGTTTAGTTGGAACTAGAAGTAGAAGTGGAATCACCTTAGTGTAGATGTTAGCAACCTACGGGCCATGGACCAGAATGGTCCATAGACCCTTGGGTCTGACTTGTGAATGTGGAGTTTTGACAGTATTCAGCAGCAAGGGGTGCTGGCTGCTGGTGCTCTCCCAATGCCACCATGGGGAGAAGAGCTAGCTGTGGGTGCTTTCCTTGTGCCATCAGAGAGACAAGGGGTGGTGGAGGCACAGTGCAGATGCCCACCTGCCCATCTCCTCTGACCCAGGGCTAAGAAAGGCTACACCTGCCTTACTGTGGTACTTTATACCCATGTAAAGCAGCACTACATGTGCATCTACCTGACCTAGTTCAGCATTTGCTACCTCCCAGATACTTCCCAAATGAGAAGCAGTATAACTGAATTAACATGTTATACTGTTAGCCCCTGAGCTAATTAACTTGCCTGCAGCACCACACTAAGGCACACTAAGGCAGCAACCTGCTTCCTGTTTGGTCAGAACTGTGTTTGAAGGAGTGTGATACTGCCTTGTGCCACAGCAAAGTATGTGTGGCTAACCCCAGCTATATATCTGTCCTTGTGTCCTACCTGCAGCAGCTCAGTGGTTGAACTGATTAAAACCATTCTTTTAGAAAGCTCAGGAATTCCTTCCCCTTTGTACTCTTCTCTGTATCAGACTCTGAACAAGAATCTGTATAGTTAAATGTCCTGTGACAATATTTTCCTAAGAATGGGGGCCTAGGAATATAACACTCTTTCTTTTTCCTAGCTCTGGAACAGACCTTTCCTGTCTTTTTGTCTCTATCTTTCTCCTTTGTATTTCTACCTATGATTTTTTGCTACCACAGTTTTGCCAATTCAATCACACCTTATTGGGTAGTACATTATTTTTTCTTGCACAACACCATCCCTCTTCCCTTTCTGCCGTTTCTATGGGTAGAATTACATTGCCTCCCTGGCACACTTTGGGGCATGGACTCCTCACCAGATCCCACATCACATACACCATGCCTGCAAATGAGGCAGTGATGCTCCTCATAGGAAGGATGGCAGAAGTGTCCCCCACTGCTGCTCTTGAGATCTCTACATAGGCAACTGGTAGGGGAGGCATGGGGGGGAACATGCCCCCCTGACAAGGCCATCCCTGCTGCTGATGCTTCTGTGGGTGCTCGCCAGCCCCGTCACCGCTGCTGCTGGTGGCTTCTGTTGGTGCTTGCCAGCCCTGTCCCTGCCACCACGGGTGCCCCTCCAGACTCAAGAGGCACCAGTCGCCCATGGATTTCTGCATCCAGTGGGCTTGAGAGCAGAAGCAGAGTATGTCTTCACAGTGGTTTCACCACCTCATTTCTAGGTTTGGTGCATGCCGTGCTGGAAAGAGTGAGCAAGGCCTGCTCAGATGTGGCACCTCTGGAAGTTCCAGGGAAGCAGCATAGACATTTTCTTTCTCACCTGCTTAGATATTTTTCAGATAGAGTTCCTCACAGCAGACTAAGACAGCAAGTCATAGACAATGACATCCTAGTTATAGTAACTATCCCATCAAACTATGGCTATGCCTGTGAGATCATAACCGACATAATTCTTTTTTATTATTTGTACTGTCATGCAGCCTAGTGGGTCCGACTGAGATGAGGTTCCCACTGAACTAGTTACTATACACACATATATATGAAAATGATACTAGCCCCGTAGAGATTACAAGTTAAATTATTTTCTTTATCCTTATAAAATATACTGGGCTGCACACTAATAATGGACTAAAATACTGCAGCAGCACTCTTCCATTGATTCATTTCCCTCCGGTATAGTTCAATCCACAAGATGTAAACAAACAGAATGTAAAGCTCCTTCACAATGCATGATTCCCACCATCACCAGCTTCATGCGCCTCATGATTATTATTTTTGATCTCTGTAGGTCTCAATATTATGAAATCCTTCTGTAAATTTGGTTGCATGCACCAAATTCATCTATGCAGAAACCACTTAGGACAACTTTGAAAAAAATTCTAAAACTCTTTGTTCATCTCTATGAGAAGTTAAATCTCTCTTGGGGAGAAAACTCATAAGAATAGGAAATTGAGAGAAAAATCCCCTGTTGACTATTGGGTATCAAAGGATTCATAGGCGTCTCACTGGGACCATTATTTAAACTCAGATGCTTCTCTGCTGCTTTAGATATAATCTTATATTTTTCATTTTGAATCTGAGTACATCTAATTATTCTTACAGAAATGTAAAATAAATGTGCATATAAATTATAGATTAGGAATGAGGATACCCTAGCAAGTAATTATATATAGTTCAGCTACTTTATTTCTATTCTATTAGTTTAAGTTTGAAGTGATATAATCCTTCTTTAAACTTCTTCCAGAATTGCTTGCATTATTCCTTATTTGCTCTCTGCAAAGCCGCTGCATATGAAAGGTTATTTACTGTGGCACTTGCACTTGCTAAATCTTAATAGAAAAACATCCATGTAAGCAACACCATGGTACCTGTCACAGTTGCAAGCAATAATTTTGTTTCCAAAATCTGCTTCCTATTCTTTTGTAGAAAAGATACCCTGCTGATATGGAAATTGCATGCACTTCCCTCAAATGGACAGAGAAAAATCTACCACAGCCAAATTTACTCATGGTGTAAGCAAATGAAGCTGCTTTGATTTCCTTGCTTATGTCAGCAGTTAATATGCCCCCAAATCATGCTGGCAGGCATTTCAGAAGTTAATGATGTGGGTCCTGGTATCTAGTAGTAGTGCTGACTCTTCCACGTCACTTCTGGGTTACAGTATTGTCAACTCCTGCAATTTTATTGAGTCTCTTAATATTTCTTGTTTTTCAACAATCCTAAGTTCCTGGAGGCATGATTAAGAGAGAATCTTGGATTTCCTTTAAAAAAAGGAACCTGCTAGTTCACAAGGCTGAAAAAAAGGAACTTTGAAAACATGACCTGAGTGAATCTTAAAAGCTCAGAAACCAGTTGCACATCAAAAAGCACAACATTTCATAGCATCATAGAGAAGTAGGGCTGAAAGGAATCTCAAGAGGTCATCTAGTCCAGTCCCCTGCTCAGGGCAGGACCATCCCTGACTAAACCATCCTAGCTAAGTGTCTGCCTAATCTGCCCTTGAAAACTTCCAAGGATGGAGATTCGTCAGTTTCTTTAGGTAGTCTCTTCCAAGTGTTTGATCTTCCCATTCTTACTATTTGGAAAGTTCTCCTACCTAAATTTCCTCTGCTGCAGCTTGAGGCCACCATGGCTTCTAATCCAGTCCCCTATGGCCACAGAGAAAAGTACATCTCCATTCTCTCCATAACTGCTAGGGCTGTGCAAAGCTTTGGTCACCAATTCAATTTGGAGGAGAGTTGGCCTGATTCAGTGGCCAAATCTCCAAATCCAAATTGAATCAGGAGACCCATTAAAAGGTCCAAATCAAATCGGAATGAATCAATTTGGAGAGATTCGGAGATTTGGAAAGCTTGCAGTAAACAGAAAGCGAGACGAGGGAGGGGGATGCGGTGATTTTCTATGTATGGAAAAGTCTGAGAGGTGGGAAAACTGCTCTGATATTGACATCTATAGGTGGCCAGTGACTGTGGTCTTTCTTTGAGTTCCCTTCCAGTCACAGTGCTCTGGGGGAGGGACGTAGAAACAACAGTTTGAGGTGCAGTTTCACAGAAACCCCTGTAGCTATGTCCTTGAAACTTGTCAGGCTTCATGCCCTCAGAAGGGGCTTCCATCCATGCTGTTTTAATCCAAATCTGCAAAACAATGACAAAGTTATAGGTATTTTAGTGATTCCCCATTATAGTCTATGGCCGAATCTCCAAATCCAAATCAGCCGAATCAAATTGAGACAGTGATTTGAATCACCGAATTGAATCACTGTCCCTCTGAGTTGGCCAAATCCAAATCTGAAGCGAATACTTGCTGCTTTGCACAGGCCTAATAATTGCCATTTAGGTATTTGAAGACTGTCATCAAATCCCTTCCCCTTAATTTTCTCTTCTCCACACTAAATAGTCCTACTTCTTTCAACCTTTCCTTATAAATCATGTTTCCTAGGTCTCTGATTATTTTTTATTGCTCTCCACTGGACTCTTTCCAATTTGTCCACATATCTCTTGAAGCTTAGAACCCCAAACCGGTGATGTGCAGTAAATTCTCACCCTCCTTTACCTTGCATTACATCATATGCAGCTTACATGTCCACACACTGCAAACACGCTCGCCCACCAATGAATCCTTCAGTGGGATTCTTAGCACCTAGTGTGGCATCAGGACACTTCACCATGAATTCAGTAGGATAAGGGAAATATAACATAGCAAAAGGCACCACTGCACAACATTTTTGTTTCTAATAGCCAGAGGTCAGGTTCAAGCATTAAGTCAAGATGATCTGACGCTAGATTGTTAGCTGTTTGGAATAGGGATTCTTTTAAATTGATCTCTTATTCCACATCAGAATGACAACACCTTTATGGTGCTTGAAGCTTTTCATTGGGGTAACAAAAGGAAAGGAAGCTAGGATTCTTCAGGAGTTTATGCTTTTACTCTGAGAATATCTCAAGGGCCTGACATGTTTTAAAAGGAACTTGTGCCTAAAACATTATAGCATAGATTTCCAGTGAAACAGGATTTCCAGACAAATCCTGGCCTCCCTGTAGTCAACATCAGAACTCCTGCTGACTTCAATAAGCCCAAAATTTCTACCCTCATATCTTACCTTTTCTCCCAGTGATAATATTGCCACATGTTAGGTATCTGTTAAGCTATGAGCTTTCATGTTTGAAAATATTGCATTAACTCCTTCCTTCTTGCCTGCCAGATGGTTTACAATACTGGTTGAATATATGGATTCTGGAGTATTACAAAATGCCTATAGTGATTTTTTTTTTGGGGGGGGGGGGAGGTTGCTTAGATAATACCACCTCATTACAACAAACCCTTTCCTAACCAATCTTTGCTTTTAATAATCCTAACAGCAGGAACTGTTATTTTTCTTATTATGATGCAGCAAATTGGTTAACCCCATTATAGCAAACAATTTATTTCAATGAACATTTCTCCCTGTTTCATAGGGTTGTAATGAGGCTGTACTGTATGAATTTACTAAAGATGGCAAGATGTAAATAGCTTTTCAATGTACTTTTGGAAGTGGAACCAATAACTTTTAACATATCTTGAGGATCCTTTGGAAAAATGGCTGTTTGAGAATAGCGAGAAATTGACTCAGTGGCCCAGGAGGCCTCCTCCCCTCCTCTGTTCCTAAGATAAAAAAACCCCAAATGATTTCAGTGCAAAAAACCAAATTGTGGTGGAAATGAGGGTGGGGAGGGGCTCTGTAATAATTTATGACTAGTATATTAGGCACAGTTACTGGGCTGTTTACTGTATATGTATAAAATTAACTTAATTAAAATAAAATCCACTTGAATCAACAAGGAGGTTGGGAGACAAACATAAAGGCAAAAGAATGACCTCAAATAAAACATACCTCAACATGCTCCAACCCAGGGAACTAAAATGATAAAGGGTTTTTGGTCGGATTAAAATTGAATTTCTTTTTCTTGGAGGTGGTAGTTGTCAAGGAGGTATTTAAAGGAAACAGACAGAAACACAGACTGCAGAGGTTAGGGCTGAAACATGAGGCATGCTTAGCGTCTCTACCAAAGGATGGCAGGACTCCAAGGGAACCATTGCGGCAGGACTCCAACACCAATGTGCATATAGGTCTTTTGTAGTTTTCAAATCCTTTTTCTCATGTTATCCTTTGCTCCTTAGATTAAACTTGATATAAGAAAGTTGCTTGGTTACTATAGTTACTTCTGGTCATACACGTGTGGTGGGAAGAACCACTTGTGTGTTACACAGGTTGATATATGGCTGCCGCCACTATGTTACAGCCTAATTGTGCAAGAACTGTCGGATTATGCCCAGATACTGAGGGAGAGGTGAATGCACAAGGTGTGACACCTAAGCTAGTGCACTGAGAAAAACAAAACAAATTAGAGGAGGAGAAAGCCCTGCAATGGTGACACAAAGAGCATGTATATATCTTGCAGCATGGCACTAGGGGTGGGGAGGACCATATTGAGATGCACCACTCCTGCTTTGCAAGCACCACATCTCAAACTGATAGTACTATAGCCAACTTAATGTAGTGTTGAGTTTGCTTGTGCCTCTGCATCTTGAAAAGCCCAGTGTGACACTGAGCGTGTGCTGATAACCCGGCTAATCTATTTCTGGTTAAGGAGATAGCATGTCCAGAGCGGGTATAGCTTGTCTCAGCGTAGTGCTCTAAGTACTGTACTGAGGTGGTACAGACATGCTCAAACCAGCAAACAAACTTTTATCTTCATACAGTTGACAGTACTTCCTCCCTTACATGGGTTTTGACAGGAAAGTACATGTGTGAGAGGAAAATTACCTGGCCTGGATCCTAGGCAAAGTAATCCGGCTGTCTATCAACATCTGTGTTTCCCAATGACGAAGATTAATTGTGCCTGGACACATTCCAGCACTGCTATTTCTTCTCCAAGGACAACATCTGTTATAGCCTAACTCTTCCTGTTCACTCTATGGGACCTTAAATGTCCAAAAAAAGTGGATTGCTAAAAATAAGGTGTGGTGATGTTGAGTGTGGCCATGTTTATGTCCTAATGTGGCTTTAGGGAAGTGGTTTGCAACCTTTTTTTCATTTGCGGACCCCTAAAAAATTTTGAATGTGGGTATGGACCCCCAGGGGTCTGTGGACTACAGGTCGAAAACCACTTCTGTAGGACATCTACCCTGGTGGAGAGGGATGCAGTAGAAGGATGGTGATTCACAATTACAGTCCTTTCTCCAGGGTGCTCCAGGGGTAGAGAGACTATTATTTAGGGCCAAATTTAAAGGTTCAGTATAGCCTCTGGGCAGGTGTATCACATGTAACTACTTAAATATTTTGTTGTGGGAAGGAAAGTAACAATGTGCTCCAGCAGCCCTTGCTTTGTGGCATTTCAGGGAAGAAGAACAAAAGGAAAAACAAAAAGTACAGGATGTCAAAGAAGCTGTCATTGGAACACATTTCTCTTACACTGTCTCTGAAAGGAAAGATGAAACAAAAGATAGTAAAATATTTTGTGTGTGTTTGAGATGAAGTGAACTTGAATTCTGTTGTTTCTCTACTAAAACACATCATTGACTAAAGTAACATAAAGCTCAAAATGCCATCTTTGACAATAGTTATAGAAATGCTACTTACGGTTTTCATTTTTTAAAAAACTTTGTTGTAGCTTGTCAAACTCCAGAACAGTCTAGCTTTGCAATTTGTAGAATCTCCTTTTGCCCCTTTGCTACTTACACAGGTTTACAGAGCTATTGTGTGTTCTGTTCTTCTTTTGTGCTTCTGCTATAAATAGGGATGTGCAGATCAGTGAATGTCCACAAATGCTTCTGTAATAGAAAGTATTAATGTGCAGGGATGGGATGACTCATAGAATACAGAACTTGTCATCTTAGAAAACTATCATTATAGTGTGTTTGTGCCTCAAAGGGCATGTCTACACTGCAGTGACTACAGCTCATGTAGACATACCTGAGTTAGCGTGGAGGCTAGCTAGTTTAAAGCTATCTCAGGTAGCAACCCACAGCACCATGAAACTTGTACAGGCTGCAAAAGCTGTCCAGAAAATGAGATAATCACTCAGAGGAGCAGCCTGAAGTGAGCACTGTGTTGTTATTGTTTAAGAGCCACCAGTGTACAGGTAGCTAGTTTAAAGGCAGCCTGGGCAGACTGATTAGTGACTGCAGTGTAGATGTATCTGAAGTCATCATCTAATTTATCACTATGCTGTCCTGAGACATGAATGAAAATGTTGCAGCAATGTTGCCATTAGGGCTGTATGAAGCTTTGGTTCCTGATTCGATATGGTGCAGATTCAGCCTGATTCAGTGGCCAAATCTCTGAATTCAAATTGAATCAGGAGACCCTTTAATCTCTCTGAATCTCATCGGAACCCTTCAAATCAATTTGGAGAGATTCAGAAAGGTTCAGCGAGGAGGGGAGGAAGGAGGACCTGGGAAACTATAGGCCAGTTAGTCTTACCTCAATCCTGGGTAAGCTTTTTGAGAGAATTATCCTGGCACATGTCCATGAGGGGCAACCAACACAGGTTCATTAGAGGCAGGTCCTGTCAAACCAACCTGGTGGCCTTCTATGACCAGATTACCAAATCCTTAGATGCAGGGGTAGCAGTGGACATAGTCTTCCTGGACTTTAAGAAGGCCATCAATGCTGTCTCTCACCCTGTTCTCATTAAGAAACTGGGGGACTATGGTGTCGACACC
>NW_017729032.1:72881381-72897156 GCF_001723915.1 Gavialis gangeticus
GTCACAAGCTGGCAGAGGGTAGATTCACATTAGATATCAGGAGGTGCTACTTCACTGTCAGGGTGGCTAGGATCTGGAACCAACTTCCAAGGGAAGTGGTGCTGGCTCCTACCCTGGGGGTCTTTAAGACAAGGCTAGACAAACACCTTGCTGGGGTCGTTTGACCCCAGTACTCTTTCCTGCCATGGCAGGGGTTCAGACTTGATGATCTGCTCAGGTCCCTTCTGACCCTACTAACTATGAAACTATGATTTGGATACAGACACAGCTTTAAATGTTTTTTCTACATACCACAAGGTAGCAGACGGCTTGTGAATGCTGTGATGGTGGGGCAGAGTGTGTGTGTGTGTGTGTGGGGGTCCCTAGTGTGCTTGGCAGCAGACCCAGAAGTGGACCAGAAGCACTTCTGGTCCACTTCCGGGTCCACCAGGGAGCACACAGGGGACCCCGCCGCACCCTCCAGATTGGCAACTGGTGCCTCCTGGGTCTGGGGGGGCACCTGGGGTTCCTGCATGGCCAATTGCTGAGTCGGGGGGGCATGGAGGGCGGCGGCCCTCCACGTGCTCAGTGGCAGATCTGGAAGTGGACTGGAAGTACTTCTGGTCCACTTCCGGGTTCACAGCTGAGCATACGATGGGGTCATTGTTTGACCCCAGTACTCTTTCCTGCCATGGCAGGGGGTTGGACTAGATGATCTGCTAAGGTCCCTTCCGACCCTAGAAACTATGAAACTATGAAACTATACAGGGCCCCCTCCCCCCTGCTTCTGTGGGTTTCTCCATCTGCCCCAGCATTGCAGCATTCACGAGCCATGCCTGGTACCTCGAGGTAAGTAGACTAAACATTTAAAGCTGTGTCTATGTCCAAATCACTGATTCTCTGAATCAACATTGAATCTTCACATTTGGAATTGGCTGAATTGAATTGGGGACAGTGATCCAAATCAATGAATTGAATCACTGTTCCCGATTTGGGCTGAATCTGAATATAATACAGCCTGTTTCACACACCCCTAGTTGCCATTATGGTCCACGAAATATTTGAAAACTAAGAATTCTTGTGAGTAATAACTTTTATTGGACTGACTTCATGGTCGGGATAGATACAGACAAGATTCTGGGCATGAGAGTTCCCTTTCTCAGGCCCTTTCTCAGAGTTCCCTTCTTCTCAACCCAGAGATCACAAGCATCCCTCTCCCCTTTCTGCTGTATGTGTCAGCATTCTTTTAAACCTTCCTTAGAGGCATTGGGTGTTGGCTGAAGCCAGGGCCAGGGATTTTGACTGGGGAGAGAGTACCAGTGTTCCTGCTGGGACTGCAGCCAGAGGGTCCCTGGCTAGAGGATCTTGGTCCTCTGCTCAGGGTCAGACCGATCCCCATATTTGGGGTACAGAAGGAATTTTAACCCATGTTCAGATTAGTATGGAGAGTGAGTGAGTGAGTGAGTGAGTGAGTGTGCATGCGTGGGTTGCCTTCCTTTGTAGCGGGGAGGGGGGTGGCCCTCTACCTGGGATCTCTTGAGTGGATATTGGCAGCCTTTTAAACAGAAGCAGGATGATGGCTGCTGTGGTCCCTCTGCTTTACCTGTGGCAGGTTAGGGTGTGGTGCCTTGTGTTTCAGGGTTGACAGTAGACTTATGAAGAGTTTAGATTTTATAGGATTGTTTGAATTATAGATTGTATAAGATGGTTTGGATAGGGACTATCCTGCCTCAGGAGGGGGGTTGGACTAGGTGACCTCTGTAGGTCCCTTCCAGTCCTACTTCTCTATGCTTCTATGAAAATGTTCAGCAAAACTTAATTTTTTTCACCAAGCCATTTTGTTAAAAAAATTGAACCAGCCCTAAGCCAATTAAAATGCAATTGTGAGTGAGATATTTTCTTCAAATTGTAGCCAGTTTTAAAAAACAAAAACCACATTTTGAGGGAAAATGTATCAAAAATTCAAATTTAGAAAATACCTACCAGAACTAATCATTACTTGACTGATTGATAACTAGCATACTGTGCATTGGTATTAATGGTCCATTGGCTATGGGTTTTATTATTATCCTCGATTTACAACTGGGTAAACTGAGGCACAGTATTAAGTAACTTACTTATGTTCACACTTTTGATTTATAACCTTAACTATCTTTCATGACATTTTGTAGTCATTTTTATTCAGTGTAAGCAGTAGTCATAAGCATGGGTAATCGTCTATGCCTAACGAGGTCTGTTAGAGAATAGTTGAAAAGATGATTATGGGGTGTGTGATGGTAGTGGGATTTATTTTAAGAGCTGATTTAGTGGGGGGAGGAGGAGAAGAGGGAGCTGGGGAGTTCGTTATTTTTTAATTCTGGCCCACCAACTTTACTTGCAAAACAGAAGAGTTTCCAAACAGTGCTAAACACAGTATGCAAAGCAGGAAAGATAATCAAGAAGCACTGACGAGATATGATATATTTTAAGAGCAAGGTCATTGTTCATTAATATTGCTACTGAGACCTTAGCTACATACAAAATTCTTTTCAAGTTCTAGTTATCAAGCTGCACGGTACTCAGAATCATTGTCTGCATATAGAACAGTGTGATTAGACTTTCAAGTTTATAAAACCAGGAGAGCTACCTGAGCTTGCAAGACTGTATACTCAAGTTGGCAGCACCTGGCTGAAACATTATGGCAATAGCATAACTAGGCATTAGGTACATGAGACATCTACCTGGGGCACTAAGTTAGGAGGAGCACTGGAATTGTTCTGTGGAGTCCATGCATCAGCAGGATACCCATACAGGTAACTCTAAATCAATCCTGGTGGCTGCTGCTGCTGCTTTAAGAGCAACAGCTGGAGTGGGCAGAACACACAGTGGCAGCAGCAGTTCAACCAGGGCTGTTTAGGAGTTCCTGGTGTGGGTAAGTGCTGTGCCCCTTGGCTCTGTTCTTGGAACTCACATGCTCTCCACCCCCACTCTGGTAACCATGTACCCACTCCCAGCTCCCCATAGGGTTTGCCCCTGGTGCCAGTTCTGCTTGTTATGCCACTGCATAATGGCTTTTGAATATTTTCTGGGGGAAGGAAATGTGGGAACTCATAGATTCCTGACATGTGGCAAAAAGGGGGAGGGAGGGTGTGACAGGTGCGCCCCTTTGAGGTCCATCTACTGGTGACCCTGCCCACCTGTTATGGGCCAACCGCCTACCTTCTCTCCTGCCCTGCCTTGTTGTTAATTGATTAATTAGAAGATGTTAATTAAGTGGGAGGGTGCCCATTTACTGCCCTAATGCAAGGGGGCGCTATCTGCAGCTCCTTTCCTCCCCTACACCACAGCCCAAGCCTCGCAGATGGTACGCACATCATTTAGTCTGGGCCTTATTCTACTCTGGCCCCCTTGTCCTCCCTGGGCTCTCCCCGGCCCTGTCTCACTTTGTGCCTCACTGGGCGTTCGTCAATGCTGCCCCCTCTCTGGGGACTTCTTGCTGCCCCCCTCTGTGGGGCTGGGGACTTCTCGCTGCTGTGGGTTCCCTATGAGGCCTCCTCCAACCCCTAATAGCTTCACCCAAACCTCCGGTTCTAAACAGCAAACACAAAACACAAGCCCCTGGGCTATAACAAAAAAATCAAAGCCACCTGGCTAAAACATCATTCAGTCCCTACCAGGGAATTCTCCACCCCATAACAGCAATCAGGAGCTGCTCATGCAGTCAGGCTTCTCTCCTGTTCTTGCTCCAGCAGAGCTCCTGCTCCCTTGGCTGCTAGCAGGGATCTGCCAGCTTGGCCTCAGCCCTGGGGTTTAAATGTGAGCCAGGCCCTGCCCCTTCTGGTCAACTGACCACTGGCAGGTGTGGGTCACCAGTGAACTCTGGTTGCCCTATCAGTTTCCTCCCTTTAAAGGGAGCAGGGCACCTGATTCCTCTGTGACAGAGGGTCATGGAGTTCCTATCATGATGCAGTGGGAGGTCTGGTGACATGTTAGGAAAGGGATGAGAGAGGGGGCACATACATCCCCCAAAATGGAGCTGAAAATGGTACAGAGGAAAGGAAACATAGTGAAGAATGAGGATATTTAGGAAAGGTGGATGCACAGAGGTACTGGCATACTGAAAGAAGCAAAACACAACAGAGCCCCCGGCTGAAGGAAGAAATAGGACAGGGGGTTGCACTAGTTTTATGAGACAGAATGGTATGGGAAAACAGCATGTTTAATGTGGTCAGCCTAGGGGAAGAACAAGGTATACAGCCTCCTGATTTAGTTTAGTTAACATCATATTTATGCTGCAAGGACCAAATTATGCTACTGAGTGTGACTGCTCAGCCTCTAACTTGATCCTAATTGTCACATATTTTGGAGATGGACAGATAGAGGAAACCTCCCAGAAAGACAAGGCAGAAGTGTCTGTGCTTTGTACTCTCTTGAGTTTAGGTGTTTCATATCAAATTCTGCAAAGATTAAGTGAGCGTAACTCTGAACCTTCATTTTCATGTTGAGAAGGAGCCTATGAGCATCCAACTGGAGTGCTTGTACATGTGATGATTTTTCCATGTACACATGACATAATTGCCATAATGGCAGCACCATATATATATATGTGCACAAGGTCCGTGCATATCAAATTGTCCCATATCATGGCAAACTAGACAACCTCCCAATGTAGTTTGAACATAGCAACTTGTCCCATTTTGGACAAAAACCTGTCACCACAACTCCAACTGAGATGTGGCTGGGGATAGGAGGGAGCAGCAGTTACAAACAGAAGAGGAGTGAGCTGCAGCAAACATTTTGTGTGTGCAATCCTGCAGCACTCTGTGTAAATAGGCGGTTCCTCTGGAGTCAATAGAACTTCCCATGTGATAAAATATTGCAGAATCAAGCTACTTCAAACTCAAATATCAGAATTTTTGTTTATTCTCTCATTTAAGGCTATTTGGACAATATTTTGCATAAGCACTCACAAAGTCATGGTACCTAGAGGACCTCCGAGTATAAGGACTTTTCGGCTCTGGCATGTCTTGGAATGCAAAATATCTCAGAATACGTATAGAAAGACAGGCGGAAGAGAAGTCTACCATAATAGTTTTCTTTCAAGAGCTCATACAATAGATTATTTCCTTTGAGCTGAAACTTAACATATTGTAAATGGTTTTTAGTCACTGAGATGAATCAAATAATGTGAAATCAAGTTAAAGGGACTACTAGAATTGTCAGGAGGGCCAAAAGGAGTTTTTTTGGCTTGTATCTCAATATTTCCCTGCTAATTGAAATACAGCTTCAAGTGAAATGAAAAACATGTAGCAAGCCACTAATCTGTAATGAAGATAAATCTCGGAATAGTCAAGTAAGTATATGTAAAATAAAGAGGTAATGCTTTGGACTTCTGTAGTGCCTTCCATCACAGTACAAGCTTAAAAGAGGTAAGCCTTACAGCAGGCTGCTATGTGGTTATGAATTATTATTGCCATTTTACAGAAGAGGAAGCCAAGCACTAGATTCTTTTGACTTGAGGTAAATCCATAACAGATCTGAGAATACAACTTAAATCTCACTCTTATGCCTGTATTACAATTATAAGCCCATTGTAAACTTTTTTTCATAATAATGTTGAGATTTATAACAACAAGGAAACATCTATTGCATATCAAAAGCCTTTCTGAAACATTTTTAGTTTGCATACTTAAATACTTCCACCTAGCTCCCAACTGGTTCCTTAATAAGCTCAGTAAGTATGGGAGGGGCTATGTATAAAAATACTTGACATTTTTTAGCATGAGTGTTAGGCCTCACTAACACTTATAAATACTTTAAATATACATGTACGCTTCATTTCAAATGTTCTAGGGTTGCCTGTATCCTGTCAACACCTCACTGAAATAAACTGCTTTGGTTGTCTAGCATATTCCAGTCCCCCTCTATCTTTCTATCACCAGTCATTTCATTGCTTGTATGATTTAGTTGGCTTACATATTGTCTTGCTCTTAATAATCCTGTGTGTCATACAGCATAGGATACTAGGACAAATTAAACAAGCCAGTAGAGTTCTTTCTGCTTACACCTGGTCTGTTTTTTGGCCCAAACACTTTGACCAGTCATCAGCTAGGGAAATTATCAGAAGGACATGCACCTGCTACATAAAAGCCATGGGAAATTAAAATGGATCCCAAAAGGAAACAGAAAAATACATACAAAGCTTGATTAGAACCAGGCGTCTGTTCCACATTGTAACATAGTGAATTACTAAGGAGCCACAGGTGGAAATGACATGAGCCATGAAAATGTGATTATGAGGGGTGAAATGATGGTTTGGTGGGAATAATAGCTCTCACGCAGTGTGTGTGCGTGTTAGGAACTTTAAGCTGGTTAGCCATTAGGGCAGTCTTGACAATTTCTGGACTGTTATAACATTTCATAATTATTAGATAATAATAAATAATAATACCAAGTATTTTGGTACTATTTTTACTTTGTTTTCAGTCCTCCCCAATCAGTAATTAATTCTTCTCTTAAATGTTAAGACAGCACCTAGCACACTGCTCGCTTCCTTCAAACAATAACTAATCATGACAGTGGCATTAACCCCGTTTTACAGTTGGGGAAAATGGAGTACAGAAAGGTAAACTAGCTTAAAATGACATAGTAAATTTGTATCAGAATTGAGCTTGGAATGTAGGTACTTCTTATGTAATAGCCTTTGATCTCATAAACAATGCTGCTTTGGGGTCTTCTTTCTATCTGTCCTCCTCTCCCTTTCCTCTCCTTTGGTTCATTCTGTTTAAATGGTTCCTTCTGAAAGTCTTTCTCTAAGTCTAAGACTTAGATGCTGTCATATCCCAGGCTTTTAAAAAGTTGCTGTAAACAGGACAACAGGAGTGTTTGAAGGAATTTCTACTGCCCCCCCCTTTCTCTTTTAAATTGAACAAGTAAATTGAAGTCATACAGCAGAACCTCAGGAATAGATCCAACTCATTATGTTTACAATTATTTTACTGAGTAAAGTCTTAAACCAATTTTTTCTGGACATGAGGGCATGTAGGTAAAGCTAGTTTTGCTAACCACAGTAGATGCTGAAGGAGCCGCCAACCAGCCACTAATCTGTTCACTTCTGCTAATCTTTTCTTGCCACAAAATACAAAAAGTAATGGAGCAAGAGGTGGACAAATCTTTCCATAGTTGTGAATACAGAGATCTGTCCCCTTTTAAAAAAAATTCAATACTGGAATTGATAGATGAATCAAACACCTAGAAATGGGTATCGATGTCTATGTTGTTAGCAGTGTTGTTAGGACGTTGCAAGCTTTGCTACAAAGACACATGGCAAGCACGATATGAAGGCATTTGGAATCAATCCTGACTAATGGGAAACCTTGGCAAGTGATCATAACAAGTGGCATCATTGTCTCCACCACAGCATCAAAGGCCATGACAGAAATTGGCTCCAACAGCTTGAAGAGAAAAGAGCCCCTAGGAAGCAAGCAGTTCCTGAACCACCTAACCATGACATTTGTAACCACTGCCACAGATCATGCAAATCTCGGGTTGTACTGTTTAGTCACATGAGACATTGCAAACCATCTCCTGTAGACCAGACATTATAGGTTGCAATATCCACCATCTCCCATAGATGAAAGGATGCCAAAGTTGTTCGCAGTGTGCAATATTCAGAAAGCGAAGCCCAGCCCACTGTGAGCATATTCAGATTGGTTGACAGGCTCCTCAAGCACAGCTTTGATGCAGGAGAGAACTTTCATTTGGTGACAAAGTGCAGAAAATACTGGCAAGAGCCAGACTGCACCTTCATCCTGCTTATCACAGAGGGACTTACGTTGCCCAAGTAATACCCTGTCATGCCAGCTGAAGTACAGTGACAGAGAGTACAAAGCAGGCTCTGTTGGGCATCTACTATATGCAGGAATGAGGGAAAGATGCTTGACTTGAGCGCCACAATATACTAGCCAATACAGCTTCAAGGCCCACAGGGCTATATGCTCCTCCATGTAACAGACTGGCACAAGCCCCCGTGGCCTAATGGATAAGGCACAGGCTTTGTAAGGCTCTGGGTTCATGTCCCACCTGGGGTGATGTTTGTATTCAGTAGGGTTGTACAGATCAGCACTGTCTCATTTGACAACAAAAAGTCATATTTAGGTATGTAGGGAGTGAAAGGAAGGTGCAGGGTAGCATAGGACCCCTACTGAAAAAGCATGAGCAGTTAGTGACAGAGAGGGGGGGGCTGAGCTCTTCAATTAGTTTTTTGCCCCAGTTCCTGAACAAGGGCCAATGCAGCTTCATTGTGTTCTTAGATGAGCATCAGAGGGACACCGGCCTACCAATTGTTGACGCTGACTTGGTGCAGCGTCACTTGGATGGATTGGATGTGTTAAAGTCAGCAGATGCAGATGAGCTTCATCCAAGGGTACTGATGGAATTGGCTGGTGTCATAGGAAAACCACTGGCATGGCTATTTGAGGGATTGTGGAGCTTGGGTCAGGTCCCAGAGGACTGGAAAAGGGCTGTTGTGGTCCCTATCTTCAAGAAGGGGAGGAAGGAGTATTCAAGTAATTATAGGCCAGTTCCTCTCACCTCTATCCTTGGAAAAGTCTTTGAACAAATTATTAAAGATCATCTTTGTGGGAGTCCAGCAGGAAAAATAATGCAGCAGGGCAACCAGCATGGATTCATAGCAGGTAGATCATGCCTGATTAATTTTGTTTCTTTTTATGACCAAGTCATGAAGTGCTTAGATGTAGGAGTAGAGGTGGATGTCATTTACTTGGATTTTAGCAAGGCTTTTGATATGGTATCTCATCCCCTTCTAATAAATAAATTAAGAGGCTGTGACTTAGGTGGTTACACCATCTGGTGGGTGGCAAATTGGCTTGGGGGGTTGCACACAGAGAGTGGTGGTGGATGGGTCGGTATTGACCTGGAAGGATGTGGGCAGTGGGGTCCCACAGGGCTTGATCGTTGGGCCTGTACTCTTCAATGTTTTCATCAGTGACTTGAATGGGGGTGTGAAGTGTACTCTGTCTGAGTTTGTGAATGATACTAAATTGTAGGGTGAAGTGAACACACCAGAGGGTAGGGAATGATTGTAGGCAGACCTAGAGAAGTTGTTAAAGTGGGCAGAACACAATAGGATGCAGTTCAACAAGGACAAATGCAGAGTGCTGCATCTAGGACATAAAAATATCCAGCACACCTACTGGCTGGGGCACGAACCTCTCAGTAGCACAAAAGCGAAAAGGGATCTTGGAGTCATAGTGGGCTCCCAGATGAACATGAGTTGTCAGTGTGACAAAATGATCAGGAAAGCTAACTGCACTTTATCATGCATTAGCAGATACATGATGAATAGATCCAAGGAGGTGGTACTTCCCCTCTGTGCAGCATTGGTCAGACTGCAGTTGGAGTACTGCATCCAGTTTTGGGCACTGTACTTTAAGAAGGATGTGGATAACCTTGAGAGGGTCCAGAGGAGAGCCACTCTTATGGTTAAGGGTTTGCAGGCTAAACCCTATGAGGAGAGACTAAGGGAACTGAATCTCTTCAGCCTACACAAGAGAAGGCTAAGAGGTGATCTTGTGGCCGCCCATGGATTCACTGGGGGGGAACAGAGGGGGCAGCAAGGAATTGGAGATGCTCTGTTCACCAAGGCACCTCTTGGGGTAACTAGGAACAGTGATTGCAAACTGACAGACAGCAGGTTTAGGCTGGACATCAGGAAGAACTTCTTCACGGTAAGGGTGGCCAGAATCTGGAATGGGCTTCCAAGGGAGGTGGTGCTCTCCCCTGTCTTGGGAGTCTTTAAGAGAAGGCTGGATAGGCATCTGGCTGGGGTCATTTGACCCCAGCACTCTTTCCTGCCCATGGCAGGGGGTTGGACTCAATGATCTGTTGAGGTCCCTTCTGACCCTAGCATCTATCAATCTATGAATATGTCTCTCCCTCAGGTAGCTGCAAACAGAGAGGCAGATTGTGATGCTGAATCATAATTAACTTCTTGGCCTACTTCTGGGGCAGCATAGGCAAAGGGACTGTAGCAGAGTCACAGTGGATTTCTGAGCTTGGTATCACATTGATGCATTTATAGGTCTGTGAGCTGACCTGCTTCTGCTTCTGTGTTGTTTCTTGGAGGGATTCTTGGAAATCACATCTCTATCTAACATGTGGCCCCCACCACCTCCCGTGGCTTCTGGCTCTTTCCTTTGTAATTAAAAACCATGGGACAATCTTTTAAGAGCTGTAAACTATGCTTTTATCATTAAAGTTGGTGGAGGTATGCTGATATAAGCTACTTGAGTTGGAGGTGACGGTGCAGCATTACTGGGAAGGGAGTTTGATTTTAATAATGCAACTGTCATTATACATATTTGTATAATGCAACTGTCATTATCAACTGTCATTATCATATTTGCTATTGGGCCTTTAGGAAAGGGCTTTTTCTCTTTTCCTTTTCTATTTCTTTGTAGACTGATTTACCCAGGAAATTGATTTTGTTGAAATGAAGTTATAAATAGTTATTAATGTATTTTTATTAGCATTTTGTTCATTATGACATTTTCAATCATTGTGGCCAACTTTTGGTTTGTTTTGTGCTCTTTCCTGAAAACAAATACAAGTATTTTTAGAAACCTTCCTTGAGTTATGGCCCAGCCCTACAAGGGGTGAAACTGCTGTGATCTATGACATCAGCAGACTTCAGCTTGCCTACTATTTCACAAGAATGTGTTTAGCACATTGCAGATACAGCCAAATAACACAATCAGCGAGGGTGAATTGGAATCTTTGCAACAAAAAATTGAATGAAGCATTGGCTCATTTTCATGCTTCCTATTAGTACCATTCTATGAAAAAGATCTACCATGCAGTGCCTAAAGCCAAGTTAAAGCTATCTGTAAGAATTAAAAAATAAATCAACTTATTTTTGTTGCATGCCTGTTATGTACCCAAAGAAGATCAATAAGCATATTGATCTGTTCAGGAAAACCTAAAATTGGATTTGTCTCATTAGCAGTTCCTGGGAAAATACAGCTCCTCAGTTACAGGAAAACTACTGATTTCAACAATACTAAGACGATTGGCATCAGGTGAGGGTTTGATCTGCAGATTTTAGAAGAATCACCCCATGCATCTGAAACACCATAAGCACTACCAAACATTTGCTATTCAAAGAGAAATACAAGAAGCCTGATGTCTCAGTTCATGACATTGTGTGGGACCTGGCACACCTTCAGCACCTTACAGAAAGATATCTATACTTAGTTGAGGCACAAAGGGTTAAGTGATAAATTAACCTTTTTATTTTTATCATCTTGTTTTTATCATTATAATTTTTAGAAATGAAAATTGTGTTGTACAATGTGAACATTTAATTCTATGCTTGGCTGCTTTGTAAAAGCAAATATAATAACAGCTTTCTAATTTGGTCAACCATAACATTTAGAACTGTGGTTTTCAGCCATTTCAGACTCAAGGCACCCCTTGTTAGATTCCAGGCATCCCTCAGAAAATGCTAGGTCTTGGTTTTTGCTTGTTTTTTTAATTATATAAGCAATTGTTCTGTTGCTATTAAAACTTTGCATTCCTCCTCACGCTCTCAGAACCTGTGCTTTGCCTCCGCTCCTCCCCATTCTCCCTCAGATTTGCCCAGGGTGCCAAGTCTAGTTGTTATGCCACTGTGTGCAGTAGACTTTGGGACTTCCATTTAATACCTATGAATAAAAGGAGAGAGATGGAGAGAATCATTATTACTCTTCATACTGTCAAAAATTGCTTGTATTTTCTTATATAACACTTGAGTGTTGAACACAATCCAAATGGTAATTTGAGGACACAATGTCTCCGAAAGGTAGGAAGTGTTGAATGTGCATAAATATTTGCTCTGTTTTTCCTTTGGGCAGCTTCCAGAAGTGCTATCTATGAAGTGTAGCAAAATATTTGGCATCAGACATTTCTATCAACATTTCTTCCCATGTAGAAAGAAATAATAATTTAATGTTTTACAGTCTGCACATAACTGAAAGGTTTCTTCATTTTATACAATGACCAGTGAGTGTACCCATTAGCCAAAGCAGTAACCTCATCGCCTATCCAGCTCCATTTTACCCTCTGTCTTGTTGCAGTGAAGTAGTTTGAACTGGGGACAGTTGATCTTTTTCAGCTCTATTACATACTCTATTGAGAACTTCCTCATAACCTGGACAAGATCTTCACATTTTTCCTCAGTTGTTTCTGTCACCTGCCCTGATGAGACCAAGGACTTGACATGTCCTTAAACCAATAATTTGTGCCTTTTTCTCTCTTAGTATTACAAAACGTTAATTTACCCAGCTTGTTATATGCCTATTCATGACATTCACCTACTCCCAATTGAGACTAAGCCTACCAGTATAAGCCCTGAGTTTTACCCATTCACTTTTACTGCCTGTGTCTTTTCTTTCCCTGCTTTCACTGTGCACCTTAGTTAAACATATCCAAATCAGACTGAAGTCAATGGAGGCCATATCTGCTTGTCTGGGGGATGTCAGGGACGCTTATTTTTGACATATTCGATAGTAATGCATAGTGGTAGCTGTTCTCTTTAATTCTTCATCAGTCCTTAAACCTGTACACTCTGAGCTTTTATCTCCCTTTACAAATGATTTCCCAATTGCACTGTGTTTCTTCCTTTCCTTATATCCTGCCATTTTTTTCTGATCTCTTTCTGGCTCCTTGCTGCCTTCTGTGTCCTTCTCTATTTTTCACTGTTGCTCTAGCATTCTGATTCTGAGCATTGTAAGCTTTTGCTTTGCTCTAATAATTGTACCAGCTATATCTTGCTATTAGAATTTGCCCTCTGTCTTCTCATCTGTTTCAGTAATTGACCTCTTTATTTGTTAGTTTAACATTTTCATTCCCTGCTCTAGTTATTGTCATTATTCTACTGATATAGCCTCACTAATGTTTAACTCTATAACCATTATATGGAAAGAAAAGCTGCAAGCAATTTGGAACACTACAACCCTCCAAAATAGAAAAAAAAAATTATAGTGATTTTTTCCCCTAATGGGGATATCTTTCAAATCTAAGCAAATAATACAGCAGACAAAACTGTTGTGTCTTGTGAATCAATAGGTGGTGCTCTTCTCTGTGAATCAGCAGCGAACCAATGTCCGAAAACTGTGTCAAGGTGATCACTGCCTAATCTTTTCATTTTGAACTGGGAGATAGAGCCATGCTATTGACCACTGGTGACTGTGTTTTTTTTTTACGTAAGAGCAATGACTGGCTTCATAGCCAAATATCAGTGTTAGGTACATTTTGCTTATAATGTCCCCTCCACCTCCTACAATTTTAATTAGCAAGGTTAGACCCTCACTTTTCCCTAAATCATTGCTGTATGATAGTAAAGATATATTCCACTCCAGAGACAACACTCAAGAAGTGCATGGAATGATTCCTAAATACTTAGCTAAATTTCTGTAGGGTTATTGGTTGTAGCTGGGTTGGTCTAAGGACATAGGCAGACAGGGTTCTTTGGGTAAATGTGATATCTTTTATTAGGCCAACTAAATACTTGGAAAATTTGTACTTTGCGAACTTTCAGGCACAAACACCCTTTTTCAGGCATATCAAGAGCTTGCAGAGACCTAACGGAGTAGCTGGATCTGTGTTTTGTAAAATGATTTGACATCCAAATTGGGCATAAAGATATTGAAATTCTCAAAAGAGAATTCCTCTTTTGTACCCTGTAAAGCATACGCAACATCAGTCCCCAGCAAGCACTATTAGTTCTGCTGGAAGCATATAAAAAGCCAATGCCTCAAAGGTTTACTAGTACTGGTGGCAAGCAGTGGGGAAGGAAGGTAGGGAGGGGGAGAAGGGGAGTTCTTAGGGAGGCTTGGTTGACAGAACCGCCTTTGTCCTTAAATACCTTCAAAACCCTTTTCAAAGGTTCATTAGACCAGAGAGGGCTCCTCTTAGAAATTAACAAAGCCTTGTATGCAGTCAGCAGGTTTAATTAAAAATATTCTTTCTAAAACCTGTGAAATAAGATAGTTAAAATATTTGTAGAGAAGACAGTGTACAAAATTGACTGACCTTTTTTCTAGCATACACTTATCTTGTCACTGTGTACTTTCTGAGTTACGATTACTGTTCCTGAGCCCAATATTTTCCGTGGTTGGCACATAGAGCTCTTGTTGAAGTTATTGGAAAAACTGCATGCAAACTCATCCAAGTTCAAGCCCTCTCACCAAAAAAATAGTGTAGTCTATTCAACAGTATGTAGAAACACTGCAGATTCTGTGATACCATGAAAGTTTTACCTTTCGGTTGCTTTTCTCTTGTAAACAGGATCAAAGACAGCATGTCATTTTTTTTTTGGTTTGCTGTCTAGTTGCTGTCATCTTGTTCTATTCTGGCTCACCATGTATTGTACCTTGAATATAATATCTCACAGCACTCCACAGTTTGGTTCCACACGCTCTATGCGGTAGATGACACCTGTGAGTACTTTTTCCTGCCAATTTGTCATATAGTTTAATACACTTTACTCAGTTCAGCTAATTGAGATAAGTCATGCTGTTAGATACAGTACAACTGTCATTTTTTTATAGTTTCTTTTATGAAAAATTACACTGCAATACCTCACATTTCCTTGAAATTGTAAATTCTAATTTATATGATTATTTACTACTGTAATCTTCCTTACCATTTTCTTGGGTAGAAAACATTATGGCTACCGTTAAAATTATGTTGAATTGCTAGTTATAAGGATAAGATTAGTGAATTTTAAAAGTATCTGTAAGTCTTGTTTTTAGCATCAAATTCTAAAGGCAGAGTTCAACTTTTTCAGGAAATTTTGTCTTAATAAAAAGTCCCAGCATTATAATTATTTAGGAATATCATTTTTTAACTCACAAGCAAAATGTGAAGCTACTGCTAACCAGGAGAAAGGAATGCAAGCTATGTTCAACTGAGAAATCTCTCTCAATTCCAAAATTGTACTCGGCAAGATTATACTCTTATTTCTCTGCAGTGCCAGTAAAGTAACAGAATCCTTTTACCCAGATAGTGTAAATCAGTCCTCAAAGTATTTATCCCTGCTTCCTCCATATCTGAATGTAGACTATTGTCTTTAGTAATGCAAGCATTTCATACTTGATGGGAGGCTCTTTCTTATGAAGCAGTGACTCAGCAAAGTTGTTAAGAAATTATAGATAATCACCTCAACATGAACTCTCTGTGCAGTGCAGTGGCAAGAAAAGGCTAATATGATTTTTGGGGACCTAAGAACAGAATATCAAGTACAGGTAGGGAAATATTTTTGCCTCTGTACACTGTGTTACCAAGAAAACTGCTAGAATATTATGTCCAGTTCTGAAGTCCACATTTCAGTTCTGATGTCCACATTTCAGGCTCAGGCTTTCAGCAACATTTCAGAAGATGGCCAGAAAAATCATTTAGGTGACAAATATCAAGCCTTATAATATAAGGTTTAAGGAGTTGAGCTTATCAAAGGAAAAGTTAGGAAATGACTTGGTCACTGATTACAAGTACTTATATAAGGAAAGAGATCTGATAGGTGGAAACTTTTCAATCATGTTGCATGAGACACTTAGCACTTGTTGCCTAGGAAGAGAAATTACACATAAAGCCGTGGAAGTGATTGATAGGGTCCTGGTTTTCTTTGATTAAAAAAAAATCTCCAATTTTCAGTTTAAGGAAAGTAACCTAAAATCCACATTTTTCCATAATTAAAATGAAACACCACTATATATATAGTAGCACTATATATATATATATATATATATATATATATATA
>NW_017729032.1:72897281-72901538 GCF_001723915.1 Gavialis gangeticus
TATATATATATATATATATATATATATATAGTGGTGGTAGGGGTATATAGAGATTTTGGGGGCGGATACCGATAGCCGATATTTAAGGAGGCATATCGGCTGATACCAATCAGATTTCCAATACGCAGTCCAGCAGTTTGAAGAGCAGTGTCCAGCTGGTAAGACTGTTGCGTTGGAAGGTGGGAGGTGGAAGGTGCATGGGGGGACTGATCACGGGCCTTGTGATGAGGGAGAGAGTGGGGCTGGGGTAGGACCGGGGTAGGTGCTACCCAGCCAGGGCAGGCCGGGGTGCAGGACAGAGCCATGGCTCATCCAGAGGGTGCAAGGAAGGGCAGCAGGGGGCAGGGGCGGGGGGACTCCTGCTACTGTGCGCACCCTGGCAGGGCATGGGAGGGGAGCATGTGCTGGGAGGGGGGCTGAAGCCACCCCAAAATTTGCCATAGTCCCCTCATAGGCCCCCCTCCCAGGGCTGCCGCCACCCACCTTGAGCACAGCCCCACCCTAGCCCCACCCCTCACATGTGGTGGGAAGAGCCTGGCACAACCTGAACGCCAGCCTGCAGCAGCAGCTCACCCTGCCCATGCCCCATGCAGATTTGGGGGCATGTGCCTCCCCCCCATGCCCTCCTGGGGTGTGCGCAACAGCAGGAGCTGCTCCCCCCACCCTGTGCTCCCCGGATGAGATGCAGCTCCATCCTGCACCCTGCCCTGCCCTGGCTGGGCAGAGCCTGCCCCAGTACCACTCCCTCCCTCACTGCAGGGGCCTCGATCTGCTCCCCCATGACCTTCCCTCCCCTCTCCCCTTTCACCACAACAGACTTACCAGCTGCTCATAGCTATGCAAGCTGCTGGGCTGTGCTCCTTGCCACCTATGTGCTGCACTGTGGCTGTGTGCATGCATGGACATTATTCAAGCAAATTATCGGTCACATCAGGCCAATATCCAATACACTCAATTTTCTTTATATCAGTGCCGATCTGATATTGGACTGATGTATCAGTACACATCTAATTAGTGACATTTCATTTTAATCACAGAAAAATGTGGATTTTGTGTTATTTTTTTAAATCTGAAAATTGGGGATTTTTTAATCAGAGAAAACCAGGATACCTGGTGATCAGAAACTGGTTCAAATCTGTAACACTCTCTTTCGGGGTGGATGGGCTAGCCTTGGCCCAGGTTGTCTGCTCCAGCTCAGCAGGGAGGCATGTTTTAGCATCCTCTGGGTTCTGGCCTGGGCCACTGCAGGCATGTCACTGCATTTCTGGAATCAGAAGTGAATGTCTGTTGAATTGCTTATTGGTTCCATCTACTCAGCTTAGACTAACTTGCAAAGATTGAATTCATAAAGCCTCAGGGTTTTTTGCTGTCTGTACTTAGCTGTTATTTTTATAACATAGTAAGTACTAATACAGCTTGGCGAGTCTTCTAAGCAGTGCATGTTAATGCTTACTATGATCTAAATCTGCTCAGGAAACGTCTCAACTTGTATTAATTCTTACTATGATCTAAATATCATAGTACTGCACCAGTGTCTTGAACCAGCCCTGGTGTGATCCCAGCGCTGAGGTAGAAAATTAGCTAATAAGCCCCTGATTCTAATAGAGAATTTTAACATATATTTGCTTAGAATTCTAATTCCTTCTAACTGCATAAAGCATATATGTCTTAGCAGAGGTTGTGTCCTGAGAAGATAGACATAAATGAGGTCAACAGTAAAAATGTCCTGATACCCCTCTGTAAATTGCTTAGTGCAATGGTGTCATGTATACTATGCAGACAGCATTAGAAACAGGTGCTCACTCTTTGACCTTCCCCTTGTCCCCAGGGCAGTACTCATCATCTTGAGTCACAACGACAGGGTCCTTCTTGTTTGTTCTCCTTCGGTCATCCTGATACTTTCCTATTTTAGCTAGTCCAGAGTCCTAACTTCAACAGAAAGGTGCTCTCAGTTCTGCCTGGCCTGCAGCATGGCAAATGCAACACTGCCCTGTGATGGGGAAGTCAGGCTACAACTCTCTTCCGAGAGAGTCAGTTTCCCAGCAGAAGCTGGTAGCCATCCTAGGAGGGTATTTTAATGAATAGGCAATTTGGGCAAAAGGTGAGCACCATCATCATGCTGGTGTCAGTTCAGTTGGTTGTCATCAGTTTTGTGGGCTCAGATGGTACTTCTGGGCATTCAGGGTAAAAATGAATTGCAAAAGAATGTAAATGGTTTTAGAAGACTCTAAGGCAGTATTGAATCCCTTATGAGTAAATGCAATAGGGACAAATTAGTCTTGTGGGATGAAAGCACAGTTGTATAAATTACATAGGAATGAAAGGATGTTCAAGCTGCTATGCAATGCAAACGTAGGATGTTGCAGAGTTACGTAAATGCTTAAACACCATGTATCACTTATGTGCTTTAGCAGTGAAATAAAATTCTGGCCCTAAACTGAGTATTAGCATGAGATCAAGTCTCCCACACCTGCCTCCCTACCCTTCTCATTTTCTGTTGGTGCTTTTAGACTCCAGTGCAGACTTGCGGGTGGGGTAGCCGTGCCTCCTGCCCCAGGCCTAAGGGGCAATGCATCCTGCTCTAGTCATTACTTCTGCTGCACCGATTGGGGATGGAGGTTGGGGATGGAGCCTGCAGCTGTGGGGCAGGGCATGGGTTGTGGGGGGGGGGGCCCTGGACTGTCGGGGCTGGGGGCCAGGCGCTAGGTCCCAGTAAATCTTAATCCATTACTGCTTTGAGGTCATTCCTTGCCCAGAATATATGTGCTTTGGAGGTACACCAACCTCTTTCTTTGAAAAAATGGGAGAGCTAGATACTTTCCTAGGCAGAATAGGATCAGTATTCGGAGACATAATGCCTGGATTATAATGGCTTCTCCTATATTGTCTGCCAGTATGGATTGCCAGAGCTCAGCATGTTCCATTCATGTCCCTTTTGCACCTTTCCACTCCCCCAAAATATTTTTATACAAGGGACCATGAGGAAGTGTGTTCTATGTCACATAACAGTAGATATTGTTGCCCTGTGAGGTCAGGCCAACTCTCAGGATCTCAATATTGCGCTGTTAGACAGGAGGGTGTGACACAATTGCACATATACAAACACACAAATCAATTAGGTGCATACACACACACACTACCAGCTCAGGCACATACACATCCAAACCAGCCTAGGCATATGCATATCTATCACCAATTCAAGCACATAAACTGTACACCCCAAAAGTTAGACCCAGATCACTAATTTGTATATCATGCACACAATGCCATATATATACACACACACCAGTTCACACACATACAACCCACCTACACATACACACAGGTAAGTTCCTAACTTGGATGGTATGGTATGCATGTGTGTGCTTGGGGTACCTGGAGGAAGGTTCAGGTGAGAGAGAGAGAGTTAAAGTGTAGGGAGTAAAAGTTGCCAGAAGCAGGATTAGAACCTGTAGACTACAGAGAAGCTGCCTGAGGAACTGAGGCTTGGGTTTACTTAAGGTAGACTAGGGCTGGAAACTGAGGCAGACAACTGTGATATTGGGGATGGAGGTGGGGGAGGGGGCAGCTAAGTGGTGGCAAGGAGGAGACAGCTACGAAAGAAACTGAGGCAGAAACCTGGTTGCTCAGGGGAAAAGGAAAAGGCAGTGGGGATAAGATGGTGGCAAAGAAACAGGGGGTTTGGAGGCAGAGAGGAGCTCAGGACAGGTGTTGGAGGTGGCAGTGAGCCAGAAGCAGGAGAGGGAGAAATGAAGCAGAAGTTAGACAGGCGAGCAGCAGAGCTTGGAGTAGGGCCAAACCATAGTAAAGCAAAGCCCAACTTAGGGGACCAAATAACAGTTTCATTACACAGACAACACACTACACAGCCCCACACTACACACACAAGCACTCACAATGGCAGCAGGAGAAAGAGACTCAGTGGAAGGGCTGGAGTCCAGGTAGGGAAGAGAAGCAGAGTCCAAGTCCTTGGTTGAAGAGGGGGTAGGGGGTGATAGCTACCTGCCCAGGCTGGAAAGGGGTCCTTGTCCAGTAGGTGTTGTCCAGAGGGGGGTCTCTGGCAGGTCCTCTGGGTGGATAGGTGGTGTGGTGTGGTGCTGGTCCAGATGGAGAGGGCATCCCACTGGGTCTGTCTTCACTGCCCCTTTTTTTTATAGGGGCAGACCTTTTGTGACCCTAGTGACAGGAAGCATGCCCAGGCAAGGGTCAGCCCCGGCATACTCATGTGCTCCATGCAGGGACTTGCAGTTTCGGGTG
>NW_017729032.1:72901667-72901959 GCF_001723915.1 Gavialis gangeticus
GGTGAGGTCCATGGTTCCTGGATGAATCAATGCGAGGTGATGGCTCAGTCCTTACAGGCCATTCAGTAGTGGCCTGCTACCATTGTATTGCAATCATTCCTAATCACTCTCATTCATCAGGGAACCAATTTACATGGGAGGAGTACGTGACTCATACAGTTGTGACACGGGGGATGCCTGGGCGGAGGACAAGATGGAGACTTGACATACAAAATGGAAACTTGACATTACTTTGGTTCACTTACAAACACAGGCCTAAACCATACAATATCCATATGAAACAATAAAAATC
>NW_017729032.1:72902121-72935516 GCF_001723915.1 Gavialis gangeticus
TAGAGAAATGCAAGGTGCTCCACCTTGGGAGAAAGAACCCACATCATACCTATAGGTATGGCAGTGTGTGTGTGTGTGTGTGTGTGTGTGTATTAAAAAAGAAAAACTGGGGGTTGTGACACAATATTTGCCATGACAGACTGGGAAAATGTCTGTATTACCTTTTATGAATATTCTGTGTGGCTTGTTTCCTTGTTCCATTTTGTACTGTAGCATGCATAAAGCCAAAGGAGGCTGCAAAGGAGGTGTTAAACAGAGCAGGAAAGTAAACAATGACACAGATAAATCAGCCCCAGGCTCACAGCTTCAAAGGAGTTAAGATAACAATGGCTGCTCCCATCCCGGTTAGGATAGAGTACTTTTCCCAAGGCAAAGCTTGCATTAAAGGAGACTTAAAACCTCAAAGATCCTACAAAAAAGGAGAGGGGTTTCTTTGAGCCAGGAGTGGATGACAGGCTGGGACGACTCATACAGGATCAGAGGGATTGTGCTGCAAGCTGTGTGGGCTCTTCCTTCCAATTTAAATACAGGGAATAAACTGGCCCCTGAGCTGTGGATAGTGACGTGGGTGTGTAGACTTCTCTTTTAGTCTTTTGCCTATTCCTATACCCTTTTTAATGTGCAATGGAAGAATAAATTATGGTTCAATGTAAAAGTGTTGGTTCTGAGTTGCTCTATTAAGTTTCTGTCACAGGGTGTATAGAATACTCAAGTGACTGTAACCCAAGACCTGGTCTAAGGGTCATGGTGCACATTATGCTTAGGATGTATAAAGTGCATTTAAAATGCAAGCACCTGCACATTCAAGCATTGAAATTAACTGTGATCACTAAGTGCAATGGTATTGTAATAAAGTTATGAATTTTCATGGGAGGAATATTTCCAGCCTGTAAGTAATGTGTGTTCAGCTACCGTCACACTGTTCCACAGATATAATGCAGGCAGGGGCTGGGACTGGCAATCATCTGATCTTTGGTCCCAGCCCCAGCACATCACTAGAGCTGGTTCAAGGCCACCAGTGGCAAAGACCTGGCTTGCCTGCAGATACAGGGGCAAGTGCAGATCCAGCAGAAGGAGTGGCACCCTTTTCTGGGCTTGGCTCCCTACGCCTCACTCCACCTGCCACCAGCTGCAGAGATCCAGCTCACCCCTTGGTGCCAGGAGTATGCACTCCTGGGCTGAGGAATATTGGGCACTTGGAGGAGCATGGGGGTTGCATGTCCTTACAGTTAGATGTGCAAGCTGTGGTGCCCTGTGCTGGGGTCAGTGTCAGGGGGTAGGGGCACAGCTAGCTCCAGCCGTGTCCAGCGTATGCTGAGAACTTAGTAAGCATTATTGTGTGACTACTCAAGAAATATTCTTTTATTATGGCATGGCAATGCTTACTAGGATCTAAATTAAAACACATGCTAAGAGGCCTGTGTGACAACAGTGGATGACTTGCAGAATTCCACCCCAGAAGAAAGGAAGGCCCCAAGACCTCAGAAGTTCACCTGGTGAGGTTCAAGTCACCTAGGAACTATAACATTCAGGGGAAATTGTTATAAGGGAGCCATCTCTGCAGGCAATTCTGCCCCCCTTACACTTCTGAAGTGACATGATGGCTGTGGCAGAGAGGGGAAATAGAGCCTGGATTCCTGTTATTGTATTCAGTGAAAAAAGTGCTGGATCAACAAACCTTGCTCCCCTTTGAACTCTTCTTATCCTCACTGAATTCACCAAGTCTAATATGCTGGGGGTCTGAGAAGTTCAGCACAGATACCCTATTATTTTATTCTTTTGTTTAGTTATTATGCATATGACCTTCAACTGCTTTCATATACTTTTACTCTATAGAGAAAATATTGTGCTGTATGGCTTAACTGTGATTTCAGTAAAACAAACTAACAAAAAGGCTGTCTGGGACAAAAGAAGCAGTGCTGACAACAACACACAGAAGTGTTAGAGGTAATCTGAACTCTGCTTTGTGCAGTTAGATTAAATGTCACTGCCAAAAACCCATCTTAAATTCTCTACAAAATGAAACTGGAATAGAGCTAAATAGAGTACTAAAATTCATGCAAACAATTTGAAATACACTGGAGCAGCTAACAGATGCCTGTTTTTTGTTGACACATATTTGTAAACTGTAAGCACCGATTTGAACCTGCTGAAGATTTAACAGCAGTCTGTGCAAAGGTCAAGTGTGCTGCAGTTTGGGAATTATTCAGACCCCCCTGTTTAACAATTTTATGTATTTACCTATGGTGGGGACTACTTGATTGCCTCCTCTTTAAAATGAATGTAGATGACATATATATTCCTCTTTTAGTTTTTATTTTAAGAGTTTGCTCCTCCCTGTCATCCTGTCTTCAGATATATTTGTCTTGCATTCAGATTAGGTTTAATCCCCCATGCCAACATCATGAATTCTTACAGGATTAGGCACAGACTAAAGCAGGACTGGGGATATATGAGAATTCCATCCTTTGTGGAGAGAGGCCAGGCTTCAGCATTACCAAGTTCCTCTTGGATCAAGGGAGCAATATAAAACCGAGTGGTTTATTTACATGCTGAGGACCATACAGAAGCTAATGATTAGAAAACCCAGTCCACTGTAACACACAGTTGTGAATATGGAACCTACTGAGCAGCACACACACAAGTGCATTAAAAAAGACCTTTTCCCTTAAATGATATTTTAAAGGAATTTTTTAATATAGTTTTCCAACTTTTCTAGGAGAACCTATTTTTTTTTTTTTTGTATTTCAAACACTAAAAAAATGTTGGGTTCTTTTTTTTCCCATTAAAAATGGAATTTTTCTACTTCAAATTTCAGAAGGGGTACAAAATGTTCTCACAGTAAATCCCATTTCCTGACCTGTTCTACTGAGCAGGGGTCATGTCTACACAAGACGCTTTATTGTGCAGAAGACTACTTTACTGCATAGTAAAGTGTCACTGTCTACACATGCAGGCTCTTACTGCACAGTAAATTAGTCTACTGAGCAGTAAATTTACTACCTGCATATGCAGGTAGAAAATTTACTGTGCAGTAAACTTACAGCTCACTGCACAGTAAGTTTACTGCACAGTAAAGCCAAATAGCATTAATTGCATGTATAGGTGTGCCCAGGGAGCTTGAGATATACTCTCACTTGATACTGAGGACTGTGCTTAGAACTTAACTTTATGTCAGCCCTTGCAGAGCCTCTGCTCATAGTTTCCCCTAAATACAACAACCTCATTGACCCCTGCCATGCACTCTATAACAATTTGTAGCCATGTGATATATCATTTGGCTGTTGGCCAACCAGACCACCCTGCCTCCCCTTCATGCTTGCACCAATAGCACTCAAAGGAACTAGTCCTTATCTGATCAGTTTCTTGCACTTGCAAACTGCAGGGGTACAGATAGGTTTTAATCATATTTAATCATTTTGGTAGGCAGAAGAGTATTAAAGTGTCATACTCATTACAGTTCTTACAGTAATATTCTCTTATAGGAATTAGTTGGTCACTATTCCAGTCAGTTTAACTCCTTCTAATTTCCCTGCACAAATCCGAAGACATTTGTGGTGGAGGGAATAATTTTACAATTCATGGGGTCATGAGATTTTTAGAAACACAAATGAAATGCCGCAAACATTCTAAAAAAGTATTTAACAGTCAGAGGGTATGGAAATACCTTTTTCAAGGGAATGAATATTTATGCCTAAAATGTTATGTTAAAGCATTCTTCCTTATATCCTCTTTCCACAAAAAATTCTGCCTTCAAAAGCAGCAGGCACTGACATCCTGTCTTGCTACAAACACAGCACCTCATCAGATGCTCGGAAAGAATTTGTGAAGTGCCTAACAAATAAAAAGCATTGTACAGAAGAAGGCGTCAGCAGTTCAAGATGTAGAAATAAATCTGTTCAGTGCTTTAGGAATTTGAAGCAGTCTAAAGTGATCCCTTTTTAAAAGTGAGGTCTCATACTCTAATGCTTCCTCTCAAACACTCTGGCTAATGAATGGCTTCTTTATAACATTTCTAAATTGAAGACCAAATTTAATTTTGAGGATCAGAGTTCTCCTTGTGTCTTTTGCTTCTCTTATCAACTTCATGTATTTTCTAGCTTCTAATTTATATTCATTGCTAGCATGTTTTTCATTTGCTATACCATACTATCCATGCTTTACAAATGTAAGTGTATATAAATATACTATTATATAATTTTAATAGCTGCTTTCACCCCTTCTCTAAACAGGGTGGTTTTAAATCTGCATTGCTATTTTTATTATTATTCTGTGGGATTATATCTTTTCTGTTAATCTAGTAAAGCTTTAAAGTACCATTCATATTTTTTTCTGTTTAAATTCTTTTCCCTAAATTATTTGGCTTGTACTTATTGTCAGTTTTGTAAAACTGTCCCTTTTTAATCACCAGAAACATGAATTAATTGGTTTACTTTATTTTATTTGCACATAAATTTATCAGATCATGGTCATATGCACCTAAGCAATTTCTGATTATGGGTGACTGGTGCCTGCTGAGTTGGGAGGGCACTTGCCCCCCCAGTGGCCAGTCAGCGACTGAGGGTGGGGCATCGTGGCTGATCCTGCCAACCAGGGAAGTGATCCCCCCAAGCCAATCCTGTCAACCCACTGACACTTCTGGGTGAGCACTGGCATTTCCAGGTGAGTCCCCACTCCGCGGCCAGTGCTCTCAGGGGGGGCACCAGTGCTCTCATCTGCCCCCCCTGCACAAGAACATTGACTGTGAGGGGGTGGACCAGCATTCTCAGGGGCTGCATATGCACCCCTATGCACCCCCTACATGTCGCCACTGCTTTTGATTTTTAGTTCTGAAAGCAGTTCCTCTTTTAAGCTATGATGACATCTAGATAGTAGATTTCTCCTGCCTGGGGTGCAAAACTTTTTGAGTTAGGAAATTTCTATATATAATTTTCAGAAATTCTGAGGATATTTTAGTCCTGCTGGAATAAGATGTCCAACATATCACCCACATTTAACACTCCCATGATAATTCAGCTTTCTTTCCTCATGAAGTATAGAGCGGTGTAGGTTGGTGTTCTCGAGTGTGATTTGGTGCTTTGTAGATGACACTGGTTGAGTTCATCTACAAAGCAGTTAAAGCGTTAGCTGCTAGAACTTTAATTCATTAGAACTTAATAATCATTTGCTTCTGTCTTGTCAGTGTCCTTAATGCAGGCAACGGTGGACCCAAGATTTTGAAAAAAGGGGGTGTGTTCTGGATTGGGTCCTTGGCCATTGGGATGGCAGGACATGGAAGATGCTGCTGACTGCCTGCCTGGATCAGAAGGAGGGGTGCAGCAGCCCAGCTCCAGCAGGGATTGAGTTCTTGACTCCTGTGGATAAGATTTCAAGAGTGATTGAGGAATCAAAGTGGGTGCAACTGCACTATTGTACCCCCTGGGGGCTGCCCTTGGATACAGACATTTGTATATATGTGTAGAATGACCTCAGGTTCTCTTACTCTGGTGATTATGAACTCTGGCTTTCATTTTCTCAGTAATCTTGGCAGCCAGTTCCTTTCTTCTGAATCTGGTTGATGATGTGCTTCTCAGCTTCCCTGATGCTCTGTAGTGTCAGTATTTGTCCTTCCAGAGAACAAACCATTTTTTTAGCCCAGCCTCCATATCATGCAGGAAGTTTTTTCTGTGTTTAGGCAGGAAAGAAAACATGGCATAGAAATATTGGTCACAGCTACTCTTCCATTGCTGGTATCAAGTATAGAAAGATACCTAAAAAGGAAGTTGTGATATACCCTAACCTTAGATATGTTCTGGACACACCTCTGAGACACTCCTAGGGTGCTCTAACACCTTCAGGGTTGCCCTTCTCTCTGCTGTCTGCTGCTTGACCACTGAGAGCTAGCTGACATATGCCAGGGGCCAATTCTTTGGTTTGTGGAACCTGGGACTTACCTGTTTCACTCACATCTTACCAGCTCTTAGCAGAGAGGATTCTTTCAGCTAGAAGATTTGCACCCTTTTCTGGTCATGTGCCCAGAAAAGATTGATCCCCTTTCCTTAAAAGATGCTTGCCCATATGGTCAAATATTTTGGAATCACAGGGTACTGTGAAGTAGTGTAGTTTACTGAACAGTAAAAGTACATGTCTACACATGCACACACTTTGCTACTTGTGAGTAAACTTGCTACCTACAAATGCAAGTAGTAAATTTATTCATGAGTAGCTCCTGTGCAGTAATGCATGTGTAGACACCAGCTGGGAGCAGATTTGCTCCAGGTCAGCCCTGCCACTAGGGGGCCAGCCTGAGCTCAGGCCCAGGGTTCTGGGGCTGGAAGGCTCTTCTGTCCTGGGCTGGCTCATTTCTAGTCCCAGTCACAGGCCTTTTAAAACCTTGCAGGCATTTTGAGCCCTGGGGCACAACAGCAGGGAGTCTGGGGGAATTCTTGGCCTCTGCTGCCCCTGCACAGGCCATGGGTCTATATGTGCCAGCCTATCTGCACCCAGCTGCTAAGCCCGTACCATCCAGCCCTGAAGGTTGCTGTAGGCTCCTGCCAGGCCTGCCATCATCTGGACCCAGCTGCAGCCAGCTCCTGGCCACCAAGGCCAGCACCAGCTGCCCACAGCCAACCCCCAGCAGCCTGTCTGGACCCTGTAGGTGTTGTGGGGCATCACAACACTGCACAGCTCCTAGTCCCATGCCATGCCCCTGGGCTGTGTGCTGCAGGCAGCTTTCCAGGTTCAGCAGCACAGGGATAGCTGTGTGGAGGCCTGGAGAGCCAGTGCAGGGGCCCCGATGGCATCATTGCTGATGTGATACACCACCACCAAGGGCCTCAATTGGTCACAGGAAGAGAATGGCAACCTCATGATGCTGTGGGGTGAGAAACAGGTGCAGCGGCAGTTCACACAGGGTGAGCACTCCAATGCCCATGTCCATGACAGGCTGTCTGGCTGGATGTGGGAGCACAGGCACAACTGGTCAGTGCAGCAGTGCTGCATAAAGGTCAAGGCCTTATGGGTACAGCGGATTATCATTACTGAACACAATCATTGGTCAGGGAGTGCCTGCGAGTCCATGCTCTTTATGGGGCAACTGGATGCTATTTTTGCACCCTGTGATCCAGGGAGCAGCCATGCCGAAGCCCCCACTCCAGCTTGGTATCCACATTGATAAGTTGCAAGGGGGAGGGTCCCTTGTGGTGCCAGAAGCCCATCCCCCCAAGCTCCCTGCCCCTACTTTCCACCAGTAGCTCAAGGAGCCCAGGTCAGCACCTGCCCCAACTGCACCCACCCACATACTGTGCTCCACTGCCCAATGAGTCCACCAGGAGCCGCATACCATTGCTGCCAGCTGAGACCTCCTGGAGCCACCAGGTATGCCAGCCCCACCTACATGGTAAGCCCCACACTGGAGGGAGGGCCTTCTCTGCTCTTGTCCCTTCCCCCATCCCTGGCCCTAACCCTGGGTCTGGCCCCAGCCCCTCTCCCTGTCCAGGCTGCCCATGTCACCCTGGCCCCTGCGCTCCATCCCCACAGCATACAGGGGGGCATGCAAAACATTACTGGGCAGTCTGTGCCCCTGCAGCTAAGGAACACATGCCAATGAACACATCAATGCTGGCAGCAATATCCTCCTCAGCTGTGGGGGGCAGGGAAGTGTAATGCAGCCACAGGTAGCCTTCCACATTATACATAATTTCCTCTCTCCTTCCCCCTGAAACTTTTACCAGAATAATTTTTTTTTAAATGATTTAATTAAGACCAGGAGAATATATGCATTCTTTCAGACATGAAGAATATTAATCCAATATATACTGTCTCTTGCCTAATTTCCCCCCAGTGAGAAAATGTTCATCCTGTTCCCAGGTGTTACTTATGTTAGGATTTTTCCTTTTAAAATGTAAATTTATCACTGTCTGGAAGGGAATTGGTGCCTGTGCCTCAGAGCATGTCCAGACTCCTGTCAGATGCTAATTCTCAGCAACTCCTTCTTCCAAGAGTGAATAGGTAAGGAACACGCAAGTTAATCACTGCCCCACTACAACAGATCTATCAAAATTACATTGATATCAATTACTACAATTCATACAGACATAAGAATTACAAAGCTGAACGCAGCTTGCTGCTTCCTACCTGTAGAGATTACATATGTCATATCAGTAAAGCAACCTCAAGAAACCATGTGTGACACCCCATGGACCTACCTCAAACCAGAGCACAGTGGGGTTTGTGACAGAAGTTTCTTAGATTCTTCTGTTAAATCCTTTCATTCCCCACTCCCCCTCTGGAGTTAGTCCATTAGCCTGGCTCCAGAGTTTGCCTAACGAATGACTAATATATGGTACAGAGTCATACTGCTTAGCATCATGGACTCACTACTCAGAGAGGCATTAGCTACTCAGTTATTTCAAACACTGGAGACATTGGTGACATGTAGGGGGTGCATACAGGTGCATGTGGACCTTCTGAGATTGGTGGTACACCCCCTGACAGAAGTGTCACCGACTATGGGCAGTCGCTGCTCACCCCACCCCCCACTGCCGGTGGCATTTGTGGGCAGTTCCTGATCGCCACTGGCTGCCACTGCTGCAGCCAGTAGCATCTGCTGGTGGTTGCTGACTACTGGTCAACCCTTGCCACCCCTACCTCCAGCCCCACTGCTGCCACTGCTGTGGCTGCCTTTGGGAGCTCCCCGCTCGTGCCGCCACTGCCGCCATTGCCGCCACTGCCTGCGGGTGGTCGCCATGCCCCCGCAAGCCTCTGGGGGAACAAATTGTTCATGACTGGAGATAATCAAGGGTTCAATGGTAACAGCCATGTTGGCCTGACTGAGACCAGCCTCATCAGCAGGGATCCTGGTTTTCTTTGAAAAACAAAAATCCCCAATTTTCGGATTAAAAAAATGTAACCCCAAATCCACATTTTTCCTTGATTAAAATGATACTCCACATATATATAGTGATGTTTCCTTTTAATCATGGGAAAATGTGGATTTTGGGTTACCTTTTTTAATCCAAAAAATTAGGGATTTTTTTTTATCAGGGATAACCAGGATCCCTGTTTATCAGGCTTGGTCTGAAGCCCAAAGCCTAGATAAAGTAACTGTCACATAGAGACTAAACACACAACTAATAGGTCACACATACTACTTATAAAAAAAGCTGCTTTACATCTGAGCACAGGATCCTCTGGTAGGTAGCTCTCAAACTTTCCTGGTACCTGCTTTTTTGGATAGGTTCAGCTGCTTGATTCAGAGCAAAGTCATTTTGCTGGCCAAACAGGAGGAGGAATATGTTGGATGCCCACTTGGACTAGAAACAATTTCAGATATGAATGGTGTGATGTAGGGTAATGTGTCACAATAACCGATGATACAAATGATCAAAATGACATAAGCAATTTCCCAAACTCTCTGCAGTAGCCAAAAGTGAGGTCTGGTCTCCAGTGAACATTGCATGGTTTCAGATTTTCTGAAAGACAACAGCAAATGTCTCAGAGAACCTGTCACAAAACAACTGTAGATGCTCAAACACAACAAAGATTTTGAACATGAAAAGAGAACACTAAAAGGATTTTTATATTTGACAGTTCATTTCATTTTATCCTCTTTTTATATTAAATTATTAAAGAGAAATATATTACTGCATGTATTTTTGGTGACATTTCCCCAATTAAACTATATTGGAAAAGTTAAACATTTCCCAACAATAAATCTCCATAATGTTCCATAAACTTCATACATTTTCTCCCTGGCAAAATTTTTATTGGTTTTATCCTTTAACAACCTACTGTTTGCCCATTAGATGAAACTTTGTTATGTGTACAAGACCATACTGAGGGGATGCATAATACCGATGGTAAATACCTCATCTATTTAACTCATGTTTTATGAAGGGTCTTTTGCTATGGTGCTTAAATGCTGATAAATCATAGGAACCAGTTAAACTGAGGATAAAGGGTATCATCTAGACTTTATTGAGCTTAATGATAAAATTCCTATTTAAGTTCAGTGGTGCCATGATCTTTGTCAAGTCTTTGCCCCAAAGAGCTTTAACATTAACCAAGAAACTAGCTGAATATTTGGTTCCAGCTAACTAGAATCCCCTGATTTATTTCAATTACAGAATATATTTGGATAACCTGGAAGGTAAGTACCTGACTATTTAACCATGCTATCAGTAAGCAGCCATAACAAGGAAACTTGACAATGATGCCGGGTTCTGGTATGTCAGAATAATTGCCAGAATTATTACTTTCAATACATAAAATTTAATGTGTAGTTTGTAATATGTTATTCATATATATAAATATATTATTAATTAATATGTGTTCATATAGATATCACATACTTACTACCATTATAGAGAGAAATATGTCAGCTAGTATATAGTTTTATTAACCTAAGTGACTGTATGATCTTATTATAGAAACTATTGTCCTCTATTCTGCATTCTGTTTATTACCAGGGATCCTGGTTTTCTCTGATAAAAAAAAAATCCTCAATTTTTGGATTAAAAAAAGTAACCCAACTTTTATATATATAAAAGTGGCATTTCATTTTAATCACAGAAAACTGTGGATTTTGGATTACTTTTTTTAATCTGAAAAATGGGGATTTTTTTTTTTTATCAGAGAAAATCAGGATCCTTGGTTATTACTAATTGGCTTAGCTCTAAATTCAAATGGAATATAGAGGGTTTGAGAAGATTTTTGTGACACTAAGGTACATTGTATTTCCTGGCACTATAATACTATGTAAGGACTTGAATACAACAGAAATATGGTAACACTGCTAACATATATTTAAAATTCTCAGTAGGATTTAAGAGTGCATATAGTCTTCCCAGCATGGCCTGATATGCACTTCAGACTGATCCTCAGTTTTAACCTGGCTCTAACACACAACAGAAATACTTTGTTTTAAAATTCTGTTTTCTTCTTACAGCATGCCGGATACCTGTATTCTCTATTTACAAATCCTTGGAATAATGAAGGAGTTGCTAGCCCATCAAAATGTGCTGGAAAGGTTGGACATTACTGTAGCCTACAACTTGATGTGTTTTCCTTGCATGTCATACCTCTCAAGAGAGATCAGAGGTGGTGGTAGTGGGAAGAATTGTGGAAATTATATAACTAGGGGAAAAGAAACTTACAAAATCAGAATCAAAATCCTTATTTCTTTACACAAGAAGTGTTGCTAGTTTCATGGGGAATTATTTGTATGACCCAGTTATTTTTATAATAAGGGCCTCCAAATCTTCTGCTTCCAAACAGCTGCAAGAAATACCACTGCTGGCATCCCAACAGTGTGAAGTCAAATACTGAAGAAGTGTATATATTGAGTTCACTTCCCATCTGTGCATATCTCCTCCCCACAACTGTATGACACTTGTTATTGTTACTCCTGGATGGATTGTGCCACTATTCCTACCACTGACTAGTCTATTGAAATCTAGGGTATTCCTTCAACAAGTGACATCTCCCTATGCATTGGTGGGGCAGACTCAGAACTTCTTTAGGTATACATCCTAAAACTGCCATTTTTGGCATCTCTCTGCAGTCACCAAGAGCTAGACCCTTAAAAACAACTTAGTCACCTAAAAGAGGACTTGGACAGATGTTGCATATCTAAGTCCAATATTGCAATCCAAAATGCCTCTTGACAACAGGGCAAACCCTCAGGGTAACTACACTCATGAGGCACTTTTCTATACAGTTGTTAAGTTTCTTAGGCAGAAAATGATCTGCCTTCTGTGCATGCCCAGACCTGCCCCAGTCTGAACAGCTGCGTACCTACCATGGCAGAATGGCATCTCTGTCTCTCTCCAAACTCTGCTATCAGACTGATGACCAATCTGACAATTTGGTTACTACGGTCTATGCAGAGGGCAGGCACCCCTGGTTACACTGGTTTCAGGTAACCCTGAGTTGTAACCTGAGCTGGATACATTCCTAAGGGAGGGGGGAACCTGCTCCCTCTGCCTACATGACTGGCCTCACACACCTGGGCGGAGGTTTAAACTCCCTATTGTTCTAAGCAATGTCATCATGACTGGGAGGGGGCTAGAGACCCTGCTGGTCTACCCAACAACCAGTGATGCATTTCAAATTGGTTGGCTGGCAGCCAACAACTGCTGGCCTTCATTGGATCAGGTAAATGAGGTCATAAGGTCTATATAAGTTAAAGAGTGCCCAGGAGGAGCAGCAGCATCCATGATGAGAACTCTCAGAGAAGCAGGACCATCTAAAACTCACTCTCTCTCTCTTGAAACTCATGGCCAATGAACTGCTTGCCTCCAGAGAAAATCTTCACCTGCCTCTGGAAGCTACTTGAGAACTAACTATATATATAGCTTGCAGTAACACAGATATGTAATCAAAGGTTACCGTGCCGCTGTTTGCTCTAAGGAACTTCTCTGATATTGCTCTACCCTATGCCCTATTCCAAACCTACTCCTTCTAACCAACAAAGTTCTCCTCTGTACGTAGTGTGGGAGACATATTGGGAGAGGGTCTAGATTATGCCTTGGGGTCCCCTTGGTCTGGCTGACTAAGGGAGACCACTATTTGTGCTTCAGACTAAGGGAAGCACTGCAAGTTCTTGCAGTGGGTCAAGTACTCTCAAGGACTACTAGGCCTGTGTCTCCCAGGGGGAACAGGGCCAAAATCAGTCCAGACCCTGGGTGGTGGTGGTGTTACTGCCAGGCTTGCAGGTGCGCCCCAGGAAGGGGGTTGGCCAGATGTGAGGTGCCCCCAGGGAGGCATTTGAAGCCTGGAAGGTGGTTGGGCACAGTGAGGCAGGTGGCTTAATGAAGAAACACCCCATATTGGCACACCACACCTACCTCCTGTGTGAACTCCATGGAGATTCAGGAATGAGGCATCAGAGGCTGAGGAGCCTGTTCCAGTAGGTATGTTCAGAAAGGTTCTAATACTCCAGCAAGATTTATCCTCTTTCAAAATGCAATTCTGTCTGTTTTAATTTTAAAACAAAGCCACAGGAAGAGAATGAGGAAAATCCCCCCTTTTAAAACAACCAGTAGTTAGAGTATTTGTCAGCTATGAAGAAGACTGGGGCATGAATTTGAACAGACTGAGCAAGGTATTAAATCTGACTTTCCCAGGTGCTTTAACTACTATGGTACTATATAAAAAGTAGGTGATACTATTTCCTCCAGTTGTTTTTGAAAAAAGATACCTGTGAACTAAGTTCAGTTCTTTAAAAGAAAAGATGCAAGGATGGGATTTTGGGCTCTGGATCCCAAGTGAGGAGAGTGTTTTCTGGCTTCTGGCAGCCCTGTTAAGCACCTACTTTTCTGAAATCCTGCCCCCCTCTGTCCTTAGCATTCCCTATTGCCTAATTCTAAGTAGCTCAGTTTCATGGCTGTTTTGGATCTTACCTAACCAGAGATGTGGGCATCAAGGGCAGCTGTGATGCCTGGAGGCAGTAGCAATTGTTGGCTGCTGCCATACTGCCAGTGTGATTATGCAGCCTTGGAGCAGCTGCTATTTTTCTGCTCCTCCTTCCAGGTCGGCACCCAGGACTGCTGCCCCAGGCACCCTGCCTTATTTGTGCTGCTGTACCTAACTCTCTCCCTGCCTATGCACTCTGGACTCTCATATTCAAACCAAAGGCAACTTTTCTAAAAGTTGCATCCAACTTGGGCATTGTTGCACCTTACATATGGGTGTCTAATTCATTCCTAAGATTTGGGTCTACATTTTACTTAATAAAGCTGAAGACATAAATGCTTGTGCAGCACTGGAGTAAAGCTGTAAGAAGTTATCTTTTTTTCCAGGGTTGTTTTAATCTTTCCTTTATTGAGTATTTTCTGTACTGCTCTACTTAGTATAGCTATCTTTTTACTTTTTACTATTTACTATTGCAAAAAAAGAATATATACATTAGAAGGTTCAAGCTATGTACTTGTTAGCTTTTTTTAAAGAAAATTGAATATTGCAGGCACTGATAATAGGGTTTGTTATACGTTCAGTTTGGGAGATATTCATCAATTCTCCATCTATACTTAGTCTTTTATTAATTTTAAAATCTGTAATAATTTCTCATTATTGAAGTCAATGGGAGTTTTGCCTGAGTTAAAAGTAGGTAAAAACTGAATGAGGGTTTCAGGATTTGTCTCAGGATTTGTTAATGATTATTATATAATACCTCTGTAGCTCTTTCTATATTGAAAATGTTGAACCAATCTAATTAGTTTCATTTTGAGATGTTCCTACTGCATCTCTTCCAATGCTGAACACCAAGGTACACTTCCTGCTGCATTGTAATTGAAAGGTTATTATGGTGAAGATTTTGACAAGAACAGAGAGTCCCATGGAAAAATTGTAATTGTGTTGATTACACCAGAGATGGGATGTCAAAATTATCCTGGAACAAAATTTGTGTACCTCTGCACATACTGTAGGTCTACCAAATCTTCCCAGTTGAAAAACATAGTATTTCACATGTACCATTGCCTCTGGTAATTGTCTACGAAGGGGAAAATGGATTTGATAAACATGCAAAAGCAAGTCAATCCATGTTAATATTCAACCTCAAAACATTCACGAGGGAACAAAGCTGCCTCATAACCTGTGTGACTACACGCTACACTACAGTTACTGCCATCTTGTCACAAGCCTACAAAATAGGACAGAAGACTTATTTTTTTTGAGATGATGGTTAGTCTACATTTCATCATTTACTAAGACTAAGGAGCATTTATTCATGTTATTTATTAGGATTTTATTTTTTACTGGTAGCTCAAGATAAAGCACCAGCAAATAAGCATCAATTGGTAAAACACTGTAGGGGAAATGTTAAATTGGACTGGAACTGATGCACTGCAATTTATTCACATGTATGTATTCCCCACCCCCCGTGACACATATTTGCCTACAAAAGTTGGTATTTATATGTGGAAACTGAATGTTAGGTGCCCAGTTAGTATATCTGGGGATGGATTTAGTGGGTGAACTTTGTGGCTAAGGACAGAAATTACACATAAACTGGTATAAGTGATCAGAAACTGGTTTAAACCTGTAACAGAACATAAGCTCAGTGCACATAAACCAGTTTCAAAACAGCCAAAACCAGTTTGAGATAAACCTGGTTGAATGTTGTATGGGAACTTCTGTCCCAGACCCCTTCCTGGTTTTAAGTTAAACCAGAGTTCCCCAGCATGCCAGCATGCTCTACAGCCCTGGGCAGGGCTGTGTTCTCTGCTCCAGTGGAGCAGGGCTGGCCCTGTACCTCTGCTCCCTAGCTGGAGCAGGGGTGGGCAGTGGCAGAGGCATGGACAGATGCCAGCCCCCCTAAGGGGAAGGGGGCAGGGAAGAGGTTTATCACCCCTTGCCTCCTGTCCCACCAGCATGGATCTGCCAGGTATTTCTCTGCTTGCTGTTCCAGTGGCAGGGGCATGGCCAGCCCAGTAAGCTGGCCAGGAAGGGGGTTTAATTCTCCCCTCCCTGTCCCACCAGCATGGACCTGAGCTGGGGCTGACCTGGAACTCCCCCTTCACTGCTGCAGCAGCAGGGGCATGGCCAGATGCCAGCCACCATAGCCCCTTAGGCAGAGGGGGCAGGGAAGGGGTTTATACACCCTTCTGCCCCTTCTGTCCCCAGGGGACCACAGCTGGGGTCTGCCAGCTCTGACTGCTACCTCTGCTGATGGTTTCCTGTGCTGGGTGAGTGGTGGGTTAATCTTCTTCCCTGTCCCCTCTGCCAGATGCCAGAGGAGTGGGGAATAACCCTCCTCCCTGTCCCCTCACCTGAGGGGGCCATGCTAGCCAACCTCTGGTCGTGCCCCCACCCCTGCTGCTGGAGTGATGAGGGGGCAGGGGCCCTGACAGGGGCAGTTGCTGTCATGGTGTCCCAGGGAACTCAAGCCTCTTCCCAGTGAGGGGCTGAGCTGAGGGAGGGAGTGGAGCAGGGTGGAGCAGTCAGAGCTGCCACAGACTCTGTTGGGTGAGTGGCAGTGGCGCTAAGAATTAAACTCACTCCCTGGCCAGTTCACTGGAGGCTACAGCAGGGGCCTGGCCATGCCCCACCCCAGCACAGCTTCCCTGTAGTGGAGGGTGTGCTCTAGTGCCCCCCCCCGGCATCTGGCTTGAGCCACTGCAGGCATGTGCCCGCATTTCCTGACTCTCTATATTCACTTGCAAATTTGTTCAATCTAGGCAGGTTAGACTAACCTGCAAAGATGGAATCAATTCAGGCTCCACCTTTTTGAATATCTGTCCCTAGCCTGTACGTATGCACTCAATATGCAGCCTTTTATGTGCAGCTTTTCCAGGAAGGGGAATATTATGACAAGGTGGGAAAGCATACTCACTTGTGTGGTGACCTTGAGAATTTCATAAACGAGTTGGAGCCCATATCGAACTCTCACTCTCTTTGACATTCAAACTCCCATGAAAATATGTCCATATATTCCACTAAGACTTGGAGTAAAATTACAAACTGATAGGTGAACTGAATCTTTGACAGACATTGACTTCCTATGTTAATCTAGGTCCCAGTGCTATATTGAATTAGTCCAGTTTTACATCAGGAAAACATCATTTATTAGGGTGGAGCTTCACTGGTAACTGAAGTAACACAATGTGTTCATAAGTATTTATTGTGTACTAACAAATGCAGCTATTTAATATTCTACAACTTTAAGTCAGAGATATTAGTTCAGCAGTTTGGTTTTTTTTCTTCTGAAGGATGGATAAAGGGGTTGTTTGGGATTCCCAGAAGGAAAAGGCCTACTGAATTTCATAGAGAAATGATAATCCTAAAATTGCTTTCAAACATTCTGCAGAATATTAATAGGTATATCTCTGCTATGGATAATTGAGAAACAGACAAGCAAACAAACAAATATGTGTTAAACATTGTTAAAGCATATAAGTTCCTGGAGAATGCTACTGCATTTCTGTGGAATTGTAATAGTTTCATTGCTGTTGAATTCCACAAGAAATTTCCCTCTCTATTTCTCCATCACTGTTAAGTCATTGATTAATGGTGGGCAGATCTACATATGAAATTAATGTGTCCAAATAAATTCTGGTGCAGTTTACACCAGAGTTTATTGCTTCCAGGCCCAGTGTTTACATGTGTGCCTGGGACCACAGCACATTGAGCCAGAGCAACGCAGCTGGCCCAGGAGAGGGCTTGAGAGGTCAGCCTCCCAGCCCAAAACTGCTCCTCCCCAGCTCACTGTGGTTTGGAGGGGCTTGCTGGGGCACAAGGGTGCTATAATACAGGGCTAACTGGCAGGCAGCCCCACACTGTCACACCCTTGTGCCCCAGCCTATCCTGGTCACTATCTACATATGTGTTATGGCAGAGTAAATAACTCCACTGTACGATAGTACTTATGTTGGGCAGTACTATTCTATGATGGAGTTAATTGGTTTATTTTGGCCTAATAGCACCACTCATGATGCTTTACTGAGGCACTAATTAGGCAACTTTTCAGTAAGCATCTCATGTAGATGTACACAGTGACCAGTATATTCAAGTAACTGTTGTTGATACTTCCTAGAGCTAGTCAATAGTCAGTTTGCTTATGATTAGAAACTACAATGAACAGAGGTAACTGGCCTGTACTGTGCCTTGGGTGAGGTTGGCACATGTTGCAGGAGCAGTGGTCAGAGGTTTGCTGCTTGTGACAAAGTTCTTGTCCCAGGGAGTGGGCACAACGCACCCTGGTGGCCAGTCAGCCCTGGCTTGGTCCACCCTTCTGGGGAACTCTCCCTTTTGCTTGCCCACCATGCTTAGATATTCTAGTCCAGAAAGAAGGGGGGCCGACCCAGGGCTTTCCAAGCCTGGTCTTACCCACTGGCTAGTGGCTTAATTACGTGCCTCAAGGTATCTATAAATGCTTAGTGGGACTTGGCCTTTCCAACCTCAGCCCCTTCTTCTCTTGGCTGGTTCCCATAGCCAAGGCCCACTGCACCAGACTTGGCTTCCAAGTTTCCTGCTTTGTCCTGGCCCTCCATGGGCCTTGTCTGCCCTACTCTGGGCTCGTTGGCCCCCGCACTCCACCCTGCTCTGGGCTTACTGCTCCCTCAGATTGCCTTCACCCCCAGCAGGGCTTAAGGTGAGTATATACTCCTAGGGCACTAATGGGACCTCCAAAGACCACCCCTCACAGTCCAAAACCCAAGCCACCCATCCAACTGATGAAACAGCAAGAACCACTTAACAAAGCTTCCCTTTTGGGCAACTGAACAACAACAAAAGCTAAAACAGTATGCTATCACTTTAAAACAAAGGGAAACCTTCCACCCCATTAGGCTAGTATACCAGGTTCTTTTCTAGTCAGGAACCCCTTCACCTGCAGCTTGCAGAGCCAGTCTGTCCCCCTCTGGCTCATTGCCTGTGTTTACATGGCTCCCTGGCCCCAACTTTGCTGGTCACCTGCTTCTCAGAGCAGTTGCTTCTGATTTGAATTGTTGGAGCAGGCTCTTGCTGCTAGGACCTGTGGGGTTTCTGTGCAGGCCTTTAACTCCCTGATGTTACTGTTGCTGCTGGCTCTGGGCTGAGTGTTTGCTCAGGTTTTTTCCACCCTTAAGTCTGCACATAGGGGATTGTCTGGCCGGCAGGCCCCAGGATTTGCTCCCCTTTTTCAGTAATGGAGTCAGGACCCTGTTACACTACTGCTGGAGGCATGGGCAACTGGTGCCTCCTGAGTCAGAGGGGGCACATGCCCCCCCAGTGGCCAGTCAGTGAATGGTGCGGGGGGTCCCCCTGCAGCCAATCATGCCGACTGGGGGGGATGCCCATGGTTGATTGCACTGACTTGGGAGCATGAGTTAGGCACCCAGAAGTGCTAGCGGCACTTCTGGTGCCTTCACTCCCCAGCTGGTGCTTGCAGGGTGGGCACCAGGGCTCCCACCTGCCCCCTTTTCCCATCACCTAACTGGGGAATGCTGGCTGTCAGGGGGTGTACCAGGAGTATCAGGGGGTGTACGTGAACCCCTATGCATCCCTATGCTAGGGGTGGGCAAAATATGGTCCACAGGCTGGATCTGGCCCATGAGGCCATTCTATCTGGCCTGCGGGGCCCCTAAAAAAATTTAGAAAATTAAAATTTATTTGTCCAGGGCAGTAGGACCAAGAGGTAGCCCTGTATGGCTCCTTCAACAGCAGGGCCCACCTAGTTCCGCACTTTCCATGCTGGTGCAGCCCAGCCCAGCTCTACAGACTCCTGCCAGCCTGCACCCTGCTCTGGGCCCCACTGGTGCTGGCCCTGGGATATTGGTTCCAAGATACTGGGACATTGGTCTCAAGACGGGGACCAGGTGGCGGGGCACCTGTTAAGGGGTAGGGCTACCCACAACAGCTTGTCACAACTTGATAAGTGGCCCTCCACCCAAAATAATTGCCTGCCTCTGCCCTATGCATTTGGAGGTGATCCCACTTCCTTTTTTAGAACTGATATGTGTATCAAGGGTCCAAAAACCCACTGGTTTCTTGTGGGAAAAAGAGGTGACATCTCTTTTGCCAGCAGCAAACCACCCGCTGCTGCCCCTGAATTGGTGCACCACCTTTGCTTTTCTTCTTCCCTTGCTGTCAGAGCCAGACCTGCTTCAGGAAAGTGCAGGGTGTGTGGGGGAAAGGGGATGGGGGACAGGAGGAGGAGGTGCCTCCCAGCTCCATTCTGTGCCCCCTGCTTAGGCAGTGCCTGTGGCTAATGCCCCGCTCATTTACCCATTGTTATGCTACTGTCAATGAATGCTCCTTCATTATAAAAGGGACCTTCAATAATACTGTGGAGGTCTTCCGTGTTCAAAACATTTAACAAATATTATCAACTCAATCCTCAGAACACCCCCACATGCCAGATAAGTATAATTACCCCCATCATAGGGGAAGCTGAATCATGAAGGTTGAATGACTTGCCAACTGTATAGAGGAAGTCAATTTAGGGTTGAGATTGGATACATTTATACGTGCAATTAGTGTGTGGCAATAAACTCCAGCACAGTTCATGCTGGAGTTTATTTCTCCTGGGTGAAGCATTTACATGTATACCTGGGACCACAGCACAATGAGCTGGGGCAGAGCAGCCCCAGGCTGGCATTGGGCCAAGGGGCTCAGCCTGCTAGTCCAGGACTGCTCTACCCTGGCTCCATGTGCTGCAGAGGGGCTGGCTGTGGCACAAGAGTGCTACAGTGTGGGCCCAGGCACCAGGGATCCCCGCTCTGTAGCACCCTTATGCCCCATCCAGCTCTGGTCACTCTCTACATGAGTATTTTGGTGCATGTAACTACTCTGCTGTAAGACAGTACTTGTCCTTGTCAGTACCATCCTACAGCAGAGTTAATTAATTTACTGTGCCCTAATACAGGCGCATGTATAGACAGTGACACTTTACTACAGAGCTAATTAGTCAGCTCTGTAGTTAAGCACACATGTAGATACACCTAACCTGAAATATGTAACTTGTAATGAAAATGGGGTGGGAGTAAGGATGGCTACTAGCCACCTTTACATTCTCAGGGTCCTGAGATGCTCTGGAGACAAATGTTCTGGTATAAATTAGAGAGGTGAAGGCTTCAGTCCATAGTCTATAGTGGCTTACAGTCCTCATAATACTATAAGCTTTACCCCTTTCCTGACACTGGCTCCATTTCCATCACAAGAGGATGGGGAGAACCCATGTAAGGCATATATATAGGTAGGGGATGATTCTTCTGCCAGGAGTTAATTTGTCTGTTGTTACTACCTCTATATTTACTTTCCTCCTCCCCTTACAGCTTCCCCAGTGGATGTGTACTTTAATGTTTTGCAGTGACTCTTCTCTGATATAATGATTCAGTATGTGGGAAATATAGTGAAGAATTATGCCAGAATAGTAATAAAACGTGTTTACTTAATTGTAAGAAGTCATTTCATTAAACTGTTGAGAATTATTAACCAGGGATATGATAATATCACTATATAAAGTTCATATACATTTTTAACAATTGTAAAGTACATTATAATTATTTAATGGCTTTGCAACTGGTTGTGCTTGATAATTAACTGGAAGTAGCAGCATGACTCCCTACCTGGAAAAGAGAGAGGAGTTTCAGTTTAACCTGATAATTATCCACAAAGATAATCAGGTGGCAAACATACAGCTTGATGTTTTCACAGAAAGAAAACGTTAAGGCAAAAGTGTTTCACACCTTCCAAAGTTGTTTGTTGTTTTGTCTCTAGAGACATATGGATTAGATCGCTGAAATGCACTCTACTTGGGGACTACATCTGAGTTCCTTTCAGAAATCAGAGCTGATACAGAATGCTTCTGGGCTTACCTTGCCATGAGACTGGTGCTTTATAATCCTCACATTTCTTGGGGGGAAGCAAAATGCAAGATAGTAAAAATGTTGGTTCTGATCTAGAAGATTGTAAGAGCCAGATTTTCAAAGTATTTAGGCAATTAGGCCCAAAAAAACCACTACACCTGCAACACCAAGCTTTTAGGCACTTGGGCCCAGATCTAAAAAAGACTTGGGTCCCTAGGGTGTGTCCAGACGAGCACCTGTGCATTTTTCCAGGGACAAATAGCAACCGTACATAGTTGTGCCACTGCTACTTGTCCTCGGGGAATGCATGTGCATAAGTACTCTGGCATATGGCAAGTTGCCCCAGGTGGGGTAGGGAAGGCTGAGGTCAGCAGCCTTATCTAGAGTCCTGGGGGATTCCTGGGGCTCTAACTGGCTAGGGTCCGGTCTCAGGTGACGCATGATGCAGTTACATGTCCCACCCTGCTTTCTATCATGTGTGGGTTTTTTTGACATTGGGATCTTCCAGTGCACTGCTAATTAGCAGTGTGGTGAGTGCCTATGGGTCTGCAGTGCTGCATACTGCACATGCGCACTCATATGGATGGACCCCTAGTCACAAATCTAGCTCCCCCTTAGGCAGATATAGTACAATGATGTGAACTCTAGCTGTGTAAGTGGCAGTTTGGGTCACTTAAATGAACATGCAACTTGCCTCATTCTTCTGAGCATGAGGAAGTGCTATTTACCTAAGACTTTGTGTTCTAAAGTGGGGCTTCAATGAAATTTGGGACCTGATTTCATAACTGCAAGGCTGAAACACCTATCTACCTCTGGAGGCATCTAAAGGCCATAGCTGCATCAGTTTTTTATTTCCTAGTGCATGCCCTGAGGCATCTTAGTCTTGACAGTTCTGACCAGCTTGGTGCCAGTCTTACGCATAATCATGGTCGCAGTCAGGGGCTCCATCTGGTAGGCATCCTCTGAGCATACCAAACATGCACCTACAGGACCAGACTCTGCACAAAATGCTATTTTCTGTTAAACATGCCTGGAAGAAGCTTTATATTTTAATATCTTTTGCACTCTGGGTATAATTTGCAAGACCCAAATCAGCTTGCTTTGAGCTGTCTAATCCTGAGTCAAGTTCCACCATGTGAAAGCATTAGCACAGGCAGCCAGAGACAAGTAAGTCCAGGGTGACAGGGAGCTCGTGTAGGGGCGTGGAGGTTGGCAGGTCTGTGGGAGGGAGCTGGGGGTTTGCTTAGTTCAGGGTTGTGCTGGTCAGGGGAATAAAAATATCCTGGTCAAAGTTGGGAAAGGGTAGTGGTAAAACCAGCAGAGGCCTGGGACTGTGAAGAGTGTCTGGGTTTTCTCAACCCCAGGGCTGTGCAGAGGACCAGTAAGTCTTCATTAGGTTGGTTTAACTCATGATGATCTAAAGATAGTTCTTGTCTGATGAGCCCCTCCAGAGCCTGCCATTTTTAGGGTGGGCAAAGCTTTGTGAACCTTGCATACCCAGCCATCTAGGTCACCCTAAGCTCATGTAACCCAGGTGGTACACGGAGGGTACCCCCTCTCCAATTGAAGGGATGTCAATGGATGCATGTATGTTGTGGAAATGTGGCTGCCTGGCTGCAGGCCAGCTCACTTCCTTTCCCTTCAGAGCAGAGCAGAGCAGAGCAGAGCAGAGCAGAGACCAATGACACCTAGTGATATTTAACTATTTACAGGTTTAATGATGCAACATAATATTGAACTTATAACTATAAACTTACATACATACATAGATACATACATCTATATCTATATCTATCTATACACACACACGCATATATACATACACATACATATATATATGGACACATACACACACACACACACACACACACACACATACAGTATTTACAGATATAAATTTACACCAACAATAGCTCTTATTAACCCTTAACACCTGACCTATCGGGAGCTAGCCAAGGGACTCAAGCCCTATGGGCTTCCTATGAGTCCCTTTCACTGACTGATGATCAGAAGCAAGGACCTGAAGCTGAAGCATGTCCTGTCCTTTCGGAGGCAGGTCTTCATGCTCCTTAGGGAGGGCCCTTGGTCTCTGCCTCACTCCCTGAATCTCATGCTCAGTGGGTGGAGGTTTGTGATTTATTTTTCCTTGGGGGAGACCATGTATTTCCCATGTGGTAGCTTTTCCCACATAGCAGCCCAGTGCCTGCAGGGGAAAGTGGCTGGAACATCGGCGACTGCAGTGGCACTGAAGAATGGCACACCACTTCATAGTTTCATAGTTGGTAGGGTTGGAAGGGACCTGAGCAGATCATCAAGTCTGACCCCCTGTCATGGTCAGGAAAGAATACTGTGGTCAAACAATCCTGGCTAGGTGATTATCTAGCTTCCTTTTGAAGATCCCCAGGGTAGGAGTGAGCACCAATTCCCTTGGAAGTTGGTTCCAGATCCTAGCCACCCTGACTGTGAAGTAGTGCTTCCTGATGTCTAGCCTGAGCCTACTCTCAGTCAACTTATGGCCATTATTCCTAGTTACTCCTGGGAGTTGGCCTACTTCTGGCACACAGGCACCACCCAGTGAAGCCAGGATCTCTTCCCAGCCTTGTTTCACCCCCATTCCATCTGAGGGGGCTGGGATCTCTGGTGTGAGAGCACCATCCAGCAGAGGGGCTGGGACTACTACCCAGACCTCTGCCCTGCCTATCCCACCGATGGTGCCGCCCCCATTGCAGAGGCCCCACCAGATGGAAGGGCTGATGCATCCACTTGCTCCCTGCCTGCCCTGACCACCCTGGCCAAGGCGGCTGGGGTGGCTCATGACTGTGGTGCCAGGGCCCTGTTAAATGATGGGGCTTAGGCCTCCTCCTGGCTGCCCTTCTCTGCAGCCTTATTTGAGATGGCTGGCCCCAGGGCGGCAGACTGGGAGTGGTCAATCCCATCCCCTATGAAGGGTGGGGGCGCTTGCCACTAAGAAGAACAAGGAAAGGAAGATGAAGGGGACCTCCCAGGACACTCCATCCCCACCAGGACCCTCCTTGGTGGGGAGGGCCACTGGAGAGCCTGACTGTGTTCCAGCTGTCATACCGGCAACTCAGTTGCACGTGACCATGGATGGGGGTGACTTGGAGGAGGGGGAGGTGATGGCGTGGGTCGCCAACCCCCCCGCTTGTCTCTCAGCTTCCAGAGTCAGGTGGCAGTAAAGATAATATGGAATGGCTCTCTTCTGGAGGCCTGACCCAGGGGGTGGCAGAGGAGTTTGTTGACCTTTTTTCATCTTCCAGCCTACCGGGTTGGATGGGGAAGCTAGTGAGATGGAGATCCAGCTGTTTAAATGTCACAAGTGACCTCGAGAGCAGGATGACCCTTCAAGAAGGTGGGGATTGCCAGTCCTTGACCAGGATGATGAGAGGAGGCTGATGTGCCTGGACACTGAGGGTGTAGACACTGTTTGTGGGTGAGCTCCCACCTGGGGTGTAGCCTCACCGTTCTTCTGTTGGAAATGTCCAGCCCACATTGGCAGACCCTCCTTGGGTCCCCTCTGACTATGGGGGTCTCCTAGCCTTTCTGAAGCAGACCAAAGGACAGAGGAATATAGCGGGGCACATCACTCAGTGGTGTGCAGACCCTAAGCTTTTTGTCAAGCCTGCCAGAGCTGTGGCCAAACTTATGCAGCAAGATCTAGGCACCTGGCAGATGGCTTACCATCTGGAGAAGCTCACACAGTGGGTGAGAGATGAAGAGTAGAGTAGGGCAGGATAGGCCTTCCCCGACCTGTCTCTGCTATGTTGCTCTGCTCTTGGGTGCTCGTTCTTCCACCTACACCATACCTCACTCTTCCTCTCCCATACCCACACCCATGGCAGCCATGACCATTGGCACTTTTAACATCAACAGTTGTCGAGATCCAGTGAAACAGGAGGCCATCCTGGAGCTTCTGTGCCAGAGGCGGCTGACTGTCTCCTTCCTCCAGGAGACACATTCCGACAGGCTCACTTGTTCCTGAGCCATGGCACAAAGCTCAGTGCAGGGGTCACAACTCTCCTATCAACAAGCTGCAGCTTGACATGGCGGTGGCACAGGAGGTTGTCCCCGGCCACTTGTTGACTGTCCTCATCATCCTAGCACAACACCACCTGTTACTCATCAACATCTACACACCCACTGATGGCCAGAGGACAGTCACTTTCTTTGAGACCTTGGCTGCCCTCCTGCACAATGCTAGTGAGGATGATGACCTGCTTCTTGTAGACGGGGACTTCAATTGCATCATGATGCCTCGCTTAACTGCAAGAGGCCTGAGCCTCAGCTGCCCTCAGTCCACAAGCTGCAGTCGGCCCTGGAGACCACAGACCTTTTCGATGTCTGGAGACCCCAGCATCCTGATGTGTGCCAGTACACCTGGGCCAGGATGAGCACCGGTGGTCTCACCATGGCCTGCCTTGACCGCCTTTATGTCACCAGTCACCATCTGCCACCCCTGTGCAGCGGCTGCATCATTCTCTTGGGCCTGTCAGATCATGGCCTGGCCTGCTGAGAACTGAGCCTGACTGGGAGAGCTTGCATGCAGGTGCCTTATTGGTGCTACAACATCAGCCTGTTTCAAGATTCCTACTTCCGGGACTGCTTCACCCACTTTTGGTGGGGCTGGGAGGCCACAAGACTGAGCTACTCCTCCTGGAAACTATGTTGGGATGTGGGCAAGGTACATATCTGGGCTTTCTGACAGCAGTACACCCAGCTGGCCACAAATGAACTGTGTCCCCATATCCGAGAGCTGGAGGAAGATGTGGCAGAGCTTGAGGCCACCCTGCTGGTCATTGTCAGTGATGCGGTGCTGTGTGAGAGCCTCCAGTTTCACAGGAAATGCCTGCATGACTTGGCCTGTGGAGCGAGGATCTGCGCCCACTGCCAAGAGCTGGCAGAAACTAATGCCCCAAACTGCTTCTTCTTCAACCTGAAGCAGCAGCAGGCAGTCAGCAAAGTCTTAGATCACCTTGAGACCCCCAAGGGCCAGGTAATCATGGACCCAGGCAAAATATGTGTGCACGCTGTTGCCTTCTTTCATGACCTATTTGCGGCTGAGCTGTCTTGCCCTGAGGCCACACGAGAACTCTGCAAGGGCCTGCCACATCTATGTGCCCTGGAGGCCAGTGAGCTTCAGTGAGAATTGTCTCTGGAGGAGCTGGCAGCCACTGCAGTTGGCTTCAACTTTGGCAAAGTCCCAGGCCTTGACGAGTTACTTAGAGTTACAAGACCTTCTGGCCTCTCCTTGGCCCCTGCCTCCTGTGCGTTTTCCAAGAAAGCTTTGCCAACAAGGTACTGCTGATCAGCTGCCACCAAGCGGTGCTCATGCTGCTGCCCAAGAAGAGAGACCTTGGCTGCATTAAGAACTGGTGGCTGGTCTCCCTGCTGTGCATGGACTACAAGATTATGGCCAAAGTGCTGGCAACCCACCTCCACACCAGCATGGCTTCCATCACTGGGCCTGAGCAGAGCTACTGCATGCCAGGCAAGACCATCCAAGACAACCTGTTCCTGCTGTGTGACCTACTTAGAGCCAGCAAACTCTTTGGCCTGGACATCAGTCTCCTCTCTCTGGACCAGAAGAAGGCCTTCAGTTGGGTGGGCCATGCTTACCTCTTCCAGATCCTGGAGGCCTTTCACTTTGGGGCCCTCTAGGTCTTGTACCAAGACACCTCCAGCCTGCCCAAGGTGAACGGTGTGCTCTGTGCCCCATTCCCTGTGTGCAGGGGCATCTGTCAGGGCTGCCCCCCGTCAGGAATGCTCTACACCCTGTCCATTGAGCTGCTGCAGCATGTGCTGTAGAGCCACCTGAGTGGTGTGGCCTTGCCATTGGCCACAGGCCCATCCATTGTGTCTCCACTCCGGCTGTTGGTGTATGCAGACAATGCGACCATCTTCCTCAACATCCAGGTAAACATGTGGGCCCTGATGGACTGCCAATGAGCCTATGAGCATGCCTTCTGGGCCCACATCTATTGGGCTGAGAGTGATACCCTCCTGCTTGGCGCATGGACCTGTGTGCCCCCCACTGATTTGCTGGGTGGCCTCACTTGGCACCTCAAGGGCCTCAAGGTCCTGGGCATGTTCCTGGGGTCACCAACTTCCATGGCATGCAACTGGGACAGCCTTGAGGAGGGAATGGAGGCCCATCTGCAGTGGTGGCCCAGACTCTCCTACCATGGACTTGTCCTCATTTCCAACAACCTGGTGGTGGTGACCGTGTGGCACCAGTGTGCCATATTTGACCTGCCATAGGACCTACTCAAGACACTCCAGTGCCTCATGGTCGAATTTTTCTGGGATGGGTGCCACTGGCTCCCACAAGCTGTTTACCTACCTGTTGCCAAGAGGGGCCAGAGCCTGGTCAACCTAGTGAGCAAGGTGGCCGCCTTCTGTATGCAAGCCCTTCAGTGATTCCTCTATGGCGACGAGTGCCTACCCTGGCAACAACTGGTGTGCCATTTCCTACAGAGGGTTGGGGCCTTCTGCTTCAATCAGGAGCTCATCCTGGTGGATTTGACAATCCTGAATTGGGCAGTGCTTCCCACTTTCTATCATGGCATGGTATGAGCCTGGCAGTCCACCTTCCACCTCCAGCTCTGGGCCTGGCACCTGCATTTCCTGCAACTGCTGAGGGAGTCCCTGTTGCACAACCTAGCTCTATGGCACCCCGTGCTGAGCCTGGCCTCTGTCAGCCTCACAGCCACCCTCATCCAGGTGTATGTCCTCTGCCTGGGCCATCTCCTTGACCCTGCTTGGTTGGCCTGGCTCTTGCCTGAGGCCCTGACCACCCAGCTAGGCATGCACTCCACCTGCAGCATGGGTCATCTCCTGCATGATATCCAAGCTGCCCTCCCACTGGAGGCAGCAGTCACTCTGGATGACCATCTTCGGGCATGCCAGGTCCCCCGCACTGTGGATGCCCACGTGAGGCTTTGCCCACGGAGCTCACTGGCCATGGCCAGTGAGCTGGCCAGTGGGCCTTGCACCCTGCTGATGCTGTCCATGCCTCCTGACAGTGACACAGGTTGCCCCTTTGTTTCTCTGTCATGTAGAAGCCTTTATGCCTGGGTGGTTCATGTCTGCCATGCCCAACTGCTGGAGGGCTGCCCTGATACACCATGTTAACAGTGTCTGGGGCTGCCAGATTCCCCACCAGACTACCTGGCTTGGTGCACATTGTATAAGCCACCAACCACCAAGAAGACTGGTGACTGCAGTGGCAGTTGCTGCACGGTATCCTAGCCACTGGCATGTTTGTGGCCCACTTTGACCCAGCCACCTCAATGGCCTGCCCCTTTTGTCCTGGGGGTATTGAGGAGAACCTTTTTCATGTCTTCCTTGACTGTCCTCACCTGTGGCTGCTCTTTGTCACCCTCGAGCTGCCTCTGTTGGTGCTGGGCAGCAACCTCTTGGAGAACACCTACATGTTCCCCTATGTGTACTGGGTGGCTGAGTGGGGCGCCGTCTGCATGGCCATCTTTCTACTGGGTCAGGCCAAGATGGCTGTCCTCAAGACCTGCCAGAACCAGCTTGCTGGGACTGGTTCAGATGATGCCCTGCGGCTTTTCGGCCTCCTGATGTGGGTGCGCCTCTTGCTGGAGCTGTGCTCTGGAAGGGCGGTGCCCATCTTTGAGGCACACTGGGCCCTTGAGGGAGTGCTGTGCCATGTGGAGGATGGCCGTCTTCAATACACGCTCTGATGTCATGACTGGTCTGGGCGACCGGGCAGGCTCGGTGGCAAACTGCAACTCCAAGCTCACACCATGGCCTGGTCCCTCACCAGGCTGCTTTTTGTTTTTTTTCTTTGTGTGGGAAGTTGAAGGTTTTGTCACATGTATGATTGGATAGACCAGGGTAGGAATCATTTGTTTATAGAGGCCCTTAGTCTGAATGACTGTGTGGCCAATGTCCTGACCGCATAATGGCACAATGTGTAATACAGCAAAGGCACAATGTGTAATACAGCAAAGGTATCTGTCACGGTGTGATGTTATGAATGTAATGACACGGTGTTTTTGGTCTGATGGTAATTTGTTTCTATTTGCCTTGTACATTGCATGTGGATGCCAGAGGGGCCAACTTTTTGTACCCTGAGTCCCTGAATAAAGTAGCTAAAAAGTCAAAGTTCTTCCTTCCTTCTTTTCATTCTGGATGTACCAGACAAGGCTCGCTTGGAGCTGCGTGGGGTGATCCTGAGCGTAAGACTCTCTGGCTTCCTAACTCTTTTCTTTCCTGACTCCCACATGTCTCAAGGTCTCTAGCTTCTGTTTAGCTTGCTTTCTGATTCTTTTCTTGCATTTTTGCAGAGTTTTCTCTTCTTTTTCTCTGCTTCTATCTCCCCCCACTATACTTCTGGTTTCTTTGTCTGTGAGTTGCTTCTTTCCAGCCTTCTTTCTTACTGTCTCTTTTCCTTTCTTTCTCATTTCATTTCTGTTTGCTTGTTGCGGGGAGTTATATTTTCCTTGCAAGGGGTGCTCTTAATTAACCCTTCTTCCCCCACCGCTTCATTTTCTTTTTTTTTGCTGTTTCAATCCCCTTTCCCCCCTGCCATTTTTTTTGCCTCCACCCCCTCCCATCTAGAGTTTTGTGGCTGCATGTCCAGACACTTATCTTTTTAGTTAGTATAAACTTTTTTTGTTTTCCTTGTGCTTAGTTATAGCTGGAAATTAACCCTGTTCTAGCAGAAATGGTTTCTCCTACACCCAGCAGCTGGCATAAGGATGCCTCCCAGAACCTCCCCATTACCAATGGTTTGAGGGTTCACACCCCTCCCTACATCGGGGTTGAGGTCTGCATAGATGCCTTTGCTAGTCTCCTGGGACAATGTAACATACGTTACGCAGGTTGTGTCAACACGGTCCCAATGATTTATTTGAGTGATTCCAGCCTAGTTAACAGGGTGTGCACAGAGGGCCTGGACATAGCTGGCGTGCATTATTTTGTCACGTCCCTAGACACTCCAGCAGTGATTTTTATTGTGCCCCCACACATGACCAATTGGGAGCTGGCCAAGGAACTCAAGCCCTATGGGGTTCTTATGAGTCCCTTTCGCCGATTGACAATAGGGAGTAAAAACCCCAAACTGAGGCACGTCCTGTCTTTTTGAAGGCAGGTTTTCATGCTTCTCAGGGAGGTCCCACGGTCTCTGCCTCAGTCCTTGAGCCTCATGTTCAACGGGCAGAGGTTTGTGATCTATTTTTCTTTTGGGAAGACCATGTGTTTTCAGTGTGGTAGCTCTTCCCACCTAGCAGCTAAGTGTCCATGGGGGAGATTGGCCAGAACACTGGCGACTACAGAGGCGCCAAGGGATGGCGCATCCACTTCTGGGATTCAGGCCCCACTCAGTGAGGCCGGGAGCTTTTCCCGACCTCCTTCTACCCCTGTTCCATCAAGGGGGCTGGAGTCTCTGGTGTGAGAGTGCCATCCAGTGGAGGGGCTGGGACTAGGCCCCAACTCATTCCACCTACAGTGCCCACCCCCCCCAGTACAGAGACAACCCCAGGTTATTGAGGCTGATGCCTCCACTTCCCCCCCTGCCTGCCCTGACTGCCCTGATTGAGGTGGCTGGGGTGGTCATTGATTGTGGCACCAAGGCCCTGTCAGATGATGGGGCTCAGGCCTCCTCCCAGTTGCCCTCCACTGCGGCCTTGTCTGAGGTGGATGGCCCTGAGGAGGTAGGCCAGAAGTGGTCTGGCCCATCTTCTATGAAGAGTGGGCCATCTGCCATGAAGAAGAAGAAGAACAAAGAGAAGAAAGTGAAAGGGACCACTCAGGACTCCCTATCCCCGCTGAGACCTTCCTCAGCTGGTGCTGGGGGGGCCCTTGCTGGAGAGCCTGGCCCCACTCCGGCTGTCATGTCAATGACCCTGTTGACTAGGGATGAGGGCAGCTTCGAGGTGGGGGAGGTGAAGGCAGGGCTCACTAACTCCTCACCTGTCTCCCAGCTTCCAGAGGCAGGTGGCAGTAAGACCTATGCGCAATGTCTGTCTGCTGGAGATCTGACCCAGGGGGCCGCAGAGGAGTCTGCTGACCTCTTGGTCACATCCCAGGCTATTGAATGAGATGAGGAGTCTAGTGATATGGAGATCCAGTTTTTTGCGTGTTGCAAGCGACCTCGAGAGCAGGATGGCCTCTCTCCCCCCAAGAAGGTGTGGATTGCTCTTGGAGAGCCAGGCCTTGACCTGGATGATCAGAGGAGGTCGATGGGTTTAGATATTGAGGGTGTAGATGCTGAGCTCCCAACTAGGGTGCAGCCTTACCGTGTGTCTGCCGGAAATGTGCAGCTCATGTTGGCAGATCCCCCCTGGGTCGGTCCTGACTATGGGGGGCTCCTGACCTTTTTGAAACAGTCTAAGGGACAGAAGAACATAGCGGGATGCATCACCTAATGGTGCGCAGATCCTAAAGTTTTTATCAAGGCTGCCAGAGCTGTGGCCAAACTTATGCAACAAGATCTAGGCACTCGGCAGATGGCTTATCATCTGGAGAAGCTCGCACAGCGGGTGAGAGATGAGTGGGGCCTGGCAGGATCCCTGGAGTAGAGTAGGGCATGATAGGCCTTTTTCAATCTGTCTCTGCTTTTTGCTCTGCTCTCAGGGGCTCACTTTTCTATCTAAATCTTACCTCATTTTTCCTTTCCCATACCCACACCCATGGCAGCCACAACCATTGGTACTGTCAACATCAACAGCTGTCAAGAGCCGGTGAAACGGGAGGCCTTCCTGGAGCTCCTGCGCCAGAAGCAGCTGGCTGTCACCTTCCTCCAGGAGACACATTCCGACAGGCTCAACCAGTTGGCTTGGCATGCTGCCTGGCAAGGCCAGTTGTTCTTGAGTCATGACACCAACCTTAGCACTGGGGTTGCGACTCTTCTGTTGTCACTACTACAGTATGACATGGTGGTGGCACAGGAGATTGTCCCTGACCGCTTGCTGACTGTCTGCATCACCCTAGCACAACACCACCTGCTACTTGTCAACGTTTATGCACCTACTGATGGCCAGGAGAGGGTCACTTTCTTCGAGAAGTTGGCTGCCCTTTTGCGCGATGTTAGTGAGGATGATGACCTGCTTCCTGTAGGTGGGGACTTTAATTGTACCACTGACACCCCATTTGACCATACAGAGCCTGAGCCTCACCTGCCCTTAGCCCGCAAGCTGCAGTATGTCTTGGAGACTGCAGGCCTCGTTGATGTCTGGCGAGCCCTTCACCCTGAAGCACGCCAGTACACCTGGGCCAGGATGAGTGCCAGTGGTCTCACTATGGACCACCTTGACTGCATTTATGTCACCAGGCACCACCTGCCACTTCTACGCAGTGGCCGCATCATTCCCTCAGGCCCATCAGATCATGGCCTGGCTTGCTGTGAATTGAGCCTGCTGGGGAGAACCTGCACGTGAACGCCCTTTTGGTGTTTCAATGTCAGCCTGCTTCAAGACTCTTACTTCCGGGACTGCTTTGCCAACTTTTGGCGGGGCTGGGAGGCCACAAGACTGAATTACTCCTCCTGGAAGCTATGATGGGATGTGGGTAAGGTACAGATCCGGGCTTTTTGCCTGCTGTACACTCAGCTGGCCACAAATGAACTGCTCTGTGGTATCAGAGACCTGGAGGAAGATGTGGTAGAGCTCGAGGCTGCCCTGCTGGCTGCTGGCAGTGATGCGGTGCTGCATGAGAGCCTTTGGTTCTGTAGGAAGTGCCTGTGTGACTTGGCAGAGAGTGCAGCCCATGGAGGGAGGATCCACACCTGTTGCCAAGACCTGACTGAAACAGATGCTCCAGCTGGCTTCTTCTTCAACCTGGAGTCATGGCGGACAGTGAGCAAAGTCTTAGATCACCTCAAGACCCCATTGTGATGTGACAGGGATGATCCAGGCTGTGATCCAGTCCACCGATTACTACCCCATGGTCCTAATCCATGTGGGTACTAATGATGCGGCCAGGAGAAGCCCTGATCACCTGATGGCAGACTACCAGGTGCTCTGGGGGGCGTGCTGAAGGAGATACGTGCATAGGTGGTATTTTCTTCTGTTCTACCAGTGAGTGGACATGGAAGACGGCATGAGCCATGCATCACAGAGACCAACTGGTGGCTTTAGGAAT
>NW_017729032.1:72940516-72942513 GCF_001723915.1 Gavialis gangeticus
CATGACTAGGTGGTGAATATCAAGGGCTATAGGCTGTACAGGAGGGACAGGACAGGGAGGAAAGGCGGGGGTGTGGCGCTCTACATTAAGAAGGAACACACATCCTCATCAGGTAACATAGAGTCAAAGGGGGGCACACGGAAGTGCTCTGGGTTAGAATACAAGGCAGTCAAGGGGAAAGAGACTTAACGGTGGGAGTCTACTACAGACCACCCAACCAAGGGGAAGAGCTAGACCAGGAATTCTTAATTTAGCTCATGGAGATAGTTAGGTCAAAGGATGTGGTCATCATGGGTGACCTGAACTTTCCAGACATCTGCTGGGAAGAGCAGTCAGCAAGGTCTGACTGCTCACGTAGGCGCCTAGCCCAAATGCAGGACCTCCAGCTAACTAAGGAGGTGCACAGCCCCAACAGGGGAGACATCTTGTTGGACCTGGTGCTGGCCACGGGTGCCAACCTGGTGAGGGGGCTGCGGGTGCTCAACCACCTGGGCGACAGTGATCATCGCCTGCTGGAATTCACCTTCCAGCGCAAGGTGGCAAAGACCTGCAGCAAGGCAGCAGCCCTAGATCAGGAAGGTGGACTTCAATGAGCTAAGGAGAATAGTCAGAGAAGCACTGAGGTCCCGGAGGGGAGGGGAGCCAGGTGTCCAAGAAGAGTGGTTGTTCCTTAAGGAGACAATCCTCTAAACCCAAAGGGAGGTAATCCCAACACGGATCAAAGGGAGCAAGAGGGCACAAAACCCCCATGGCTCACCAAAAGCATCCGGGAATGTTTCCTAGCTAAAAGGGAGGCGCACACCCAATGGAAGAGAGGGGCCATCACCAGGGAGGACTATACTGCGGTTGCTCGGGGATGCAGTGGGGTGGTCAGGAAGGCCAAGGCAGAGATGGAACTGGGACTAGCTTCCCGGATCAAGGACAACAAGAAGTCCTTTTTTAAATACATAGGGGGCAGAAAGAAGGTTCCGGGTAATGTGAGGCCCCTGCAGGACATGCTAGGAAATTTGATCATTATACCAGATGATGAATCCAACATATTTAATGATTTCTTTGCCTCCATTTTCCTGAGCAGGGACCAGAACAGTCACTCCCCCTCTGGGCCCCCCTTAGACCCAGGAGGTGCACCTAGGCCAAGGGTTAGTGAGGAACTAGTTAGGGAACTTCTGGAGGGACTGGATGTATTCAAATCAGCTGGTCTGGATGATCTCCACCCTAGAGTACGGAGAGAATTAGCTCAGGTCATTGTGGGACCCCTGGCATGGCTTTACGAGCACTCGTGGTGCTCTGGTGTGGTGCCAGAGGACTGGAAGAGGGCCAGTGTGGTTCCCATCTTCAAAAAGGGGAGGAAGGAGGACCTGGGAAACTTCCTGGATCAAGGACAACAAGAAGTCCTTTTCTAATACATGGGGGCAAAAAGAAGGTACCAGGTTACATGAGGCCCCTGCAAGAAATGCTAGGAAATTTGGTCATCACACCAGACAACAAAGCTAATCTAATTAATGATTTCTTTGTCTCTATTTTCCTGAGCAGGGACTAGTTCAGCCTCCCCACTGAGCCGCCCTCACGCCCCAGGAGAGGCTCACCTAGGCCATGGGTCAGGGAGGATCTAGTCAGGGAACTTCTGGAGGGACTGGATGTATTCAAATCAGCTGGTCTGGATGATCTCCCCCCCAGAGTGCTGAGGGAATTAGCTGAGGTCATTGAGGGACCCCTGGCATGGCTTTACGAGCACTCATGGTGCTCTGGTGTGGTGCCAGAGGACTGGAAGAGGGCCAATGTGGTTCCCATCTTCAAAAAAGGGAGGAAGGAGGACCTAGGGAACTATAGGACAGTTAGTTTTACCTCAATCCTGGGTAAGCTTTTTGAGAGAATTATTCTAGCACATGTCCACAAGGGACCAGCAGGGGAGATTATGCTTAGGGACAACCAACACGGGCTCATTCAAGGCAGGTCCTGTTAGACCAACCTGGTAGCCTTCTATGACCAGGTCACTA
>NW_017729032.1:72947513-72954836 GCF_001723915.1 Gavialis gangeticus
CATTGTCAAGGTGGTTAGGATCGGGAACAAACTTCCAAGGGAAGTGGTGCTGGCTCCTACCCTGGTGGTCTTTAAGACAAGGCTTGCCAATCACCTTACTGGGTCGTTTGAACCCAGTACTCTTTCCTGCCATGGCAGGGGGTTGGCTTGATAATCTGCTGAGGTCCCTTCTGACCCTACTAACTATGAAACTATGAAACACCCAGGAAGATGTGGAGGCCCTGACAGACTGCCAGCGAGACTATGAATGCGCCTTTTCAGCTCATATCAACTGGGTGAAGAGTGATACCCTGTTGCTTGGTGCATGGATCACCATGACCCCCCAGATTTGCCAGGGGGCCTTACCTGGTGCCATGAGGGCCTTAAGGTCCTGGGCCTGTTCCTAGGGCCATCGACCTTCATGGCGGGCAACTGGGACAGCCTCAAGGAAGGAGTGGAGGCCCGCCTACAAAGGTGGCACTGGTGCCTACCCAGCCTCTCCTACCATGGACATGTCCTCATTGCGAACAACCTAGTGGCAGTGACTTTGTGGCACCGGTGCACTGTACTCGATCCACCACAGGACCTACTCGAGAGACTCCAGTGCCTCCTGGTTGATTTTTTGGGAGATGGGCACCACTGGCTCCCATGAGCTGTCCTTTACCTACCTGTAGCTGAGGGGGGCCAGAGTTTGGTTGACCTTGCGAGCAAGGTGGTCACCTTAACCCTGCAGGCCCTTCAATGATTCCTGTACTGTGAGGAGCGCCTACCTTGGCAACAACTGGCATGCCGGTTTCTGCAGAGGGTGGGGGCCATCAGCTTGGACTGGGAGCTCTTCCTGTTGGACCTTACATTTTGAACTGGGCAGTGCTTCCAGCTTTCTACCGTGGCATGGTACAAGATTGGCAAACCACTTTCTGCCTGCAGCCCCAGGCCCGTCACCTGCAGTTCCTGCAGTTGCTGAGGGAGCCCCTGGTGCACAACCCAGCTCTGACGCGCCCCGTGCCGAGCCTAGTCTCTGCCAGTCTCACAGCCATTCTCATCCAGGCGTGTGTCCTTCTCCTGAGCCATCTCCTTGACCCTGCTTGGTTGGCCTGGCTCTCACCTGAGGCCTTGACCACCCAGCTGGGCATGCACTCTGGCTGCAGCGTGGGCCATCTCCTGTGTGACATCTGGGCTGCCCTCCCATTGGAGACAGCAGCCACCCTGGATGACCATCTCCAGGTGGGCCAGGTCCCCTGTGCTGTGAATGTCTCGAATGAGGTTTTTCCTGCATTACCAGTCACCTTGGCTGTGGATGGAGAGCTGGCTGGTAGCCCTGGCACCCTGCTGACATTCCCTGTGCCTCCTGACAGTGACATGGCTTGCCCCTTTGCTTTTTTGTCGCGTAGAAGCCTGTATGCCTGGGTGGTTCATGTCCGCCATGCCCAAATGCTGGCAGGCCATCTTGATACACGGTGGTGATGGCACCTGGGGCCGCCAGATTCCCCACCAGCCCACCTGGCATGGTGCACATTGTATAAGCTGCCAACTGCCAAGAAGACTGGCAACGTGCAGTGGTGGTTGCTGCACGGCATCCTAGCCACTGGCACGTTTGCATCCCACTTTGACCCAGCCGCCTCAGTGGCCTGTCCTTTCTGCCCAAGGGGTGTTGAGGAGACCCTCTTTCATGCCTTCCTTGACTGTCCTCACCTGTGGCCGCTGTTTGTCACCCTCGACCCGTTGCTGCAAGTGCTGGGCAGGAGCTTCTCGGAGACCATCTACGTGTGCTCCTATCCATACCGGAAAGCTGAGGAGGGGCCCGTTTGCCTGGCCAACCTGTTACTGGGTCAGGCCAAGCTGGCCATCCTCAAGAGCTGCTGAAACCTGCTTGCCAGGACTGGCTCAGATGATGCCCTGTGGCTTTTCTGCCTCCTGGTGCAGGCGCGCCTCTCACTGGAGTTTGAGTATGCTGTGCTCCAGTGGGAGGTGCCCACCTTTGAGACATACTGAGCCCTTGAGGGAGCACTGTGCCATGTGGAGGACGGCCGTCTCAAATACGCACTCTGATGTCATGACAGGTCTGGGCGACCAGGCTGGCTCCATGTCAGACTATGACTTCCAGCTCGGGCCATGTCCTGGGCCCTCACCAGGCTGCTTTTTTGCTTTATTTTTGTGTGGGAAGTTGAAGGTATTGTCATGTGTATGATTGGAGAGAGCAGGGTATGAATTGTTTATTTCTAGTTATGACCGTGTGGCCGGCACCCCGACCACATAACTAGCATGTAAGACACAACGTGGAATGTAGCGAAGGTGTCTGTCACGGTGTGAAGAGTTGAATGAAATGACATGGTGTTCTTGGTTTGATAGTAATTTGTTTTTTTGCTTTGTAAGTGGCCACCCTTTTTGTATCCCTGAACCCCTGAATAAAGTAGTTAAAAAAGTCAAAAGTCCTTCCTGCCTCAGGACTACATTCAGTTTTGAATTTCCCTTCTGTGAGATAATTAATGTTGAAAATCAGGGCAGAATTTGGACCAAGCTCATCATAAACAAAACTATAAGAAACACTGACATTATTCTTTGGACCAGTTCATCTCTGCTCTTATTCTAACTCTTTTAGCTTCCTATGCATTATGCTGGCAATGAATTCAATCTCTTTTTTTTAAATTGATCCAAGAGATGCATCTGTGTTTAAAATAGATTGAATGGAAGGATGTGGGTTGGGACTCTGAACGCTAGGTAAAGAGGAATAGGGTTTGTCAAGAAGCGCTGCTTTATCCAGGCCAAAAAGAGGAGATAGGAGCTTTCCTCTTTTTTTGTGTGTTAGCTTGTTTTTTTTTTGGGGGGGGGGTTGTTTGTTTTTTTAATAAAGGAGGGAGAGGTATGCCTTTTCTGCAAATCCTCTGACCCTAGCTCCAAAGTTACACTGAATGCTTTGGATTGAAATGTGTGCCATTTTTTTTCCAGTGAACACACAGGTTTGAAAGTAATTAGGATGTACCTGTATCCTAGGAGCCAAAGTATGCCATTAGCTTTTGTCCTCTTTGTGTTTTAACTCATGTAAGAATACTAACATGAGGCAAATCCAGTTCCTTTCCTTGGGACACCACTAGAAGGGGATAGGTGGCCTTTGGGGCTGGGCTAGGCAAGAGGGTACACTCCAGTTGCATAATGTGAACCCACATTTTGCAGGGATCTAGGGCGAGTTTCAGGGTCAGCTAAGTTTCAGGGTCAGCCAAGTCCATATTGGTGATGGGAAAACTGTGGAGACCTTTGTGGGTGTATCAAATTGTTACCCTCTCCCTCCTTCTCCTCTTCCTGGGAGTCCCAGACATTATTTTCTCTTACCAGAATTTTATTCTTTTATGCTCATATAATCTGCCAATTATGAGAAAGTGAATATTTTCCAGCAGGTTAACATTTTAAATAAAATTTAAATAAATAATTTAAGGGGGAAAAATCACTCAAGAAAAAAGGCTAATTTGTTTGGTTGAAAAGATTTTTGAAGCTTCCTTGTTTACCGTTTTTTCCCCTCCAGACCTTCAGTTTGTGGAAATCTCAAAGAAACCATTAGACTTAGAATTATTCCTGGTCTGATTTGGTGTCTTCAGTCACTGCCAGTACTTTTCCTGTAATCAGAAACTGCAGGGCCTTAAAAATATGTTTCTCTAGTGGCCTGTGTTTGTTCACCAATAAGTATTTATTGCAGTGCATTTGATTTATTAAGGGATAATGTTTTTATTACCATTTAATATTTTTGAGAATATAGAGTACCTGCTGGAACTAATGGTTAGTGGTTTTTAAATCTCCTTAATATTTCTATCAAACCTTTAGTTACTATCCTGAGATGTGTGTTCAAGCTCTTTGGTAGTTTGGTACCCTGCAAGGAAGCAAATATTTCTCTTTTCTTCGTTTTTTACCTACAGCTGTTCTACCAAAATTTCCTTACATGGTATAGAAATTATACCTTTTCTTTTTTATTATGTTTCAAAGAAATGAAATAGTCCATAGTGACAGGGAAGCTACAGGGAAATATTTTTTTTATCTGTTTATAGTTGACATGAACAATAGTGAACCAAAACTCTCTTGTTAATCTGATGCAATTTAGGTGAGGTCAGTGAGACCAAGGGTAGAAAGCAGTAGGATTTTGTAGATGAACATAGCACATTCAACATTGCACAGAAATTTGATGAAGTGGTAAATGCCCATTTCTGTGGAACGGAACCACATTCACACCACAGCTGAGTATAGGAGGACCCGTAGATTTCCAGTATCATGGACAGAATAGCAGCTAGCTGTTTTGAATAGACCTGGGTGAAATTATTTGGTAACCCAACAAATTTATCAAAATAGGTAGTTTCTGTTGTCAAGATATTTTTATGAAATTGTGTTGAATTTGCTGAATAGTTTGATCTTTTGATCTGAAAAAAAAAAATCCAGTGCTGGACTCACAACAGATAAGCACTTACAGGCACGGTGGAAGATAAAGGTTTAATTCCTTCTTCTTCCTGAAGGGAATTTAAACTCAGATCTACCCAAACTTTATACTATTAGACAATTCTTTACTATTCAATGTTAGACCCCGACTCCATGCGGCACCCAACGAGCAAGGAGACAATGGTCCAATTGCTCATGGATCCTGGTACTCATTAGCCAGAGCAAGCAGGAAGCAAACACCAGCACACATTGCTCGCAACAGCTTTATTCAGAATGGAGACAGTTTTGGGTGAGCTTCCTCATAGACACACAGGCCATGAAGCCAGGGGAGCGCATTGAACATTAGTTCTTTTCACATTTTATACACCTTGATTCATACATATTAACATTCACCCTGCCTATGTCCCTCCTTTGGTCCCACCCTTTTCTCCTCCCATCTCAAACTCTGCCTCTGTTTACTGTTTGCTTCCTTAGCATGGTATTGCCTATGAATTTCATTCATTTACATGCCTCTCTGCTAAGGGCGCATGTGTAAGACTTTGACTTGGGTCTTTCTCCTGGTCAGTTGTGGTTTCTCACTGGTTCTTTCTAGTTTTCTTGCTGACTTCAGCACCATTTTTAAGGCCATACTTCTGCTTTATGTCTTGAAGATAGCTGGTGGGCTGCATCTTGTTCTTCTTACACAATGGGCTCTAACACTATGACTTTATTAGAAAACTGCTCGCCTAAGCATTTACAAGGTTATTTTTAATAGATCATCCTGTCTTGTGACCAGCAGCTCTGCTGAGACACAGATAAAAGCCTTCATTCAGCTGCACACCCAGTACTCCCTGAAAATCCATATTGATACCCTCACATTCAATTTTGTACATAAGTAATTATTCACTGGAAAAAGGCATAGAATACAGGTGACCACCTTGTGAGTGAGTGCCATTATCGCTCTCGATCTCTATTGTTGAGATCTGATAGAGAGAGATCTCCTGTATTCAAAAGCTTGTCTAACTATCCCAACTATGCAGTTAGTTCAATAAAAGATACCACCCTAGAAAATCCTTGTGCCTCACATTAATGAATATATAAGAATATTAGACAATGTGGAACAGTTCTACAAGAAAGGACTGAGGCAGACCCACTTATTTGTTCAATTTTAACCCACTATTTGCCTAGCTCAGGGCAGGGGATCTGAGTAACCAAAGTGTCCTACCTGCTAGACTGCAGGGTATTTTGATATGGGTCTTTAGTTCCTTCTGGAGCTGTACCACCTTGCATTTTTCACCTGGTTAGAGAGTTAATCTCAATGATTAATTAGGTAGGTTACACACTCATAGGGATAGGATGCCTTGGTTCCAGTCCCTGTATCAATGACCATTTAAGCAGTTATACAAAACTGAATAGAGTCAAAAGAAGATATTGAGAACAAGCCATCTCAGAATAACTGGTAGCTTTGTGACTCCAGATTCTTGTTGGAGATGTGGATTCAAGTCCTGTCAGGCAGAGCAGGGAACTGAACTTGGGTCTCCCACATCCTGGTGAGTGCTTTAACCATTGAGCTAAAAAGGAAAGATAACATTCAGCCCTCCTGTGCATGGACGTTTAGTGACAAACAAAGAGAAATATAAAAAAAATAAATTAGTTGGATTCCACTTTGGCATGAAAAACAAATTAATAACACCAATTTTTCCCCCCTGATTCTTCAGCCTGGCAGCCAACCTAAAAAAAATCAGCTATTTGCACAGTCCCAATTTTGATGAGAATATGAAATTCTTCCATGAGGATGCACTTAGAAAACAAAGCTTAGCACTGTTACCTTGTCATAAAATTGGCTGCTGGATTCTGAAGTATAGAGCAGAGCAACAAAGGTAAAAAAACCCCAAAAAACCCACACAGAGCACGTGAAAGACTGGAATCCATCTAGGCTTAAAACTGATGGTTAAGAGGGAATTTATTGAATGTTATAAAATCTTCAATTGCATGCATAATGTCCCTGTAGTTTACTGTTTCCTTTAATGTAAACTAAAGAATGACAAATTTGGAACAGATGGTGAGAAACAAGTTTTCCATACAGAGCATCATAAGCGTATCTTCCTGTTGATAGGTAGTTAGAATAATTTCTAAGGGAGTACAAAATTCTAGTCAGTGCTTTACCTATGAAAAATGCAGCTGGAAAGCATAAACTAGTAAAAACTGCACTGGCTTTTGAGTGGTAAATGTCTTTCCCTGTCTGTCAAATCACTCGAGAATTCAGTCATTCTGCAAGATAATTATTCTGCGAGGATTGTGAGACTGACCTTTCTGAATTCTGAGGCACCTCCGCTCCGTTTAAAGACCATTAAGGCACCATGCTGCATTAAGTCCTGCATGCGGTCTTCTAAAAGAAAATCTCTTTGTTCTATTTTCACTTCAGGCTTTTATTTATACCTTTGCAATTTTTCTTACAGCGTGTCTGGAATCTCTGTCTTACTGTCCCTTACTCCTTCCTTTCAGGAAAAGAACCATATCCTAAAATTATTTGTTTTGCAGTAAAGAATCATCATTCTTCCTTGATATTTCTGATGGTACTGGAAATACAAAAGGAGGTGCAGCTGCTTTCAGAAATGTGGAAAATACATACTATACAGCTGTTTGCTTCATCGCTGTTTGGCATTTGTACTGCAACTGTGCTACAGTCTGTCCAGTCACATGAGTGGGCACTTTTCACATCAAAGAGCTTGCAAACAACAGAGGATGAAGAGAAGGATTCCAGGTTGGGAAATCTATGGCCCAATAATTAAAAATACATATTATATTTCAGTCTCATTTACCCATTCTTAACTAATGGATTTAATCTTCTTTTTTATTACTGTTTGTTTTTCAGTAGTGCCTTAGGAGATCCAGTTCTAACCCCTGGTCACTAACATGGTGCTAGGCAGTGTCCACCTTGTGGCTGAG
>NW_017729032.1:72955038-72959917 GCF_001723915.1 Gavialis gangeticus
AGGCAGGTTCCACCTTGTGGCTGAGTATCCCCTAGGCCAACCCCCCTCCCCCCCCTCCCCAAAAAACCCCCCAAAAAACCAAAAAACCCAAACAACACTCCATGCTGTGAAAAGCTTACAGTCTAAGACAAGGGACATTAAATGGATACAGAAAGGCAGATAGGTGAAACACAAATTGAGTTAAATTGCTCAGCCTGAAAAGCACTGGTCATTATACATGACCTGCCAAACATTCCTACAGGCATTATGGAAGAAAAGGAGCCTGGCAAAGTAATTGAAGGAGGAGAGAGTCATGGTATTGTGGACAAGTTCAGGACAGTGATACATATACAGCAATATGGAAAGGCAAAAATTTCCTTATTTTTATTCACTCTTACCTACAGCAGTTCTCCACTTTTTTCCCCTTAATATTATTTCCATTTGCTTCCATGATATATACCTCTTTCTATTCCCACTCTCCATATTTATTAGCCAGATAATCCATCTTTACCACACAGCTGGTGCTATGATTGCAAATCCTACAGGTTCTCGGACTGACTATAAAGTAAAACTCTGTTAAGAGTCTCAGGATGGTGACTGGTTGCATAAAGCAGATTATTCCTGTCTGGGGTTTCCATAAAATTGTTGTATTCCACTTATTACCTGTCTTTGAAATGAAAACATCAAGATAGTTTATCTCTGAAATGCTACACTCTATAGTACACGAGACCAAAAACTTAATAGCATCATGAATTTCATATAAAATAACAATGCATTTATCCAAGACAGCTTTCTCCCTATTCCACATCATGAAAACATATTCAATAAACGTATGCACTGCTGCACTGTATAAATGTATTAAAATCCTTGATTGACTGAACAAATCTTTTTTTTTCAAAATAGCCTATAAACAAGTAAACATGATATAGGAAAATGCCATATAGGACCCATGCCTTTTTGGCCTTATTAGGAAAAAATATGGTAAAATTTCAGTATTTAAAACAGTTTAAGTAAAATGTTAATGGGAAGAAACTACAAAATGTAAGTGACACGAGCAATCTTTTGCAGTCTTGCTATCAATTGACTCTTTAGTTGTCATTTCGGTATATGCAATTCAATGGACTGCAGCAAAATTACAAGGTTATAGATACAAATTATAGTAATAGATATAAGTGTATACACCTATATATAATGAAGGCATAAGTGGAAGCAATACGTTGACTTTTGAAAGATATATTTATATAATATACATGCACGCACACTTACATATATATAAACATATATTACTACATACATCACTATGTAACTATATTGATACATAGACTATAAAGATATGTATATACCTGAACAGTTACTAGTTCATTCTAGGGTAGACAATTTCACCAAAGTCTATTGATTTAAACTGGGGTAGAACACATAAGTGAGAGGAAAAATTAGTCTATAAATTTTGCATATTAGATGCTACCAATAAAACCCTGATCACATGGAAGTCAATAGCAAAACTTCAGGACCTGATCTCAAACTGAATAACTGCTATTATATTAGATGCTTTTCACATTGCTTTGTCTGCACTTCACCTATTTAGCTTTTAAATGCTTTGTGCAGAGAACTTTTCTGTTTGTGTCTGAAAAATACCTAGTATAAAACTGGTGCAAAAATATAACATTTAATTAATAATGGGCACAATCCTTAGAAATGTTGAGAATCTGCACCTGACACTGATGTCTAGCCTCTTAGGAATCAATTCATTAATAATAAATAATAGCTTGAAAATAACAATACTCTGTTTTTTCTTATTACTGTGATCATCAAGACATATTATTGTTTTTCTTTCAATTTACTTGCTACATGCATATACATCAGTCTGTACTTAGACAGTTATATAAAATATATTTGTAGAGTCATAATCAGTCACATGTCTTATTGTCTAGCTCAAGTTTTGGGTCTTTGGTTTCAGGTACTCAGCAGCTCAGTTAATCTTGCAGTCCCTCCACAGGGTAATAACACAGTCAGGTGATGAAGAATTTAGGTTTCCCTTAAAATTTTAATCTGAAAAATAATAAAGGAGTATATAACCAGTTTTACAAAGTTATTTTAAGAATAGCTTCTGGCCTATGAGACACAAATTTTGTTATCAGCCAGAATCTACATTAAAATTGACGTGATCTTCCATGGTTAAATGGTTATAGATCTTAACATGAAATGTAGCAGTTATGACTATTCAGTGTGATCTACAGCATAACACAGGCCAGAGAAATTCACCTATATAAGCCATACATCAAGTTCATCCAAGGTGATCTCTGTAGATCAGGGCTGAGGCAAAAATGAGGTAGGAGGGAAGCTTACTTCACCATGGTCCATCAGGAACCTTCTCTGAGGATACATAGAGGACTTTCCTTTCCTAGACTGTCAATCAAGCATCTTTCACAAGCATAAAATTCACTTTGTAACAAAGGGGTTATTATCCACAAAATTATCTGTCTTTCCTAACTGCTGGTTTTCTGAGTCCCTCATGTTAAGTTATTACATCGAAGTTGATTGAAAGAAGTTTCATTGTACTCACTTGTTTTTAACATTGTTGAAATCTCAAAAGACCATGTAACTTGTAATTACAGCATTTTTCTTTAGTTCTCTGAATCTTGAGAGACAATGCTTTCACTAGTCTACCTGGTTTATCTGCCTGTAGAAGAGTTTTGTTTCTTCCACTCCTCTACTTCAGTAATGCTAGCTGATAAAAACTGAAACAGAAGACTACAATAGTTTCCTTGCTATGTAGAAGAATGTCTTTCCTATTGGCAAGAATCATGGAATTCCCAGAGGATTTCTGTCTCAGTGTTGACAAACACAAGTGTGAATGAACTCTTTGTCGTCTGAATTATTAACAATTGGCATTGTTTCAACATGAAGATAATGAGCACAATTAAAGAAGGTGGAGGGAGGGCTGGGGAGAGAGAGAGAAAAGAGAGAATGCCATATATTTTATTAACAACAGGGTAAGAAAAATCTGAACACTTATTTTAGGTTTTGGTTTATATAGAATTTGTTGTTGTTGATGTTCTGAACTAATAACATGACATCCAGAGGACAATTAAGGAAGAGTCAATGGCTTACTTGAATTATAACAGGTAAAATAGGATGAGAGCTGTGTTCATTCTTGGCAACAATATAAGATTTTCTCAGAATGCATTCACTTGGGAGCCAGATTCTTGCCTCTTAAAGCAGGTGAGCTGCACAATTACCCCCTTGATTACAATATTATTAGTTTAGCAACCAATCCCTTCTGAACACTGTGGCACAGTGGGTGCAGACAGAAGTGCAGCTCCCTGCTGAAAGAAGTATTTTCAGGACCCAACAGATGTTCACTGTTGGGTCCCAGTGGCTAGGAGATGAGCTGAAGTTTAGAGTGGATGCATCTTTGCAGCCACTGTCCTCTAGCAAAGCTCCTCCTCATTCCCAGCCCTGGCACTAGTTTTAGAATGGGAATGGGGGAGGAGAGCAGAGGGAGCTTATTCTGCCCAGACAGTGATGGAGGGTGAGGTGGGTGGATTGGATCTGAGGTGGGGAGACTCCACTCCACCCACCCCACCCTCCAGTGCTGGCTGGCCAACCCCCAGAATAAGTTCCCTCCACTCCCTTCCCCTCCTCCCATTCTGAAGATAGCTTGGGGAGCAGGGCTGCATCAGCTGAGCCCTGCTCCTGGCTGTGCTGACAGACATTAATGAAAGCATTTAACTTTGGAGAGCCTTCATCTGAACACTTATATAATGAGGGTTCAGATTGTTGTGTGACTGGACATTTTTAAAGTGATCTGCAGCTCTGCATTTAATGTCAGTGCACGGCTGTACAGGGTTTTCAGTGGCTGATCATGCAACAAAATGTCATGTCTGCCAGTGCCCTGTTATCTAGGGTGTCGGGAAAGAGATATTTTTTTGCCCCATGTTTCTATAATGAAGCTAAATTCTCTTTTCATATAAGCATAGGAGGTTAGGGTTGGAAGAGACCTCAGGAGGTATCTATTTCAACCCCCTTCTCAGAGCAGGACCATCCCCAACTAGATCATCCCAACCAAAGCTTTGTCTAGCTGGGTATTGAAAACTTCCAAGGATGGAGCTTCTACCATCTCTCTGGGTAACCCGTTCCAGAATTTTACTACCCTCCTAGAGAGAAAATTCTCCCTAAACTCTAACTTACATTTCCCTTGCTGCAACTTGAGACGGTTGCTCCTTGTTCAGTCATCTGCCACCACTGAGAACAGTCCAGCTCCATCCTCCTTCGAACCCCCCTTCAAGTAGTTGGAGGCTGCTATTAAGTTCTCTCTCAGTCTCCTCTTCTCCAGACTAAGTAAGCCCAGTTTTGTAGTTTCATAGTTGGTAGGGTCAGAAGGGACCTGAGCAGATCATTGAGCCCGACCCCCTGCCATGGCAGGAAAGCGTACTCGGGTCAAACGACCCCAGCAAGGTGATTGGCAAGACTTGTCTTAAAGACCCCCAGGGTAGAAGCCAGCACCACTTCGCTTGGAAGTTGGTTTCAGATCCTAGCCGCCCTGACTGTGAAGTAGCACCTCCTGATATCAAGCCTAAATCTACCCTCTGCTAGCTTCTGACCGTTATTTCTAGTCACTCCTGGTAGTGCTTGGGGGAACAGGGACTTCCCCAATGCCTGCTGGTCCCCTCTGAATAGTTTGTAACAGGCCACTAGATCCCCCCTCAGCCTTCTCTTGTGGAGGCTGTGTGGCAGAAAGCCACCTTGGTTTCTCCCCAAAAATCTCTGCCCTGTGACACTGTGATTTAAATCTCTGTGCTGTGACCATTCAATTAGGGTGGGCCCAGCACACAGGGGACCACACCCTCAGCCTGTCTCTTTAGGGAACTGGAGCTGGCTGCATTCCTGAGGGAGGGGG
>NW_017729032.1:72960426-72965498 GCF_001723915.1 Gavialis gangeticus
AGACATTCCCAGATGCTTTTAGTGAGCCATGGGGGCTTTTGTGCCCTCCCGCTCCCTTTGATCCGTGTTGGGATTACCTCCCTTTGGGCTTGGAGGTTCATCTCCTTAAGGAGAAACCACTCTTCTTGGACACCTGGCTCCCCTCCCCTCCGGGACCTCAGTGCTTCTGACTATTCTCCTTAGTTCATTGAAATCCGCCTTCCTGATCTAGGGCTGCTGCCTTGCTGCAGGTCTTTGCCACCTTGCGCTGGAAGGTGAATTCCAGCAGGCGATGAGCACTGTCGCCCAGGTGGTTAAGCACCCGCAGCCCCCTCACCAGGTCGTTGCCGGTGGCCAGCACCAGGTCCAACAAGGCATCTCCCCTGTTCGGGCTGCGCACCTCCTGGGTTAGATGGAGGTCCTGCATTCTGGCTAGGAGCCTACGTGAGCGGTCAGACTTGGCTGATTGCTCTTCCCAGCAGATGTCTGGAAAGTTCAGGTCACCCATGATGACCACATCCTTTGAGCTGACTTAAGAATTCCTGGTCTAGCTCTTCCCCTTGGTTGGGTGGTCTGTAGTAGATCCCCACTGTTAAATCTCTTTCCCCTTGACTGTCTTGTATTCTAACACAGAGCACTTCAGAGTGCCCCTCCACTGACTCTTTGCTAATTGATGTAGAGTGCCACACCTTTCCTCCCTGTCCTATCCCTCCTGTACAGCCTATAGCCCTTGATATTCACCGCCCAGTCATGCATTGGGTCCCACCACATTTCAGTGAGCCCCACTATGTCTGGGTTGGTGTCAGCTAGCAGGAGGGTAAGTTCCTCTTGCTGGTTTCCCATACTATGAGCATTTGTGTAGAGGCATTTGAGGCTGCCTGAGGATGTGTGCACTGGCTCCCTACTTTCAGCATTGCTCTGGCCCCTGTTGCTTACCTGTGTGTATGTTCTGCTCGTTGGTCTAGGCTGGGCTGTACTTGTTGGTGTTGCTTGGTTTGGCAGTCCAAGGCTTCCTCCTCCCTCATCTTCCCCTTCCCCCAACGAGCCTAGTTTAAAGCCAGCCGGTGGACATCCGCCAACCTAGAGGAAAACACATGCTTACCTTTAGGGGAAAGGTGGAGCCCATCCCATCCAAGCATGTCTCTTGTCGTGATGTGCGGGTCATTGTTGAGGAAGCCAAAACCCACCTTGAGACACCATTAGTTCCCTCAGTCTTTCCTCATAAGTTATGTCCCCCAGTCCCCTCACCATTTTTGTTGCCCTCCACTGGACTCTCTCCAATTTGTCCAGATCATTTCTGTAGTGGGGGGCCCAAAACTGAACACAAAACTCCAGATGTGGCCTCACCAGTGCTTTTGGTCTTATCTACAAAGATGCAGTTATATGCCTAACCTGTTGCTTTTGAAGGGGTTACTCTTTTAAAAAGACATCTAGTGCTAGTACCAGCTCTGCTTTACCAAATCTATAACTCATCTCAGGGAGTAATATACCTGTCAGACTACAGGCTAATTCAGGATGGAAGCTCTCTTCATCCTATTCTGGAAGCTGTGCCACTTTCTAATAGATAAATACAGAGAGAGGGGAGGGGGTCAGAAACAAGACTGAGGAGGAGCTCTTGGAAGTATAGAGAGAACTTGATTCTGATCCACAATCCAAGGCCTGCTTTTAAATTTTATATTAAACAGCCACTGGATAAAACGGAAAAGCAGTCTTTGTATTTAGGCTATAAATGCATCTACCTCTCTCAGATGAATCCCCTGGACACCAGGCTGCAGAGCCAGGCTCTCTCTTGCCTCCTTCTCCCTGGCAAGAGATGGAGGGGAGATTATAAATGACAAAAATTCTTTGGATGGGATCTGAGTCTTACATTTTTCTCGAGCTCTTACCTCTGAAGAAGTGATTCCCAGGGTCAAAGAGTCCATCTCAAAGGTAGCTTGCCTGTTAAGCTAGGGTGGTTAGGGCACAAAAGTGAATGATTTAGTTAATATCACATATAGCCACCTTTGAATTCTGAAGCTTTAATGATCACATACCTGTTTACAGCTGAGTCAACTGCAGGCAAAAATAGAATAAAGCTCAACGCCCTACCCGTGGAACTGTAGCAAGATGCCTTAAATGCTTTGCCATGACACCAATACTATTGCTTTTCACCTCCAAGTGATTCAAATGTACTTTAAATATCTTTAAGCAACCCTTAGCCTTATAGAGTACTTTAAAAAATACACTTCTTGCTGCCCTGAGCTACAATATTAACCAGGAAACCAATTTGTTTTGAAATGACAGTTTTACAGTTTATTAAACTTGCTACAGTGGGTTTGTGAGGGATTATTGTATTCATTAAAAGAAGAATATTTTCTTACCCTCCAGTAGATGTTTCCAATATTGAAGGAAGCTACACAATGAATGTTAGTATAACATCCCCTAGCAGTCACAGTTCAAGAAATGGCTATGCAGAGATGACATACAAGTGTGAGGTCATAATAGGAGCTATCTACAGGTTGTTGTGGATGTTAGATGATTACTTTGCAAAACAAACCCATTTTTAAAATTTTAGTACATTGTGCTGTGCACAATGAATTGTGTGTGTATCTGGGGTGGCGGTGGGAACTGAAATAATACTAGTTATTATTGTTGGTAGGATTATTGTTGGTATAAAGTTGGTAGGATCCTTTTTCAGTGAATCTTTCAAAAAAAATTTCACAAAGCCTGATTGAAATCACACCCTAATTTCCCCCTGCTGAATCTCCATGATCTTATGGGATGTATGTTTGACATCTCTGCCTTAGATATATGATGGTAAATGTTAGTGCTATTTGAAATAAGAAAGGGGAAGTGGGTCACTGCCTCAGAAAATACTAGTTTTTCTATTTTGTCAAGGAGCATTGTAAATAAACCAGAAAGCCCAAGTCAGCATCAGGACTATAACAACACTAGCATGATATGCACTGGCAAGGTTTGTTAGCTGAAAAAGGGGGGCGACTTGATAAAGGAATGTTTCAGAAACAATGTTTGTTATGTAGTAGTTTCTTGGTCTTGGAAAGTAAGGGACTTGGGACCGTGCTTTTGAAATCTTTCTCTGCACTGCTGGCTCTGGGATTGAATAAAAAACCATAGTCTCCATAATATTGTTGAGTTACATTTTGATGTTTGTCAGCAGTTTTTCTGTCACTAAAAGATAAAGTTCTCCCTGGAAAAGTCTAAGCTGACCCTGTGTTTTTCCTGCGTTACCAGCTTATACACTTGATCCTGTCAAACTTTTCTCACACAGTGCATCAATGAGGCTACTTCTGTGATGAAGGAGTACTTGAATAAGGAAGAACTCTTCAGGATTGAACACCTCTAAAATATTTTTGCTCTCATTTTGTTGCTGAATCTGGTGTTACCGAAGAGTGCTCGCTGCTAAAGTTATACAGAAGAAGACTTTGCTCACAAATTGTGACCTTAGATTATAGACAAGGAATGTTTAATGCAAAAGGAATATGCCTCTGACCCAGCCTGATCCCCATTTCAAAGGCAAAACTGAAAGCATACTTCAATGGGCTTCATGTATCGATCCGAATGGATTACATAAAATAGCTCATGTCATTGTCCCCTTTTACCTTTTCTCTTTTCCCTTTGCCTTATGACTTTGCTTCAGGTGAAAGTCACTAATTAGCTCATCTTAAAAAGATTAGACTTCCTGCACAAAATCTGGGCAGGTTTCTGAAGAAGCACAGACATTTAAAGGGATTTAAAAAAAAATTAAACTTTAGTAAATAAAATGATAAACTTCACAGATCAAATACATAAAAGAAAAGAGAAAGAGGAGAAAGAGGAAAAAGTATTCTTCCACCTGCAAAAACCCTTCCCCTGCTAATCTGAAGTGAATGTTTGCTCCTTTGTTAACAATCTATGGGTGCATCTACATGGGAAGCTGTAATGCACAATAGCCTATTCTACTGTGTTACCAGATTTGCCCATGACTTTGGGGTGTGCTCATTCATTAGGGATACCTTTCTAGGGTTTTGGTAATTCTATCAATGTGCTGCTTGTGTTGTGTTTCTATATGGAGCTGTATATCTCCCTTCTGCAAGTCCTCACCCTCAGTGGAGCTATCTTGCAGGACTCAGGTTCAATGGGGCTGGGTTCCTCCAGTCACCAAATCAGTCATACACACAAACACATACACAGATTAACGTGACATGCCTGACCCAGCCAGGCTGATCAGCATGGACAGACTGACACCCTCATATGCCAAGAATCAGTTCATCAGAGCACCAATACACTGCAGTCAGACACAAGCACACAGGTGAACAGAATACCTCTGAATCTGGTTGGGTGTCCAGATGACACCCTCATGTGCCAGCATTCAGTTCATTAGGGCACGTCTGAGCCAAACGGGGTCAATCAGCCTGTACAAGCTGATCCCCTTATGTATTTCAAACTCAGCACATCACAATCTTAACCTCTTGATGAGCAGTCCCCACAGTATTTTTGGGCTACACAGGGATCTTTAGCTTAGGTAAAAGAAGCATTGCTGCAGAGCAAGTGGGGAAGGAGAAGTAAAGAAGGAAAATATACCCAGTTACTACCAGTTTGACTATAAAAGTTATTTATTGCTAAGTATATGAAATATATAATGGTACTAGTAGTAATAGACATGCAAAGGAAAAACAAACACAAACAATTACAGCATTACCCTGGTTTCACTAAGTATTTGGGGAAACTTAGTTCAAGCTTAACTAATACAGTTCAGGTTCAGAATTTTATGCCTAGAGAGAAAAGAGAAAAGAGAGAGAGCTGGGATCTCACCAGTCCAAGGCACTCGGGTTGCAAAGCTGACAGGTTAAAGTTCTCAGCATGATCCTTGAAGGGAGAAGATCTGCGTCCTTCAGCCTCTCGAGAAGAAAGCGGGTGCCAGAGAGACTTCTCCTCTCAAAGCACACACACTGCTGCTTTTTACAGATTTTTATACCCTCAGTTCAGCTTTTTTCAAGCATTCTCAATAGTGTAAATTAGTGTCTTTTCTCTTGACAAGGGGTTATCTGGTTTGGAACATCTCAGGAAACTGATTGATAATCAGGAAACACATAAGGTTAGGGAGTAACCAGACA
>NW_017729032.1:72966076-72973328 GCF_001723915.1 Gavialis gangeticus
ACATAGATTCCCCATCATGCAGTGCTCCCCTGTTTCTCTGATCCCAGAATTCACTGCAGTCTCTGCTCTGGGCTTTCTCTTCTCCATCTCCCATGTAAATGAGTTGTTATCTAGTTCCATCTTGGATGGAAATGATATCTAGGGCAGTTGTTTCACTCTTGTCACCCTTATCTGGAGGGTTTTAGATGTGTCTCCCACTGCATCTTAATCAGTTTTTATTCAGGTAGAGGAGGGAAGGGGGGTGGGATTCTTTGTGAGTCAGACACGCTGCATCCTGTGTCAGGGTTCCCCAAGAACATGGAACTGAGAGGTAACAATTGTGCATTAGCTCATCATTGCAAAAACTGTGTTAATGCATTAATGAGCAGCAGAATTAATCTATTGCACATTAAGCATCACAAAAAACCTGTTTGCCTTTGCCACTGTGCATTAGCATGGGTTAATGCACCTTTACGTAGTACCTCATATTAGAGGTACTAAACTTAATGCGCAGTAGCAAAGGTGCACTAATGAATGTGTAGACATGCCCTATATGTTCTGCATTTACCATCTGATGACATGATGGTGAAGTCAGTGAAAACAGATCATGGTACAGTATTTTCCCCCCAAGTCAAAAAGTACTTGCCTTACATGAATTAATAGAATTCGATGTGGGTGATTTCCTATATAGGACATACATGATGATTTGCAATATCAGAAAAATTTGAATGTCATGGCCTGGTTTTGGATCGTCAGCACAACTTACAAGTGGCAAATCCAGGAGAGAATTAGGTAGGTGAAGCTAAGTGAGCATTGACTTAGCCTGTATACCCCTACACATCCTCATGTTTGTGTGTATGCTACAGAGTTTTGTTTTTTCTTTTTAATTGGGACAAGTTCTTTAATCTTTTTACCTGCAATAAAATGTATTAAGCCTGGTGTCTTGCTTACCAAAAGTACTACTGTACAGGGATTAGAAAGTGAGAAAATCAACTAACTGTAGAGCTGAGTCTAGTTTCTGCCAATAGGGAATTAAGTATCACAATGCTAATTATTGAAGAACTGTCTTTTAGGTTCTACGTACCCTTCTGGCATTCACAGCCTCCAAGTTAAGTGGCTAGTCTCTTCATAAAATGAATGGTGCAAGTTATAAAAACCTGAAGAAAAGGCCCATAAAAACTGGCACATTGAAAGGCAAGTTGCCTAATGTTGTCAAGGGGGAATACTGAGGGTGGGGATGTATCTTAAGCCCATCCCTCTCCAAAATGTAGACTTCCTAGACTGAGATACAGGGAGGCTTTTACCTCTTCTTGGGATTTGTAGCCTTTTTCTGGAGTCATTCTTTTATTTTAAAGACAGAAGGCCAGTCCTTTCAAAACCTGACCAGAGGAACATGATACCATTTTTGATGGGGCATTTCCTGGGAGCCTGGTGATGTGGGTTTCAGTCTGCTCTGGCACAAGAGGAAAATGAACCTGTCTCTCCTAAATCCTGGATTTATGGCCTAACCTCAAAGCTATGAGATTAGAGGGAAGTACCACCACACTGATTTTATGTAGAGTCTGATCAATTAAGGCCTGTCCCAAGAACACCTAATGAGGTTGATGAGATAGGGGGAAATAACACCTACTTTGGGTGTCCCCTATGAGACTTAGGCACTAGTTAGGATGCAGCCTGTTCAGTACTGTCAAACAGCCAGTTAAGGCCTAAGAAACTTTGCCTTGGTTGTTAGGAGGCAGCTGAGAGTCAGCTTGAAGATCTTCAGTTTGGATGTAGGCTTCTAAAGTCATAAAAAACAAATAATACTTGCTAAATTCCCTGTATGGATCTAGCCTCTGGTTAAAACTTGTCATAAAATATATGCCAATCTATGGGAAATGTTTTTTTTTTTTTCAACCACATCTTTCAGTTTTTGATTTAGGCTGATACACTGAAACAGAACTTCATTAAATAAAAATGCAAACGTTAGCTGGCCAGCTTTTGAGGTGGAGGAGAAGACGCTCAAGATAATCTCTACTAAATGCTTCTTCCTACATATAAAACTCACACAAATTAAAGGTGTTTATCTTAGGTACCCAAAGGGCTTGAATTAAATGTTTATTCCATGTGGGAAAGTAGGAATCTCTTTGTCCCAGAGGCATGTAGCTGCAGGGTCACAAGATGTTGGTCTTGAAATTTGTGATATTTCTATGGATAATGACTTAGTTTTGCCTTGTTATGTATATGAAAAAATTACACTAAATATTTCAGTCATCCTACAGTGCCATTATTAATTTATCCCTGAGGTGTCTGTGTATTTAAAATGCCTTTGTATCTTGTTCTTTGTTATCTTCTAGGCATGTAGTTTGATTAATTAATACACAATGCTTTGAAGATATAAAGTGATCTATAAATGCTATAAGCACCAAATTAAGGCTTTCACAGGTGAAACCTTGTGGCTGCTAGTTGGAGGTACAACATATCAGTAGAAGTGCTGGTGGTTAGTCTTGTAGAAGCCACAGGCAGTTGTCACACCCTCAGACTTGCTAGAGGGAAATGAAAAATGTTACCAAGCATTAACATAACACATAGCCTTTTCACAGCCACAACCTGAAGAATCTGATAACTGCTTGCTTGTGGGTTGTCCGTAACTATTAGGGAATATAACTTTTTCATATCAACATCAGTATGTAAATACAAGGGCTTTACTATAGCTGAACCAGCATGAATCAGTTTAGGAATGCAGAAGAAAACCACCACTGGAGGACATACCTCACAATTCAGGCCACTATCCTGTTACCATTTACATACAGGAATAATTTTGTGGACATGAATTCATTGAATTGATTAGTCACGTGAAGAAAAAAAAAGCACTTATTTCCCAAGTCAGGACCTCAGTAAGTAATAAAGGAAGGGTATGACTATGTGGCACAATGCTATGCTATATAGAGCTATCTGGATGAGTTTAAAAAAAGTTAAGATGTGTTTCTAGATGAGTGGATATTAGAAGCAGTTGAGCCACATTAGCCAGCATCCTCTGTTTCAGCAGGACCAGTTAGGGTGGCTGGAGCACAGGTTAACATACTTACATGCCTGCTACCTGCCAACCCCCACAATAGGAGGACCAGATGCAGGCCACAGATAGGTGGAAGCATAAAAGCCTGACTGGGGCAGTCTATGTATTGTCTCTCTCTGGCTAGTTGGGACACTCATCTCAGATGTGGGATACTTGGATTCCAGTTCCTCTCTGAATCAAGCACAGCAGGGACTTGAACATCTGCTTTTTACACTGGAGGCCAGTGTTCCTTTCACTGGCCTTTTTGGCTATTTTGGGAGTGGAATGGGTCTCCTCTTGCAAAAAATGCAAACCAGGCACATGACTGGTTTAGGTGGCTAATTCCAAGGGAGAATTCATGGCTTAGGGTCCAGGGCAGAGGTAGGCACATATCTCCTACCAGATTAGGTTCCTAAACCCTACCTATCCCCTTCCTCTCTATTTCTTCCTGGCAAGCTTATACAGCTTCTTGCTCACTGATTGACTTCCCATGATCCCTTTCTTAGTCATCCAGCTCTTCACATGTGTTTGTCTGGGCAGTCTGCACCTGTAATTTGAGACTGAAGATTTCATTCGGTGGCAGGGTGTTGCAATTTTGAACACAGCAACACTTAATGACTTTGGAAAATTGAGACTTTGCAATTTATAATCTAGTGGAAAAATAGTTATGTTTACTTTTTGTGCCTCTAAAATTTTTTTTGTTATTGTTCTGTGGGGAGAGGTTGGGATATCATTCTTGCTCTATTCTCTTGGTGGAATTCGCTCTCAGGTTGCTGGATTTGTTCCATTTATGTTAATATGCCACGCTCTGTGGCAGCCATAACTATATATGGGATGTTTCTGGTTCAAACACAACAGCTATTTACAAGCTGATCTGCAAAGACACCACTTCCTGAATGACTAGTGGGAGCTACACTTAACTTGTCTCATCTGGAAATCATTCTTTGCACATTTCCTACTAATCTCAGTACTTGTTACCTGGCATGGAAATATAATTGTCTTTTATATGGTTTCTGGTTTTTTTTTTTAATCTTGTACTTAGAGGGGGAAAAATCAGTAATGCTAAGCAAATCAACATATTTATTCCACTGACTGACATGTTCACTTCTGCCTTGCTTCATCTGATACATGTTTATATTATTCACAACAGGATACCTATTATGAAGTGGATGAATGTTAGTGTTCATTCAGAACAGATGCACCTTAAGTGACAGCTTCTGAATCATTGCCTTTTATACGTCAAGCAAGTCAGTACAAAGTTGGCTGTCAGTTCACATAGTTAAATCAGTCAGTCTTCAAAGGATAAATATCCTTCCACACCAACAAGGCCTTCTTAATTTTTACTATATCTGCTTACTATTGCTAAACTACTCTCTTCTTCTTTTTAAGGGACACCAGACATGATGAAATACAACTCATTATCAGCTTGCTTAGGCTGAGTACAATCGGTCTCCATATATTTCCTTTGCTGATAAAAGGTGGATAGACAGTGAGGTTCCTGCTTTATAAAAAGTATAAAAAGCTCTGTAACTGGCAGTCTCCCAGTTTGACTTTCATTCTAATTGCCCTGGGAAAACAATTTACAGACTTTAGCTTTTTCCTGCAGAGATGTTTAAGGTCTCAGATTCAATCATTAGGATGATGAACACATGTTGAAGAAACAACCTGTAAGCAGCATGTATCTGTCAAGAAAATTTTTTTAATGCATACAAGAAGACTATATCCTAATCATAGTATTCATTTTTCAAAGGAAAGGGAACAACAAGACATTTCTAGAATTGCTGTTAATGACGACAACTGAGAGTTATAATGGTGTATGAAAAAGCCCGCATGTAGAACCACATTTTTCTCTTTATTGTTACTTCAATATATCTTGTAGAGAGGAGGCTATGTAATCTCACTTTTTAACAGGTTTAAATTGAATTAAGGAGACACAAGTCATGTTCTTATTAGCAAAAAGTTGAGATTTTTTCTTAAAGAATTTCACATCAAACCAACATGTCTTCTATTACAAAGTACTGTATTACCATTACTTATAGGGATCAAATTTGTCTCTGGTGGTTTCTAGTATTCAGATCTTCAACTGTGCCTTGAAATCAAACATAGATACATGATGCAAACTGAAGCTATCCATCTATTCTAGATTCTGAGAGATGGTAGGGTAACTAATCGTATCTGATGATCATCTATTTTAAAAATAATGGGCATCTGCAGTCCTGGTGTAACTCCACTGACTTCATTTGATTCTGTATTTTAATCTTAGGAAGGTCAAACTAGACTCAACAATGAAACAGCAAGTGTGCCACTGGAAATCATCCTGCACCAATGGATGATAGACTATTATACTATATTTTCTTTCATATAACACACATCTCTTTTTCTCTTTTATCAGCTGGTGGAATTTTGGGTGTAGATTATAAGGAAGAAAATATGGTAATAGCAGTTTTGGCCTGGATGTTGAGGTGCAGGAGTGAAAACAAGAGCAGTACTGCAAATGCTTCACAGGAGCTGAACAATGATCTTCCCAGGGATCCTGGTTTTCTCTGATTAAAAAAATCCCCAATTTTCAGTTTAAAAAGAGTAACCTAAAATCCACATTTTTCCATGATTAAAGTGAAACACAACAATATTTATATGTATATATTAGTGGTGTTTTAATCATGGAAAAATGTGGATTTTAGGTTACTTTTTTTAAACCAAACATTGGGAATTTTTTTTTATCAGAGAAAACCAGGATCCCTGATGATCACACAGAGTTGCTGCTACTCAGTTACTAACTGCTACTTATCAGTAGTTTCAAGGAAGGATCTTTTTTCCTTCCTTCTCCCTTTCAAAAACAAGGCGTGTCTTTTATGGGGAGGCATGACATATGCAAGAAAATATGGTATACTTAAATGTTGTGACTGTGACACAACATGTCATAGCAAAGAGAACTAAATGCACCACTGAAGTGGTCTGGTTTTTTTTTGCATACAAAGGTAAAGTCAATTAATTTAATACCATGTTGGTGATGGTAAAATCTGAAAGTATCAGGTAAAATCTGTTTGTGGAAGTCAATGGCAAACCTGTTATTCAGTGGGGCCACCACTGTACCTCATTTTATTATTTATAAAAAATCTTGACTCAAGTGCCAACAGTGAAAGCACCAGTTGATGAAATAGGTGAGAGACAGGAATCTCATTACTGACAGAGCTGGTTTAAATGACCTTTCAGAAAAACAGGAGCCATGAACTCCTGAAGATGATCCTAGTTCTGATGTTTATTTCAGCTGTGAGGTTTTGCAGCTCTCTTAACCTGTCTGCTTTAGATTTTCCTGCTGTGAAAGTGGGGTAATGTTACAAGGTTTAATTAAGTTAGAACTTGTGTTTTATAGATAAAAAGCATGATATAAATGTTAGGTATTATTACCTGATGCAGATTCACAGGAAACACCTAGCAAGCAAGAAGTCTTGTAGGAAACTGAAGGGATATGCACAGTGGCAGAGATGCTAAAAGCAGATAAAAAGGTAGACAAAGGCTATATGGGAAGCATCTGTAAGAACTGAGTGAATCATTAGAGTTCACTGAGGGTAAGGGTATACTTAATAGGAACATTGGCAGCAACCTAGATGGGTGGCAGAGAGAGAGAGAGGGCCAGTTAGTTTTACCTCAATCTTGGGTAAGCTTTTTGAGAGAATTATCCTGGTGCATGTCCATGAGGGGCCAGCAGGGGAGGTTATACTTAGGGGCAACCAACATGGGTTCATTAAAGGCAGGTCCTGTCAGACCAACCTGGTGGCCTTCTATGACCAGGTCACAAAATCCTTAGATGCAGGGGTAGCAGTGGATGTAGTTTTTCTGGACTTTAGGAAGGCCTTCGACACTGTCTCTCACCCCATTCTCATTAAAAAATTAGGGGACTGTGCTGTCGATACTGACACAGTCAAATGGTTTGCCAATTGGCTGGAGGGCCGTACCTGAGAGTGGTGGTGGATGGGTCATTTTAGACCTGGAGGGATGTGGGCAGTGGGGTCCCCCAGGGCTCGGTCCTTGGGCCCGCACTATTCAACATCTTCATCAGTGACTTGTACGAGGAGGTAAAAAGCACCCTGTTCAAATTTGCTGGTGACACTAAGACGTGGGAGGATGTGAGCACACTAGAAGGGAGGAATAGGGTGCAATCAGGTCCAGACAGGTTATAGGGGTGGACGGACGAGAACAGGATGAGTTTCAACACTGACAAGTGCAAGGTGATGCACC
>NW_017729032.1:72973448-72973665 GCF_001723915.1 Gavialis gangeticus
CCAAGATGAACATGGGCCGGCAGTGTGGGGATGCAGTCAGGAAGGCCAACTGTACCTTGTCATGCATCCACAGATGCATCTTGAGCAGGTCCAAGGAGATGATACTTCCCCTCTATGTGGCACTGTTCAGGCTGCAGTTTGAGTACTACGTCCAGTTTTGGGCACCGCACTTCAAGAGGGATGTGGACAACATGGAGAGGGTCCAGAGGAGGGCCAC
>NW_017729032.1:72973851-72974954 GCF_001723915.1 Gavialis gangeticus
TAGAAATAACGGTCACAAGCTGGCAGAGGGTAGATTCAGATTAGACATCAGGAGGCGCTACTTCACTGTCAGGGCGGCTAGGATCTGGATCCAACTTCCAAGCAAAGTGGTGCTGGCTCCTACCCTGGGGGTCTTTAAGAGGAGGCTAGACAAACACCTTGCTGGGGTCATTTGACCCCAGTACTTTTTCCTGCCATGGCAGGGGGTTGGACTAGATGATCTGCTCAGGTCCCTTCCAACCCTACCAACTATGAAACTAAGATTAGGGATTTGAGTACAACCTCAAAGCTGCCTCCAAGATAGATTGAGAACTGGTATAGATCAGTCTGGCAGAGTATTTAACATGAATGAATGGTGCCTCCCAAGACTGGTTGGGCACAATTTGTGGGCAGCAGCATTGGTGATGTTGGTGGTGGGGTGGTGAATGGTGATTGCCTGTAGAAGCTCGTGGCAGTGGTGGTAGTGGTGAGTAGCATTTGGCAACCACCTGCAGAAGCCGGAGGTAGTGAGTGGCGACCACCGGCAGAATTTGGTGTCAGTGTTAGTGAGCAGTGACCGCCTGCAGAAGCCAGTGGTGGCATTGGCGGCAGTGCCAGTGGGGGGAAAGCGCTGACTGCCCACAGAAGTCAGCAGTGGTGTCAATGGCAGCCAATCTCAGGGGGGCATGTGCCTGCTTCTGCCCCACCATGAGTTATCAATGTTGTTTAATATAGTAATAATGCGTATATAAATAAGTAAATAAATGCATAAATAGAATTAATACTTTGAAAACTGTGAGACAATTGGGATGAGATGATTAGTAAGAAAAATCCAGGGAAGATGTCTGACTACTTGGCTTTGTAGGGGATATAGTCAGTAAGTTCATATTAAATCTCAAGAGTTCCAGGCACTTGAAGAAAGCCCCTAATTTCTTTGAGAGTTATGGATACTTATAATCTTTGAGGCTTAGTTTCTATAGGTTTGATCTTGGAAAGACAGCTTCATAAATCTTACATTTCCAGGGCCTGATTCTGATCTTTCTAATACCAATGTAAACCAGGAGAACGCATAGACTCAATGTAGAATCATAAAAAATCAGGGTTGGAAGGGACCTCAGGAGGTCA
>NW_017729032.1:72975493-72979811 GCF_001723915.1 Gavialis gangeticus
TCAGAATCAGGGCCCTAACTTTGAACCTATTCCACATACAAATATCTGATTTGAAAATATCAGCTAGACCATCAAATATATGGCCCATGAGTAGGATTCAGCCTGCTAAGCCAGGTCATGCAGCCCACAGCTTTAACAGAGAACCTGCCTCTGGATGAGACCCAGCAGTGCTGCAGCTTGTTCCTGCAGTGGCAGCAAAGTGCCTACAGTGCTGGGCTTGTTCCTGCTGTGCTGCTGGGGCTCTGGAGTGGGTGCCACATTAATTAGATCTGGCACGGTGGTGGCAGTAGGCATGATCTGGCCTGAAGGGCCAGGCCTACACCATTCACCCTGGCCAAAGGGTTGATCATGCACCACTCACCCAGTCCACTGGGCCAAAAAATTCAACACCTCCGACCTAGAAAATTTCTGTGTGAACTTGTACATAAATTTGTAAATGCAAATTAATTTGCATGGACAATTTGATGCAGTTCTACATGGACCAATATATAACAGAAGAGTAAAGACTAAACTGGTATTTATAATAAGTGAATTGAATTGCGTTATTCAGCAGTTGTTCTGAGGCTGAACGGCATTGGTGACTGACCTTCAAATAATGCCACATACAATGTACAAAACCTCTCCGTGTTACCTTTAAGACAGATAATAAAAGGGTGAGAGGCAGGAAATAGAGAGAGGACAGAAAGATCCTTCTGTTCTAAAGAGAACTGATATTTTGCTCCTACCTACAATGTTTAAAAATTGCTCTCACAGTAATTCTGTAAAAAGGACATTATTAAGGCTGCAGAGTCAAGAATTCAAGAGCTAGGAAATGCAAGAATTAGTCTCCCTATGCAATCTTAATTTAACCTCCTGGGGCTTATGCATTATGATATGGTCTTTCACTACATTCCCACATACTATTTTCCCCCACTAAACCCTGACTCATTCAGTCCATGGTATAGACTGGCTCAGTTTCAGCAGCTGCTATTCAATCTCTTTTTTTTATTCTCTTTGTTCAATGTGTGGCCCCATGACTTAGTTACTGCTCACTATTCAAGCTCTACTCTAAAGATAGAGAGCTATTACTTTCCACATGAGCTTTCTTTGGTGCTCACAGGAATATTTCTAGTAGCCACATGCTTCACAGACATTAATTTGTCGCAGACAAGAAAGGAGATACAGATATAGATATGGAAATATGGCTTTAGATATGGAATGGAGACATGGAGAGATTTATGGTCAAAGGCATCTGCTAATTTTCAATTTCCAAATTTTCTAAGTTTACACTTGCATATTCAGTGTAAGAGCCCTAGGAATATTCTGCATTGTATAACCCTTTGTGTGTTCAAAGCACAGTTGTCATTGCCCTCTCTTGCATCTCTGTGTGCTCACCAGTTCTGCAGATCAGACCTTCTAGTAGCAAGCCAGAAAACAAGGAACACACAATTAAAGAGTATCAGTGAAAAAAATAATGTGTATTAGAAACTACTTACCTGTATAGTAAGTAATATTATTCAAAATCTGTAGTCCATACACATATCCTACTATTGGCAGATGTATGTCCAAGAAACTGAAGCCAGGCAACTTTCCAGTCAGCAGTGGCTCTTGTGGTATGTCAGTTGGCAGTCAATCTTCATGGTTAGGAATGAAGGTTTCCTATTAAAGCTGTGGCTGCATGACCTGGCTTAGCAGGCTGAATCCTACCCATGGGCCATATGATTGATGTTCTAGATGATATTTTCAAATCATATTTTTGTATGTGGAATAGGTTCAAAGTTAGGGCCCTGATTCTGAACTCAGTTGCTCCAATGCAAATCTATAGTGACTCTACTGAAGTTCAGTAACAGATACTCCTATTCTCTTACCACGTCCTATGAATAACTCTCCCTGGAGTTGATAGAAACTACTCATATTCTACAGGGAGAAAATCTGGACCCATACCATACAGATAATTTACATTTACAGAGAGGTTGTGGATTCTCCATCCTTGGAGGCATAGGCAACTGATAGGGGGTGCATGGGGGTGCATGTGCTCCCCCTGAAGGGTCTGGTGCCCCCCGATGGCTGACACTGATGCTGTCAGTAGGGCTGGTGTCCCCCCGACAGGGTCTCTGCCATCAGCAGCTTCTGTGGGTGCTCCCCCACATTCAGGAGGCATCAGTCACTCATGCTTGGAGGTTTTTAAGACCAAGCTAGACAAAGCCTTGTCTGGGATGCTCTAGATGGGGATGGTCCTGCTTTGAGGAGGGGGTTGAGCTAGATGACCTCCTGAGGTCCCTTCCAACCCTGATTTTTTATGATTCTGCATTGAGTCTATGCATTCTCCTGGTTTACATTGGTATTAGAAAGACCAGAATCAGACCCTAGAAATGTAAGATTTATGAAGCTGTCTTTGAAGACATTTATGAAGACAGGAACTACAGTCAGAGGTTGGGAGACAGACTAAGGTCAGGAACCATTCAGGGATCAGGAGCTGAGAGTTATAGGATCAAGCCAAACATAAGATGCCAGACACAGAGATGAGGAGTGTGAGAACAGGAACAAGATTCAAGGTATGGAGAGCAATGCGGAAGCTCACTAGAAGACTTTCTGTATGAACAGTTCATCACTGTCTGCCTTACTGGTTTGGAGGGGCTATATTTGTGATGGAGCCTGCTTCCCATAAGCAAGTAGGCAGTGACTGGCCCCCAGATGAATAACTCATTGAAGGGTGGATCATGTCCCTTCACAACTTCATACAACTGGCCAAGGTTTTGAAGAATGAAGCCACTTCAACCACAACCCAATTCCCTCATTACCCTTGGAAGTAACAAAATTGGCAGGTGCCTCATGGAATGTGTATGTGAACTACATACCTTGAAGAACACCAGTTACTCTACAGGTAAAAAATCTCTTTTTGTCCTTTGAGAATTAGTCGTCAAACATATTTTACTGTTGGTGCATCCCAAGAAGCATTTTTTAAGAGATGAGCACAAAGACTACTACAAACGTAACACAGTCCTTCCAGTATTCTTATCACTCTTGGTGCTTGCACTAGCCCATACACTTTCTGTTATTTCACCTCCTGTAACTATGTACAGAAAGCTATGGAAGTACCTTACAAATGCCTTGAATAGGTACATTCCCTAGAGAAGCCACTGAAGTAGAATTTCTTATTTATTGAATGAGCCAGCCCATGTCTTGAAGATGGTTTTCCAGGCAAATGGTAGCATAGCATGAAATGTTCAACAGGATGTACTCTGAGGGCCTACCTCTCATTCACCCTGCTGCTGGTGCCAAAGTTCTGCACATAGCCATGTAGCTGCAGTTTTTGGCATTAACATGTGCCTCATGATTCAGCATAGGAACAGAATCACCCAGGCTTGTGTGTAATGCCACATTAAGTCCTAACACTTTAGTCAGAATACCACAACTAGTTAGCACTGGAGGAAGTGCTGGGCAAAGAAGGAAATCCTCCCACTTTTTAGCTCAATAGCCTAGTAGTTAGGGCACTTGTCTAAGGAGTGGAAGATTTAGGTTCTAGGCCATCATGACCCAGAGTGTGTTTGTGTGTGTGTGCGTGGGGGTGGGTGGAAGGGGGAAGTCAAATCCCTATATCCTGCTTTATAGGACTAGGAAGACATAACTGAGAACCACCAGGACACAAGTAAGGCATTACCCAGAACATTATATTGAAGCTAGCCAGCTAACCAGGCAAGGGAAGGAGATATGTGGGGCCAGGAAGATGAGGGTATGTGACATGGTGAAATGGATGGAAGAAAGGGAGTCCTAGTTCCAGCCTGAAGGGGACTCTAGGTTCCTACCAGGGCAGAAACTTTCCCAGTGCTGTTTTCCCAGGGAATGTTATGCAAGGAGCAGTAGGCAAGTTTCAGGGGAAGGCTTTAATTACTGCTTATTTTGTGGCCTGATGGTTAGAGACCTGCTGGAGTTGCAGGTTCAAGCACCAGGGTGATGAGGTTCTAGAATCGGGGTCTCTTGCACCCTGGTCAAGTGACTTAACAACAAATCTGTTGGGCCAAAAGGAGCGAGGGCCTGTCTCCATTTTACATCTTGCAGGTATGCATGCAGGACAATCCTATTCCACAGGGAGAAATAGAGTCTCACCTGCCTGCAGTGTGTCAGGGTAGAAGCTGGGGCATACTAGAGCAGCCCTCCTTTCCCTTGCACAGAGCTGAGCTGACAGGGGTGTAGCCAGGCCCCAGCAGGACCTCTGATTAGGGTTTAGGTCCACCTACACCATCCCAGGCTTTTCCCTGCTCATTGTTCATGGGGCAGGAGTTCTGCCAGAGCCCAGCCCCCTGCTAGCACTCTGAGGAAAGAGTAGGCAGCAGGGGTG
>NW_017729032.1:72980022-72984221 GCF_001723915.1 Gavialis gangeticus
AACAATAGCCTCTCTCCATTACTTCAAACTCTTCTTAAAGAGCTGACCTGTTGATTAGCTCCAAACAATCCTAAGTGGCCACTGTTTTGTCTGCGTGTCCCAGTGAAATTGGAGACACACACATGTCTGCATTAGCTAGCATACCACATGCCTAGGGTCTGTGGGGATGGGGAGATGGAAGGGAGGGAGGGGGGAAATTTCCTGCTTGAGTAGTGAGCAGCAATGTTGGAGAGGTAGGGCAGGGAGAAGCCAGCTGACCCTGATGTACCTGCAGTCCCTGCCAGAGCTCCAGCCTGAGAGCAGAGGGAAGGGGCCAGCCCTGCTGTGGAGCAGAGAGCCCTGCCCAGTTAAGAGAGCATGCTGGGATGTGGGGGTAGCTGGGACAGACATTGCATAAACTAGTTTGACTCAAAACATTTGAGTCTGACACTAAATTCAACCAGGTTTATCTCAAATGAGTTTCAGCCATTTTGAAACTGGTTTATGTACACTGAACATCTATTCCGTTACAGGTTTAAACTAGTTTCTGATCACTTAAACCAGTTTATGTGTAATATCCGTCCTTAACCGAACTGTGTAGGTCTGTCAGGGTAGAACACCAGAGTTCCACATACATCCAAGATATGTAGCTCAAAGCTTCGTTTACATGCATAAGTTTCTGAAAGAAAACAGGTACATGGCTAACATCATTGAGATAAAAAATGTGCTACAGTCTGAGGACAAAGTTGTAGATATGGTCACATAGGGACTTTATGAATGATTGTTTAAAAAGATTACCTCTAGATTGGGGTGGGCAAAATATGGCCTATGGGCCAGATTTGGCCTGTCAAACACTTTCATCCAGCCCGTGGTGCCCACCAACAAATTATGCTCTGCCCAGCCCTTCCACTCATGAGAGTGGAAACAAGGCATCCATGTGTACACACAGCCCCAAACATACCTTATTCTGCCTTGCCTCTACCCTTGTGGGTGGAAGGGCCTGGCCTGGCCAGCATGCAGCTTCTGCATGGGGCTGCTGCTGCCGCTGCTGCAGGCCCCAGGGACATGCTACACTCTCCTGGTTCCCTGCTGGCTCTGGGCAGCAGGTAGAGAAGCAGAGGGGATGAGGCTACAGCTGGGCAGGAGCATGGAGAGTGGGACTGGTGACAGTGCAGAGCCCATGCCCAGGGGGTTGGTGGCAGTGAGGAGCTCAGGTGGGTAGTGTGTGGGTGTGAGGAAGGGTGGTAGGGGGATGTGGGGACTGCCCGCAATTTCTGGGGGGCAAGAGGTGGGACTTCCAGTGGCAAAGGTCAGGGGTTAGGGTGGGACTTCTGGTCCCAAGATAGCGACAAGTGGGTGAGACAACTGTCAAGGGGCTGGACTACCCATGCAGCCCTTGACAACTCACCAAAACTCATTAAGCGGCCCTCCACCTGAAACAATTGCCTGCCCCTGCTCTAGATGAAGTGATAGTCAAGAGAAAAGCCAAATTTCTGGATATATTTGTTATCCATAACATATATGGGATATAATATAATATATAATATTGGACAATATGAACTTTAAATCCAAGGAAGAAATCAACTCTCTATTTGTCCAGCACTGTTGAAAAAGTGGGCTTTGGTACTCTTACCTATGTATCAGCTAGGATTTGGCAGAAGGCCCAGAGAAATGCTTATCATATCCTTCAAAAGACCCATGGATTATAAACAGCATATTTCTTCAGTTTTTCCAAACTGTCCTCTCGAAAAGTAAACAGAACTATGAAAGGGCATTTACTTATTTATCATGCATAGAAAGTATGAATTTTTCATTGCATTCCTATTCAGAATTTCTCTTGCTTCATTAACTCTTTACTGAGAATTTTATTTCTGACACATTCTTATGCTTTGTGGAGCAGGTGGGGAGAGTATTTTGTGAGCTTTCCCTTATCTTTTTTCCCCTATTCCTTCTTCACAAGTCTGGTTATTTTTTGAAAGGATTAAAAGACAAAATGAAATGACTTCTTTCTATTTATGTGTTATTGTGCTATAAGCCATGCCTAACTTAACAGTGCAACACTTAATAGAAACATGTTTAAGTGTTTTTTCTCTTCTCTGCTTGAATGACCCCCTAACATTCAGTTGGGGTAGAATACGGGTACCAAAGTCATTTTGCACCAAGTGACAGCACTGCTCTCTGCTGAAGCTACTCATTTGATACAGCCTCAAACCAGTAAGCTCTAACATAAAAGCTTATTAAAGACTGAGTTGGAGCAGACACAGTGGTGGTGTCACAGCTATTTCAGGTGAAAAAGGCAAGACTCTTCAGAGCTTCCTCAGAAGCTATATAATGAAAACTATTTGGGAGATATCCCTACAGTGAATGCCCAGCTGCCTAACTCAGATCCATTGCAGTAGTTGATGGATGAAACACAATGTAACCTGACCTGATTAAACCTTGACAGTGCCCTTGTACGCACAATGAACATCTAAGTGCTGCCCTCATTCACAAGAATGCTTGAGCGCTGCAAATATTGTGGGCAGTGTTTACAAAGTCATTCAGTCAGCATGATGTTGGACAGTGGCAGGAGCAGTCTATTCCAATCTACGACACAAAAAGGCTGCCACACAGGAGGGAAAAGATTACATTTAGTTGCAGTGTAGCAGCAAAAGTGGACTATTAACTTCTAATACAGCCCCTTTTTTCTTCTGGATAGCTACAGAGAGATGGCATTAAACTGCTACTGCCAAAGAAACAGAGAGCAAGCAGGGGCAGATTGGCTGGGTCTTAGGTCAAGATGTTATGTTATGAGCACAAGCTTCCCTCTAGATCAGGTAATCACCATCCTCCTGCCTACAGACCTTATAATTCATGTTCTCTACTAGCTTATACTGTGCAGGCAAATACCCTTTTAAAATCCTGGCCCTGGATGCTGATGAGTGGAGTAAGCTAGAGGAAGTCCAGTCTCTGTGACTACTGCAAATTATTGGGCATGTATGGTGAGGTCAGAGCAGTGCTGCTTGAGGATCAAACATTTTACTTTCTCCTCCTCAGTGTAGGACTAAGGCTTTGGGGATACCTAATTTGTCTGATGCTTCAGTCCAGTTGGGGCCAACCTTTTGGCATGCATGCCACAAGTGGCACAAACAGCCTCTGTAGGCAGCATGCAGCAGATTGGGGTGGGAACAGGTAGCACAGTAGTTGATGTGGCAAGAAGCAGAAATCAGAGCAGCAGATTGGGCAGGGAACACAGAGCAGGAAGCAAAAAGCAGAGTGGCAGATCAAGCAGAGGAAGCAGATTGGAGTGGTACCTGGGGAGGGTGCAGGGTTCATTTGTGACACACCTGGCAGAAAGGTTGGGCTCCCCCAGACTGAGGTATCTAGCATTTCCCGAGCTACAATAATTTACTGTGTATAACCAAGGAACACTTTGGTACTGGGCTGCCATAGTGCTTCTCTGCCTCAACACATCACAAAACAGTGCTCCTTAAAGAAGGAGTGTCACTGAATGCATTTTTACAGATGTGTTTTGGAAAGTTTTAATTATGTAAAGTTTTAAATGTCTGACAAAATTTAAAGAAGGCTTAATATTTGCCCTTCAAATGGTTCCCACATCCATATTTCTGACTCATAGAGATTTAATTGATCTTTAGGAATCAGTTGTTAGCCTGGATTTGATCATTTAGTTAGCTAGAGGTTACTAAATGATCAAATCCAGGAGTGGGTGCAGAGGGGCTTCAGTAACATGGTCACACCCCCTTTCTGCAGTGTAGCTTCATGGCTTCAGGGCTAGGGACCAAAATTACACATAAATCAGTTTAAGTGATCAGAAATTGGTTCAAACCTGTAACACAACATAAGTTCAGTGCACATAAACCAGTTTCAAAATGGCTGAAACAGGTTTAAGATAAACCTGGTTGAATGTAGTATTAGACTAAAATTGATTTGAATAAAAACAGTTTATGCAATGTCTGTCCCAGACCCCTTGCTAGTTTAAGTTAACCAGAGTTTCCCAGCATCCCGGCCGTGCTCTCTGCTCCAGAGAACAGGGATGCTTCTGCCTGTCTTCTCCCTAGCCAGAGCTCCTGCAGAGACTGAAGACACAGCAGGGTCTGCCTGATTTCCCCCTGCCCCACCCCTCTTCGCTGCTCAAGCTGGAAATCTCCCCCTCCCCCCCATAGCAGGGACCCCAGCCCCACGGACCCTACGCATGTGGTATACTAGCTAATGCAGACGTG
>NW_017729032.1:72989221-72994425 GCF_001723915.1 Gavialis gangeticus
TGGGCGGACAGAACAGTGTCTGCTTAGGTCTTGTTGGAACTAATCAACAGGTCAGCTGGTAATGCTGCTTTGTTGGAAAAAGTTGTTTAAGAGCTTGAATTAATGAAAGAAGCTTTTGTTTTGTTGATGGGCTGATAAACACTGTGTTATCAGCAGGTATCTGGGTTTTCCATTTCCCATGGAAAAACAGAGAAAACCACAGATTTCTGCTTTTTACCAGAGAAAATGAGGATTTCTCCTTTTAGCAGAGAAACCCATGGATTCCCTCCTTTAGCAAATAGTTCTGCAGGCTGGTTGAGCTCCAGCTTGCCAAAGCTGTTTGCAAACAGGGTGGGAAACCCCCATTCCTGCCAGGAGGGGGAGAGTAGGGGCAGGACTTGAGGCTCTCACTCAGCCACAGCTCTGCTCTGCTCTGCTCAGCCTCACTCTTCTCCTGGAGCCTGAGGTAAGTGGGGCTTGCAGAGGGCTTGGGGCCCCTCTGGCAGGGCTGGGGGGTTGTGGGTCATGGCTGGGGGGGCACCAGCAGGGCTGAGGGGGAGCCAGGAGCTGGCTCTGCCCCCACCCAAGCAGGCAGAGCAGTGGGGGAGCTGGCTCCAGGCTGCTTCTGCTGCAGCTGCCTGCTGTTGGAGGCAGGAAGCTGCAGACTTGTGGTCCTGGCCCAATAGCCCAATAGACGGGTTAGGCTAACCTGCAAAGATTGAATCAGTTCAGGCTCAGGCCTTTTGAATATCTGTCCCTAGTCCAGATGTCTGGGCCCCCTGAGGAGTCCAGACCATGCTGGCCCCCAGACTGGCTTTGCTGCTACATTTCTGGGTTTTGGCATGTGTGAATGAGAGGGGGTGAACAGCAGAGTCCTGAAAGAATAACCCCTTCAGAGATGCAATGTTGACATATCCCTGAGTGGCAGGAGAAGGCCAGTCACACAGGGAAGCTGCTGGGATTCTGGGATGGATATGAGCCTGGTGAACTACAGCATATTGTGATAATCGGAGTTAATTTGATTTTTACATAAATTTATGTGACCCTAGCATGGACTAATACTGACAAACAATTTAACATATATTTCAAAGGCTTAAAGTAGCATTAGATTCCTTTTGGGATGGGGAGATGAATCAAAATGTTTCCTTCCAGTCAGCAAACTAGCTGGCCAATATTCCATCCCACCACTGCTTGGAGTCTACCTTTCTACCTTGAGTCTTATGTGGCTAACTAACACGATATGATTTTTTTCAATGGGGTTGCTCAGGTGTAACTGAGAGTGGAATTTGGGCTGCGGTCCTTTTATTGCTGGTAATGATGCACAGGCCGGAAAGCATACAGATTTGCTTTCCAATCCCAGATTGAATTTGCAGGCTGGCAGTTGGATAGTAAATATCTTTTTTTCTGTGTAAAATGAACGAGTTTCCTCTGGAAGTCTCTGAGGGACAATAAACATGGAACCCCTTGAATCCTGATACCATTTTTACAAAGCCTCTTTCAGAGCAGAACCACACTTTAACCCCAAACAAATATAAAGAACCATGGCAAATTATGCATACGCTATCTGAATAGGGAAGTTGTACTCTAATTGTTGGATGTAAGCTTGACTGCCTTTGAATTAACAGTTAAAGCTGTATTCATTAATCTGAACAGGGAAGAGCAGGCAGACTGTCACAACATACCTCAGTTCAGTGGTCATGCAGAGCAGGTGAGAGAATGCTTGCCATTTACAAAGTGCAGCAGCTGATCTCCATCAGCCCCATGACTTAATGATGAAGAGAAAAAAGCAACCAACTGCAATATCCAAAAAAAAAAAAAAAAGATTTATCTAAACGTCCACAGTCTCAACAGGCAATGTGCAACCTACAATTACCCAGAATGATTAAACTAAAGCTTTTCAATGCTTTACCAATTCAAGAATGACTAAGGGCATAATTCATAAATGTATTATGGTCCATTTGTTGTACATACAACTTCTAGTAAAAATATTTCCTTTGGGAAATAAGTCTGAAATTCATTACTTTTGAAGAAAGTATTGGGAATGGGAAAACCAATTCAGATGAAACAGGTCAGTACCTGAAACTAGAAACAGGCAAAATCAGATGCCAGAATATTGGATGAGCCCCACTTTGGTATGAGATCTATGCTAAACTAAGCCAAGTCTTTTTGAGGTTTAAAACGAGCATAGTTATCAGTGAAGAATCCATACATCTTCCCACATGGATTCCTTTTCTTCTCTCATGCATATGCAAACATGTATTTAGTCTTATTGTTATATATAAAATGCCAATGTTTAAGCCTCTGGAACTGGGTATCAGTATGCAAACAATTACTGTAAAGGAAACTAAGGTTATACTTACAGCATATCAACTACTAAACAGTAATTGCCGGTATGTATGATCTTACACTCTGGCAAATGAGGTAGCTTACCCTTTTTCTATCATCCATTCATTTCAGTTTCTCTTTGTAATTCAACTGAAGAGCCAAAGGGCTTTGAGAACTGTACAGTCAAAAGATTTTGTGTCTAGTTGGATTTTTTCCTGAAATCCCCATGGTTAGATCTGAGAGGGACTGTTTCAGCATGTTACCACTAATTCTCCAAGATGAAGCAAGAACCTCTTGTGGAAGGTTTATCTTATATGATGAGATATCCAATAGAACGAATATGGGTGACCACATGTTGTTCATGTCTAACTGAAGCCTACTGAGAAGAAGAACTGACACCACCTTACACATGGTACCCACTAGAAAAAAATCCCCATGATCTTGGAAGAAGTCACATGCACAGAAGGTTATCTCATTTTTAGCTTCTCAGTAACCTCCTGAGAGAGAAGAGATTTCATGCAGGACAATACTGGATAGGGTCAGTAAGAAGAGTCCATTTCTTTAGCATCTTAGACTAGAGTGTGCTTTAATACCTCTTCAAGGGAGGTATTGCAGCTTATATTAGCAAAGGGCCAGGCATCATAGCGTTTATTTTCATTCACCAGAGCCTTAGCTGAAGATGTTGGTTGGGATCTCTAGTAATTAGATCTGAATAGGACTGGAGGTGAAAGGTTACAAAGAAGGAAAACTGTCCTTGTGGCTTCTTCAGACTAACTAGTAAAAAATGAGCTCTGAAAATCTCACAGTAAACCCTGTGTTTCCACACAAGAGATTTTCATACATCTCGGAAAACCCACCTTGTTTCTGAGTGGCTAGCTGAACCAAAGAACAGAATATTTTTACTTTAATGTAATCCATGGAGGTAATCATCTGCTTTTGGGCTTTATTAAGATCTAAGATCATAATCTAGGCTTCATATGCACAGATAACATACACACATAGCATCTTTTGGAGCACAAGACTGATATAGTCACACATCCTATGGGTCTTCCCCACATTTATCCACAAACTGTTCCTAAATCTTGGACTGTCTGTAGCTGGCATCGAACTTCATAGAACACAGGGAATATTGAAATTCCTTGTACAGTAACTCTACACATATTCCTTTTTGGCAGCTCCATTTGGCAGCCATGCTAACAGTTTTGGCCCTGTAGGCCAGATGAATGGTTCAGGGTTGGTTTGTGGGCCAGATAGGGCCCAGATCTGCCTCCACGCGCAGGGATTGGGCCCCACAGCCCCATACCACCTCTGTCTGTCTGGATTCTGATTTCAGCACTTGGGGGTGGGCTGGAGGCAACATGGGGCCCCAGGGCCTGGTGGAGGCAGTGCAGGACTCTGTGCCATCCCTACCCAACTGGGATTGGGCTGCAAGGCCCTGCTCTGCCCCCAATCTAGTCTGCAGGGCTAGCCCATGAGGTGTAAAGGATGGGGGTTGAGTACTCCTGCCATATGAGACTGAAGTAGTGTGAACTCTTGTTTGTACTCTCTCTATTCACATGAATTCAATCTACTATCATCAGTTGCATTAACTGTCATCTCTGGTATACCATATATCCTGAGATGTATGTGGCAAAAATCTTATGACTGTGCACATTGGTTATGGCAGGATTGTACTATTTAGCAACGTAAAGTTAGCAATTTAGCTTGTAAGCATTCATACTGCAATCAAGAGAAAGTCGGAGTTGAACCAAATGTTGTTTATATGTTGATTTTATAAATTATAGTGATATATTTTATGTAATGAATGTTCCAGTTCTTTATGCAGCCTAATTTTGTTCCAAGGCCAACTTAAGGTTTGCATTTATAAGTTTGTGCATTTTCCTAATTTAATTACTTAGTTTATGGCATCCACTTTTCCATCCAGCCCATAAAATATTATTATGCTGGACAAAGTGTAAAATGGGGCTATAAAAAGTGGTTTGAATAAGATATGAAAATATTCCAGCCATGACTGGAAGTCTGAGGAATATGTCAGGAGATACAAGAGGATCGACACCCTTGCCAGCATGGTGAAATAAATTGATCTCTGTGGATATATGTCTTGGTCTCTTTCTTCCCTGTACTTTGTGGATGCTCATTTGCTCCTCTTCTATGAATTGACAACATGAACAAAAAGAGGAAGCAGAATGTATACTTATTCATTTTGAAAGTAAAAGTGATGAGTTCATTTCTTAAGTCAAAGCTTAGGTGCCTGGTTGTTCATCTTATATTACCTTCATTAATCTACTTTAACACAAAAAGAACATAGTGGTGAGGCATACGTATTTAGACCTTAGATATCCTTCTTGGGTATAATGAGTGAGCAAAGCATTTAGCTGTGCCATTTGTATTCCTGTCTGCCAGCTGGAGTCTAGTACAAGGGATGGGCATGCTTACACAAGGACAGATGTGTGCTGTCTGCACTGGATATTGCATTATTTAGAAAAATGGCAAATGGTGTTAGTGGTATTAGTCAAATGTTTACATGTAGTTGTATGTAGTTTTCAGAGATCAAGAGCAACATGTTGATGCACGTTCTTGTTTTCACTTTACAAAATATGTATGCAGAGCATAAGAAAGATTCCATGCTGTGTCTGGATATACTTCCCGGTTCCCTCCTACTATTTGAGAAATTATTGCAATCATAACCCCATGATATAATGAAGACTTCTGTAGAAATAGGATACTCTACCACACCAGGAATTTGCAGGACATCTGGTAAGTCAACAATATTATCACAAAAATCATGGCCAAGAATCTAAGCTTTAGGAACAGTGTAGTCATTCTCCAAATGTTCCAACTGAGAAAGCTGCTCAGAACATTCCCACCATACACCAGATGGTTGATTGGAAAGCCAATAT
>NW_017729032.1:72999425-73019166 GCF_001723915.1 Gavialis gangeticus
GAATGTTCCCACCATACACCAGATGGTTGATTGGAAAGCCAATATTTTCTATGTACACAGAAGCCTACCCTTCTATCATTAGATAACCTTTTGCACACAGAATAGGTATTTATTATGGACAGGCTCTTCTCTGGCTGACATTTTGCTGAAGAAAGATATATACTATAAAACCACACATTACACTATAGACTATGTTAAGTTATGGGGAAAAGTATCTCATTCATTTATTTTGTTATGTTACATAGGCATGAATTTATGTAATGCTGAAGGAACAAACTCCCTCCATTTCAAATTGAATGATACTAAATATATTCTAGATGAACTGCAATTTATTACATTTCATTCAATGTAACAACATTTAATAAATATAACAAAATAGATTATGATTCATAAAATGTATTATGTATTTACTAAATGTAATAAAATAGATTGTGATACATAATCTATAAGAAAGTTAATCTCTCTGCAATACTGTTGAGTCATACCAGTATAATACTGCTAGAACAAGATGGTAAATCAGGATCTGCAAATCCAGTGCTTTAAGATATGCTCCCTCTACACATTACAAGTATTGTGCAATTAATTGGTTAATTACCTTGAGACCAGCTACACATGTAAATTCATTGTCAGCGATCCCTCATGGTTTAGGATGATCACTGTCATGGGTCAAATAAAGGGTTGTAAATGAGTCTGTTGATGGCTAAAAAGGCTGATCCTAGAGCCCCTTCCCTTTCACAGACTTGCATGCTGGGTGTTGCTCCACATGCTGACAGGCTGTGTTCCTGGCCACCTGCAGGCTGTGGCTACTCTTCTGTGTCTGTGCACGTCCCTCCCTGCTGCTGCAGCCACCTAGAGGCCGTGCCCAGGCTGACCTGAGGTCCTCTGCATTGCCACCACTGCCCCACAGAGTGGCCCAGAGGCGATGGTGGTGGCAGTGGAGCGGAGCGCAGGCATGGGCTCCAGAACTATGTGTGCAATTAACGCATTAAAAAAATTAACATGAACAATTAATGTATTAATTGTGCACATTAACCATGATTAATTGACAGCCCTAATACACACACACACACACACACACACACACACACACACACATATACAATGAGGCAGGGAATCTACTGAAAATGTTATTTGTTCATGACAAGAAAGACAATATCACTATATTTAGGATCCTTATGTATGGATGGATGGATGGATGGATAGATGGATGGAAGGAAGGAAATGGACAATATTTATCTGTTAAATTTCCCATCCTGTTGACACATCTTAACTTTTGATTTGCAATCTTAATATTTGTTAATGTATATTGCACATAACAAAAATCTATATTAAACTAAAAAATGGATCTTTCTTGTAAGCTTCCAGTGTTTCCCCATCTCCTCCATCTTTTAATCCTTGATCCTGTATGTCCATATGGATATTTAAGTTTAGAATATTTGGACCATTGTATCGGACAAACTTACATACCCAAGATTTGGTTCATATACCAATGGATGGTTCTTAACAGGAAGGATGGAATTTTTGAAGGCCTGACTTCTGATGAAGCTTGGATGCCTAACTTTACCTCCCTTTCAGATAAAGTCATCCTCACTTTGTGTGGTATACTGTTGATTCTTAATTTTAAGAAAAAAGAAGTGTCAATTCTCTCTCCATAAGCCCATGAAACCTTTGGATCTGGCCTGCAAATGTGGGCTTTGGTGGCATTCAGTAGAGGGGACACCTTTTGTGGGCCCTGTCTTTGTGCCACTGTGGGGACAAACACTGGCTGTAGGAACTTTCTCTGCACTGCCACAGGGAGACAAGTAGAATCAGTGACAGGGCCCTAACACCTGCCTGTCCTCCCACCAGGGTGGGTCATTCTGGTCCAGAGCTGGAAAAGGTTGCCTATGCCATCAGTAGACTGTCACCAAAGTTTGAATGAGCTAAGAAAAGCATGGTATCAAAAGCTGGATGGAAATAACAGGGGGCACTGTCCTGTTGCCACTTTTGTCTGATGTAGTCCAAATTTTGATACCAGTGAAGTAAATGGCAGTTTTGCCAGCTACTTTAACTGACAGATAAGAAAAATGACTGTAATTGTGAAAATCTGATATTGAGCCAGGACCCAAGAGACCACATTTCATGACTTACAGGAATATTGAAAAATGCAAATAAAAAAAGGAAAAAAACCCCAGGCCAATACATTTCAAGTAGGATTTAATGGAAACAGTTAATTCTAATCTTACAGCTTTTGGAAAAAAAGGATTTAATATACATTTCTGTCATGTCAACTGAAATGCAACTTCCCCAAATGATAGACTTGCCTACATCTATCATAAGGTAAACAATCTGTACTAAAAGCATAAAGACTTATTTTTCCTTTATTCTTATCTCAGAGAAACAGTCCACCAACAACAGCAGTGCCTTTTGTCTGGGAAAGATTTGGTTACGTTTCACCTTAAACTGATGTAGTAAGAGAGGTATATTAAAAGACATTTTAACTGGCAGTGGCAGTAGAATTCATTGGCCAATATTTTGCCCTTTAACAAATAAGCACAATTTATTATTGCAAAATAGTTAAATGGAGGTATGGGCATATAAATAAGTTGCTGTTAGGCAAAGGAGGATGTGCCTGTAAGCACGTTCTTATCCCATGATGGGCAGAAGATAAACTGTGGTGGCTTAGCCCTCAGTGAACGAGGGGTAAGTAACTGTGGTTTAACCATTGCTTGCTGTGGTGTAAAGTATGAACAAGGGTGTTGATTATAGCTATGTTGGTCTAAGGACATAGGCAGAAAAAGTTATTTGGGTAAATGTGATATCTTTTATTAGACCAACTAAATAGTTGGAAAAAAATTGTTCTTTACAAGTTTTTGGGAACAAACACCCTTCTTCAGGCATAGGGAGAATCTGCTGGTGTTTGTGTGCTTTCCTGGGTGGAATAAAAGCTTAAGTCAACATGCAAAATGCAGGTCTCTGGGTGTGTCTACATAGGCATTTGATCTGGGATCAGTTTACTTGTGAGTAAACTACTCGTGAGTAAACGCTCCCAGGCAGGCATCTACACATGCAGGGATGTGGGAGTAGATGTGCTGCTTCCATTTCCTACTTCCTGGGGCCCTGCATTGAGCCCTTGCCACCACCAGGGGGAGCTCTAGACTTCCCATCCAGCCAGAGGCTCGCTACTAGCTTCTGCAACAGTGGATGGGGCATGGGACTGGGACCTGGCCAACCCCTGCAGCTCTTTCAAAGCCCTGTGCCTCACTCGCCCAATAGAGGCATGGGGCTGAGACCCACCGCTGGCTGGGACAGTTCCCATCCCCCGCTCCATGATTGCAGGGTGGAGGCTGGTGAGCCTGTTCCCTGCTCAGCTTCATGAGCATGGAGCTGGGTGTGGAACAGGCTGGGGAGTTTGTTTCCTGCTCAGCTCCATGACAGCAGAGCTGGGTGGGGAACAGGCTCCCCAGCCCTCACCAGCAGGGAGCTCCCAGCCCCAGCTCCATGACCTCAGGGACAGTGCTGGGAGATCCTTACCTCCTCGCCTGAACTCTGCAGTTGCAGAGAACCTGCATGGCATAAGAAAACCTGAAGGATTCCTTTAGAACAGGGTGGCCAACATGTGGCTCTGGAGCTACATGCCACTCTTCAGAAATTAATATGCATCTCCTTGCATCTTTGCACAAGCACACAGTGACCAGCTTCCAAATAGTCAAATGGACAAATGGAATCTGGTCACCATGTGCTTGTGCAAAGATGCAAGGAGACGCATATTATCTTCTGAAGAGCTTAATGTGGCTCTGGAGCCACAGGTTGGCCACCCCTGCTGTAAAACCACATGGTATAAGTATGAGGGGAGAAGAGTGGGGCAAGAAGCAAGTCCCAAAAGATCCAAGTGGACAACACTCACCTCAGGTATAGTGAGAGGCCTGGCTGGAGCAGGGAAAACATTGCCACATTTTCACAGCATGTGATCCCTGTGGATAGGTGGGCAGAAGATCTGGGAGGGTATTTCCAGCCCCAGAGAGGGGCAGCCAGGGAGGGACCTCATCTGGTGGACTGAGGAAATGCCAGAGGCCTCCTCAGCTGGCAGTGTCCCATGGCCAGCAGCTGGTGAGGGCAGCAGATCCACTGGTCTGAGTGGTCAGAGAACCACTGATGAGCTTTGTGATGTGCTGAAGCAGAGAGTTTCTGGAGGATGGCCAGACAAAGGTTAAAGCAGTGAAGTCGATGAGAACCAGTCTGTGAGTTTAGAGGCACTGCCTCATTGCTTCCTTTTTGGACCATGCTTCACTGCCATGGTACCATGGAGAATGATGATTAATTGATTAAATCCAGAGCCTGGGAGGTGTGGATTTCATTTACTTTGATTTACTATTTAACTATTTGATTTTGGATCCTTAATTAAGCCAATTAACTCAGGACTGGGAATGCATTAAGTTCATTTCTTTTTTCATTTGAGAATTTGATTGGGTCTTTCAAGGGTTGACCCAGGCTGAGTAACCTAGGCATCTGGGAGGAATTAATTTAAGGTCATACGCTTTATGGACTGTAGGTGGACTGACCTTAGTTGATGGACCAATGAACCCAGGAAGGACTGACTTAGAAAAAAATCTTGGGGAGACCAAATAAATGGTTTTAGACCTGCAGACGGTCATTTGACGACGTAGTGCCTAGCTGCCAGCAACAGGGGGGCAATACAAGATCCAACAGGTATCATCCAGGATGTGGCAAGGGTGGAGTGTGAGGGGAGGTGGAGCCCCATGAGGAAACCCCACAGAGAGGGCCTGCCAGGATCAATGCCATCCTAGACATCCAGATCCTGAAAGTTAAAGACCATCCAGTTGTAACAGCTGAGAAGAGTAGAAGAGAGTGGGGGCAGCAGTGCTGTTCGATGCCCTGACAGGATATATGGGTAAGATATCAGGTAGTCTTGGGATATGGCCATAATGCACAGTTCCCCGGCAATAAGGAAACAGTGTATATTAACATTTGAGGGGTAGCTTTAACTTGCTGAACAAATTTAGATTTTTGACTTCTGTTGGCAGTTTTCAAGAAGTTATCCTTTTTTTATCAGTTTCACCCTTTAAGAAGACAACCCCTCCTTCTCTGGACTCTCTTTTCCTGATTCCTGATTCTCCAGTACTTTGCATGCTGCACAGTCATTTTCACTTATGCATGCTCACTTCCTGCAGAGTGAACTACTGCAGTTTGTCAGACACTTAAACCCACTTTGCACAGACTTAAATGGCTACTCATTGCAAGACAGAAGAGAAACGCTGTGAATGTGCTAAATTTAGATGATTGATTCATAACTTCTATGATAGATTTGGATACATCCTGTAAGTATTTAAATGTAAGTAAATTCTAAGGCCCTGGATACATAATGTGTTTACACTGACATAAACCTCCTTTACAATAATGTAAAAAAAAGAGGTGCATACACAACATATAGCCTTACACCTCTTTAAGTACCAGGATTCAGTGTAGAGTTAGCCCAGGGGAAAATGCAGCAGTAAAAATAGGTCAGTGTAAGTTACACCAGTATAGGGATTGTGTGTCTGAAATTATCTTAGGATACCCATTTTGCACAATGCAAACAGGTACTTGTTCCCTTGCCATCTATGTCGAAACACTGTGGTAACACCTATAATTTGATGTCTGTCCACTCCAGAGCTCAGGGTAATTTATACTGGTGTAGAAAGCCCATGTAGATTGCACCATTATTACCATAGTGCACCCAGTCTCTAAGCTAACACAGAATAAATTCAATCTACATGTGTTTTTAATAGTTAACTAACTTTTGCCACTCCAAATAACCATGCTATCAAGACGGGCCATATTACATGCCACTTTTCCAACTAATTTAATTACTACTTTTGCCTTCTTCCTGAAACCCTCTTTAATCCCAGTCTTTCCTTCTTTACACAAGATTGCAAACACACGAACAAGCCCCTCTGTCTTGACATGCCTCCTTTCAAAGCCTTGCTTACACTTACTCTCCTCAACCTTGCCACAGTTTTGTAAACGTGTTAGTTTGCCCTCCACCAGTTTTTGCTGACTGTCTTCTTTTGGCTCTCCACATACCCATTTTACTGTTCTTTCAATGTCTTTTTCAAAGCTCCTTCTTCTCATCTGTTCCATTAGGTATGGGACTCTGCTAGAGATAAATCCTTTCATAATGGGTTTATTTAGCCTTTAGAAGAGAAGATTCAAGGGAGATTTGATAATAATCTCAAATACATGAAGGGTAGTTATAGAAGGGATGGTAATAGGCTTTCCTCTGTGACTTCAGTGGGCAAGACAAGAAGTAACAGTTATAAATTGAAAAAAATGGACATTTAGGTTGAGTATTAGGAAAACTTTTGTAATGATGAGGGTCATTAACACTTGAATGGATTATACAGCTGTGGTCTTATGTCTATAGCTTCTCAGGATTAGGTTAAAGTAAAAAAACTTGCCTGGGATGATTTACACAGGGGTAATACTTCCTTGAGTAGGAACTTGGACTAGACAACCACCTGAGGTCCCATCTGGTCCTATTTTTCTATAATTCTGTGATGCCCCACTTTCCGCTTTACGTACTCCCTGGAAAATATAATGCATGGGCAGTTTCAGCTTCCATTTTACCATCATTAATTAATTTTGGAACTGCCTCTTCACTGTCACTTCATCCACTGTCTAATCCTACATTTTGTCCTGTCTTGCTAGTGACTCTTTCTGTACTTGTCACCATCAACTGACGTTTAACATGGCTAAAACAGAATTCCTGCTCTTTCTTCTGAAAATGTCAGCTGCTTTTATTGACATCACTGTCATTCTCACTGTCATTCATGTCTGTGAGCTTAGAGGCTATCTTTGTCTCTTCCCTCTCTTTTGCCTGGCATTTCCAGGATAATTTTCTCCATATCCACATTTCCCTGTTGCTGCTTTTATAACATTGTTAAGATCCCTTTCTTTCTTACTGAACATCCAAATTCTCATCCAGATCCTCATTACCGATACACTCCACTATTGCCATATTTACACAGCTATTACCATATTACAGGGATCCTGGTTTTCTTCAATACAAAAAATAAATTAAAAAAATCCACATTTTTCCATGATTAAAATGAAATGCCTCTCTGTCTCTGTCTCTCTCTATATATAGGTATTGGGATATAGATAGATAGAGTGGTGTTTTGTTTTAATCATGGAAAAATATGGATTGGGGTGGGGGGGGGTTAAATCAGAATTTTTAAATTTTTTTTTTAATCAGAGAAAACCAGGATCTATGCTAGTGAACTACACTCACCTTTTCCTCAGAAATTTAGGTGTATGTCTTAAGAAGGGAAGCTGATTTTCTCCCCAGCATACAAACATGGAGATTCTGTAAATTGCTTCCTGCTGCTTTTCTTTCTCTTCCCTCCAACAGCTGCATAGGGGAAAGAGGGCAGAGTCCAGCAGGGGCAGATCAAGGAGGGGTGTGGCAGGGTGCAGTTGCACTCCACTTTGAGTCCTGCTCCACCCCAAGTTTAAAACCACGCAACCAGCAGCAGCAGCAGTGGTATTTCTATTCAGGCAGCACTGCTAGACTCAATTGACTTACTGGCGTATAGTAACCTACCTGATTCCTGATGGTTATTCTTCACTCCACAGGTGTTAATAGCTGTTTCTCCTTCCTAATGGTCTTGATGCTCTGCTAATCAGACTATCCTTTCTTTGGTGATTTTGCTCTCTGTTAGCTCCTCTTGGTCTTTCTTCTTCCTCTATTTGACAGCTCAGCTGACTGTTTTTAGCCCTTTTCAAAATCTTAGATCAGCCTATTGAGTCCAGTTTTCAGTAACAGCTACATTTTTAGCTTTGGGTTGAGTAGCCAAGAGCTGCTGACAGTTTAGCTGTGAAGGGGTTAAAACTGTTGCTTTCGCCTAAGCAGGAGAGGGAGGGTGAGTGAGCTGAAGGTTAGGTTATGGTCCTGTTCTATGTGGTCACAACTCCAGAAAAATCTTTTTTCTTTATTTGGCCTTCCCAAAAACAAGGTGCACGTCTTATTTGGGGGTGTCTGATATATGAGAAAATGACCTGTACTTATTTGGCTTTCCTGACATCCATATTACTCCATACTTTGGTGTGCAAAACAATGCCAACTTTCTCATAACTATTGTATTATATTGTTTCCCATGCTGTTTGAATGCATCACCACATCTTTGATTCCCATGGAGTTTTACTGCAGTTTGTTCAAGCTTTTTGATCTCTTTTTCTAGGCCCTGCACAACCTATCCTATTTCACTCTCTTGACCTTTCTTAACTTGAATCTCCTATCCTCTTCTGTGCTGCCAGTGATACTAACTTGTCTTCAGTTTGCTGCTTGCCAAGCATGTCTCCACCACCTTTTTCATAGGATATATATGCATAGAATGCCCTCTATCGCTCAGTCATTCATAATACTTGTCAATCCATCTGTAATGATCCCTTTTAGCCAATTAATGAGGGCGAATTTGGAAAGTGAATTTGGAACTTCTACTTGTCCCACCACCCTTTGTAACTGACTTGTCTCTCCATGGCAGAGACATCTTTAAAAATGAACATGCATATTGATTGAGACTTTTGGGCTCCGCTGCAAGACAAAGACATGCAGTAGTAACAATACACTTATATTATTTGTTTCATTGATCACTCCATTCTGAAATTCTTTATATTACCTATTTGTTTAATTTTAACTTGATCGGAATGGAAAAGGAACATTTATAATAAGATTAATGATCAAGAACACTCAAACCTAGCTAAAGACTTTAAGAAGCACCAGGAATGCACTTAAAAAAAATGGTCCTTCTGAATTCAGATGGTCATGATCTGCTGCCTTTTCTTGGCCCCTGGTCAACTGTTTCTATTAAAGGCCCAATGCCACAAATTGCTGAACATCCCGTTCTTTCATTAAATCCAGTCTGCATCTGGAAATATCTAGCATTTCTGTAGTGCTGTCAGCCTTTGAAGCATTTTCAAAAGCTGTAACTAATGCTATTAAGAAAAGAAAAAAAGTAAGGGTGTGATATTATACTCCTTGATATAGGCCCCTGGCACATGATAAACTTAAGAGGTGATTATCCACTTAATCATGTCTTAAGTTGTTACCCAGCCACATGTTAATGCAATTAGTAGCATGATAAAATAAGGATTTAGCCACAACATTATCACCCAAAAATGTGTAAGAACTTTATCACTCCATTAATTGAATATGTGTCCATGCTGGTGCTTCTAGCCCAATGGGGCTCTCAGCTAGGGCAGCTCACCATGTACGCCTATGGTTGGGAGTCCTATCAGCTTACGAAACTCCCAGCTGTGGGGGCACATACTATGCTTCTGTGGCTGGGAGCCTCATCAGCTGATAGGGCTCTCAGCCATAGGAGCTTGCCACTTGCTGGTGCAGGGCGAATGCTGGATCATAATCCCAGGCTCCTCCCTGCATCAGGAATAAGGTGTGATGTGGGATCCCATGTGTGGCATGGCAGGAAACATGATTGTGGGGATCCTGTATCAGATCCCTTCATGCCTTCACTTGCATATCTGCCAGTGGCCATAGTGATTTACACCTATGCCAAATGTGTTTAAACCAAAATTCTTTACCCCATCAAACCTTCACATTAATTTTTCATAGATGCATATGACCTGCAAATTTTATATATGACTGCTTTTCCTCTACATGACCACAGGAGGTGCAAAATAATAGAGAATCAGACCCCTTGGGCAGATCCTAAGTTAGTGTGAATTAGCATGGCTTCATTAACTTTAATAGAACTGTGATTAGTTAAAGCAGCTGAGGATCTTCCTCCATGTCCTTTGGGTATCTTACTTGCTGACTCTTGTAAATGTTAGGTCATTGATCATAATGTTTTTAAAAATAATGATTTTAATGATGTAATCATTATGGAAAAAAGTACATATACAAGAAGAATAAAAGTTTAAACTGACCATGCTTTGGTGATTTGGGTGATTTTGGTGATTAATGCAATGATTGTGAATGGTGTTTTAACTGTGCTTAAGCATATTAAAAAACCCTGGCAAGGGATTTTATTCATATATCACAGTTACAGATGTACAATCTCTAGATTTGTGGAATTAACTTACTCCATTCCCTGAATTTTAGGAAAGCTGGTTGCTGATGCAGATTCAGAGCTAAATTTCATAGGTTTATATGAAAATAGAAAAGTGGGATTTGAAGAGTCGTGACAGGAGGCCGTCCCAGAGCCAGTCGCAAAGTTAGCCCGCCCACCTGTCTAGGGCAGTCCACCCACCTTTGTTGTAATTGAATAGTTGTTACTAAGCAGCAGGCTGCCCATTTAATGTCCTGGTGCCAAAGGCATAATACACAGCTCTGACCTTCCCTTTAGCATGTCCCATGCCTCCAAATGGCATCCAAAATGACTTCCAACTCTCCCAGTCCCATTGCTGGGCTATACTTGGCCTCTGGCCCAAACTTGGGCTCAGGTGTCCATAGATGTGCCTGGGCTACATGCCTCTTCACTGAGGCCTCTACTTACACACTTGCTCTTGGCTCCTTGCCTCTCACTAGACTTCAAGCCCCTCACAGTCAGCCCCCTCACTGGGGTTACTACTCTGCCACCTCACTGGGCCTTCTGGGCTTTATGCCCCTTGGGCCTCAGGTGTCTGTCGACATACTTGGACCTCAATCTCATTCATGCCTCCCACTAGGCCTCACTCATCAGGCACTGAGCTTTGGGCCATCCTGTCCCCTGTACTGTTGCCCAAGCCTTCGTCTCTCAGGCTTTAGGCCCCAAGCCCTCCTGGCCCCTTATGCTGTTGCCCAAGTCTGTTGTTTTTCTCTCAGGGTGTACTCTCCTAGTCTTTCCCTTCCATGGGGTCAACCACAAGGCAGTGGGGGCTGAGGCTTTCCAGAGTCCCATACTCACCTTTCACTAGGGAGGCACTGGCAGCCCTACCACACCAACCTACCCCAGCAGGGTGTAGTTTTAGGTCATTCCTCAGGACCAATGCAGGCCTACCTGCCCCGGTCTTATATCTTCCTTACTGGATTGCTGGATGTTCTTTCTGGGCTGTTCTGTCCTGGTAAGTCTATTCCAGCCTCCACTACCACATCACCCTCAGTCATTGGCCCTGTCTCTCTCAGGCCCCTTATAGGATACCTTCCATTTGGTGGCTGAACTTCAGCCTCCTTTATATCAACCTGTTTGCTGGATGACATCCTGTCCTCTCTTAACAGTGATGTCCCCCCTGTCAAGGGGACCTTCAGCCTCTTTTAGGCTCTGGCCCCACCTCTAGGCCAGTCAGAGTGCCAGTAGTTCCCCCCAGCCCTGGCCTGCCTCTTGCAGTGGGCTTACTTGCCTTTTGGCCTGGTGGACCTGGTCTCCTTGCTTTGACCAGTCAAGAGTCTGAGGATCAGTCTGGCAGCAGCTGACCTTCCTACTCAGCAGAGATTCCCACTGGGCCCCACCATACAGCAGTCCTCTCACACTGGACTTGCTTAGATCCCCAGAGATCTTATATAGAGCAGCCCTTTTCTCCACTGGACTCATCTGAACCCCTCTGTAGGCCCACAAAGACCAAACCCCTCTCCTAGGATGTCCTGTGCCTTCTCTAGACCTGGGTGTACATGACCTCTCCACAGCCCCAGGCCTGCAGCCACTTCCTGGGGGCTTGGGACCCCACTGGGTCCCTAGGAATCTCCTCCTTCCTCATAGTTACTGCCTGACCTCCAGAGTGTTCATGGGAACAGCAGATCTCAAGCTGTGCAATGTCAACTCAGAAGCATCCCTGCAGCAATTACCAGTTCTGCTCCTCAGGACGTGCTCTTATACTGAAGCTGCTCAACCCTGCTCCAATCAGGCAGCCTTCCGGCTGTCATGTGACCACCTGATTGGCTCTGCTGTCACCTGCAGGATGCCTCATAGCCTGCTCAAGCCCTTAAAGTAGCAAGCACCCAAAGGTGTTCCACCACAGTCATCTAGTTCAGCCCTGTGCTCAAGCCAGGATCATCCCTGACTAAACCATTCCAGGCAAGTATCTGCCTATCCTGATCTTGAAAATATTCATGAATGAAGATTCCACAGCTTCTATCAGTCAAGCATTTGCTTGACCACCCTCATAGTCAGGAAGTTCCTCCTAATTTTCAGCCTAAATTTCCCCTGGTGCAGCTTGAGGCCACTGTTCCTAGCCCTGTCCCCTATGGCCATAGAGTCTGGTTCCCTACAGTCTACTTAAACACTCTCTATAACCACCTTTCAGGTACTTCAAGACTGTTATCAAATCCCCCATTTGTCTTCTCTTCTCCAGACTAAATAACCCTATTTTTTTCAGCTTTTCCTCATAAATCATGCTTCCCATGCCCCTAATCATTTTTGTCACTGGAAAAAAAGAATCACAGCTGCTTCCTTACTATAATGGGCTGAAGTAATCAAATGCTGACTGAATGTTGTTGTAAACCCTTTGGCTAGATGCTATAAAGGGTAAAAACTCTTTGTTCCCTCTAGTCTAAAAATGGTAAAGTGCTATTAAAAAAGCTTGTGTCAGGTATCCAGGTTGCTTCACTTGTATAGACTGCCTACCCACAATTCCTATAGTAATACTTGGAAAGTCACTATAACTGTACTTTGATTTAGGTGGGTAGTGAGTTCATTGGGAAAAGATTCCTGTCTTGGACAATGAATTTATTTCATAGTTCTTGAATCTTCATGAAGGACTCACAAGTTACTGATGTCGTTTAAGACAACAGCAGAGTTTAGTGAATTCTTGTGGAAGGTTGTTTCACGAGCGCCAAAATAAAGCTTAACTGCTAATCTGGATCAGTTCATAAATGCTACCAGACAGGCAGCTTCTTGGGACTGGAGGGACTGCTGCATAGAAACAATAGGGGTCCTGCTACCTGCTGTACCAAACTATGAGTGGTGTTTGATGGATGGGTGAAGTGGAGCATCCATTTTGTCTGTGACATTCTCATGGATGAATGGGAGTGGATTTAGACAGAGTATTTGCCAAAGACACTGGAAGGATAGAGGCGTCACTTACTACTTATTGATATATACATTCCATTGATGGGTCTTCCTAAGTTTGATTGTGTTCTGTGTCCCTTGATAAAGACTTCCTTGTTAATACACAGTCTCAGTGTGCAGGTGAATGGGCGTATTGTGAGTGCCCAGAGAATTTATGTTTAATTTTCACAGGTTCCTGGGAGAGGGTGGGGGAGGAGACAAGACAGGGATGGGGCTTGAATTAGTTACCTGATTATAGCTTTTTTCATTCTGTTAGACAAAAGATTGCATCATTATTTAATCATTTGGAGATGCAGATGATTTGAGTAGGAGTTAGGTGCCTGACCTTCTTTGGTTTTCTTGAAAATCTAATTAGGCATTTACCTGCACATCTTGGTGCCTAAAAAAAATTCATGTCATGTCAGTCTCTGGCAGGCATCAGAGAAACTGCTGAGGATGAGGCTGCATGAGTCTTGCTACAGATGGAGCTGCAGGTCTTAAGTACGTTGGCAAACTTGAATGGGCGAGGTGTGTTCGGTCTTCCATGAACTGGACAATGAAGAGTTACAGACAAAAGTTTCTTAGTTGCTTCTGAACATTTCAGTATTGCTTATTGCTGAAGAAGCTTGTCTGTTGGATCAGGAGTGATCAGAGTATCAAACATATGGCCTGCAGGCTGAATCTGGTTTGTAGAGCTATTTAAGGGTATCTCATGGGCATGGGAATTTGTGAGCATGGTAGCTAGGGCAGGGTCTGCCACAGAGTTTTTGGGCTATGGCACCCCATTGGAGATGCCCTTCAGTTGCTGGGGCAACAATCGCTGGGCTGATTCAATGCTGCTCACCCTACAGCTACCAGGTTTGGATCCAGCCTAGGGGTGGGGTGAGTTCAGCTATCCTTTGTTATATAATTTACATACTACAGTGGCAAGAAACAAATACTGACAGTTTATCACACATATGATTTGATGGAGGCATCACAATGGCAAAATGTGAAGGTTGGTACTAGGAAAAAAGAAAGCTGTATTGACATAAGTATTTAATTGCAGAAGCAGGTATGTGTGACTGTCTTGAAAACAGCACCGTTTCATTATGGGGCTAATTAAGGTTCCACTACAATTAATGGGGATTTTGCCATTGGTTTTCATGGTGGAAGCAGGGTTGGGATCCTCATCCTTTGGCCTTTGCCAAGTGATGGGTCCCGGCAAGATAGGGCATAGCCTATCCCACCCACCCAAGTTCACAGTCACACTCCATGTAAGCCTGGAGCAGCCTTGCTAGTGAACTTCTGGGTCTACTGAAGATCCAGGTGAGCAGAACATGCCCAGATCTATCTTTCCTGGGACCTGCTGCTGAAGCAGTAAAGACAAGCTCTTCATTGGCTAGACCATGGGTGGTCCCATCATAGTAGGCAGGGAAGGAAGGGTCCTTACTTAATTTATGTTACCTTCTCACATCTTGGCTTCAAATGGGAGACAAGGTCAGCATTCATTTGGCCATGATTCCTTCCTGTAAGAAGTGGTTTTAATTATTACCCCAGCACTCTAGCCAAGAGTGCAGAGGGAGATTCTAACAAAAAATAAAGAGCCAGGACAAATTATATTCCCTCTGAAGAAAAGATGAGGGAATAGGAAACCCTCCTGGGACTTCAAATAAGTGGCATGGCTGTGTGCTTCTCTTAAACAGAGCTGTGCCTCAAGGTATAATCTCTGCCTAATCTAGCTCTAAATAAAGCAGTCCAAGCTGGTACTGAGTTTTAAGAAGTCTCATTAACTCAGCAGGCTTACCAATTCCTCTAACTAATAACTTTTCTTGTAAATAGATTAACTCACTTGGCTAAATGAAATGTGAATAACCTAAAATGTAGTTGTTTGTAAGGTAATTCTAACTGTCTTTATTTATATTTGTATAGATTGGCTTCATGGCAGGATCTTTTACAATAAAATATAGCATAAAAACTAAGTACTAATGATACTTTGACTTGAAATATTGCCAAGAGGTCTAAATTGGTATCTGCCTATTTTTAGCTAGAAAAGCTGCAGACAGTTCACAAAATAAGCCCCAGCTGTAATAACAAGAAAAATTGACATAAACCAAATGCTCACCATGGGTGAATTTCCACCTACTCTTCACAAATAGAATGAGATCATAAACAGTAGGAGGCTGGCCTGTCTCTGATTTTAATTGTTTTATTTTGCAGTTCACAGCCTGATTAGATTGAGGATGGTAGGCAGGTATAATTTAATTTTAGCACTGGACCCCCTACAGGATAGATTACAAGAATGACAAGCCTTGGTAGGAATAGCCAGTTAGTAGCTCTGATGCATGGGATGATCTCTGTTGCTCAATTTCTCTACAGAAATGTCTGCTTGTAATTCAAAGTCTGACATTTCTACAGATCTTTAGCAGTGGAATTCACCATAACAGCTTTGCTCACCATATTGAGCTCTCTCAATTTTATAAAATCTATTGGAATTTACGCGCTCATATTTCATGAACATATTTCTTTTACTGGCAACATCTTATTAGTGGAGTGCTGATATGCTTTATAGATAGACAAGCTATGGCACAGAGTAACACCTTTGTAGTTACAATTAAAAGTGGAATAGCCACTATAAATCTGATTTTTTACCCTCCATGGAATTCTATAAACAAAGATGCATGAGTCTTAAAATTGACAAGGTAGTTTTGAGGCTAAAAGACTTTTTCTACCAAATTTGAAAGGAATTAGACTAAGAATTCCTGAATTAAAATAACCTAAAACCAGACATTTGACCATACTTCAAAAACCTTAAACTAACCACTGTATTTTGAAGACTATTTGAAAATGCGCTTTTCGCTAAAATTTGACAATTTTCACATTTTTGCCAGATCTTGTACAAAAATGGTAGATGGGAAGGAAAAAAACATACTTGAAGATGTTTAGTCCCACTAATTTATTTAATAGCATCATTAATCTCCCCTTGGGGACCCTTCAGATATGCTTATTTGTTGTAGATCTCAGAAAATCCTTAGATGTTCTTAGGAAGAGCAATATGAAGTCTGGAGAGGTAATGAAGGAGGAGGCATGGAACACTACACTTGGAGTGTTGTCGAATAGTTACAAAAGGCTCCAGGGATGTACAATTAGGTTTTTTTTCTTTGTAGCTTGGTGGCTGAACTGAAAAAAAATACTTTTCATGGAAAAAATACACTTTTTAAGAGTCACAAATAACCAAGGTTTAGTTTTCCTTGCTGATATGAATTAACCGAACATTTTATTTTGGATGTTGTGGGATATTTTGTCAATTCAAAATTTCTGAGCACTTGCAATAAAAATCAAGGAACGACTTTTTAATCAGCTAGCAAAGTCTAATTCCAGTATGGGCTATAACACTCCCTTTAGATGTGAGAAACTGGGGTTAGATTTCCTTTTTTGCTTTAGGCAATTTGAACCCAAACTTACCTACCTTATAGGAGAAGGACTTAGCTAGCATTCTCTTGTGTGGAGGTGTCCTCAGTTCTTCCTGCTGATGCTGTTCTGGTTTACATTTATGTCCCTTAACCCAGAGAAAAAAGGTTTGGGTGAGGGGGAGAGTATTATGTAGGAAAGTAGTTAAGGTACTTCTTTCTCCAACTGATCGATAGCAGGGATTTGAACGGAGGTCTCCCACCACGCAGGAGAGTGCCTTAACCCTGGGCACAGTCCTTTTTATTCCAGAATGTCAGATAAGATGCTAGTTAGATCCCTCTTCAAAAAGTGACAGAACTTCCTTGGGGAAAATCCTCTCTGACAGAGGAGAGAGTTTTACCTGGTATTCTCCTGTAGTGGGTAAGTGCTGTAGCTACAGAGCTATCACAGTTTTGTGAAACTAGTTCTTAGTTTCTTTGGCTCTTTGCAATGCCCCAAACTACAGTATTCTGAAAATGTAACACCGAGCTGCTTTATCATTTCTGCATTGTTTATTATTTTGGTTTTGGACAAAAGTAGGTAGTAAATTTGACTCCATTTTCTGAATCTAGTAGTTTTAGCCATCCTGAATCTGTATTTTTCAATGAAAACATGATTTGCTGAACAAATTTCACCTAACTCTAGCTCTAAGACAGGTGGGCTGGAGTGGAAGACTTAGATGACTGTCCAAGAAGGGAATGGAGAATAATAATATAGTGGGATAACAAAATAGAGGATGTTTCAGCCTTCCTGCCAAGCTGAGGAGGCTTGTCTTGGGAGATTAGGGATTTTCCAGGGCTTGTCCTCATGTGGAAGCTTGTTGAAGTCAAATTTTTTGTGGTTTGTCTTATGTTAGATCCTAACCCCCTCAGATTTGTGTGTGCCTGGTCAGCCCTCTGCAGAATAGGAATCATATCTTGATTGGTACTTTGGGAACCTGACAACATTACAAATATATATAATTATTTTTAACGAAATCAAATTCCTTCAAAAATGGTGAGGCCGCAGCTGGAGTACTGCATCCCGTTTTGGGCTCCACAATTCAAAAAGGATGTGGAGAAGCTTGAGAGAGTGCAGAGAAGAGCCACGTGCATGATCAGAGGTCAGGAAAACCGACCTTATGAAGAGAGGCTGAGAGCCATGGGACTCTTCAGTCTGGAAAAGCGCAGGCTTGGGGGTGATCAGGTGGCCACCTATAAGTTTATTAGGGGTGATCACCAGGATCTGGGGGAATGTCTGTTCACCAGAGCACCTCAAGGGATGACAAGATCGAATGGTCACAAACTCCTCCATGACCGTTTCAGGCTGGACATAAGGAAAAACTTCTTTAATGTCTGAGTCCACAAGGTTTGGAATAGACTGCTGCCAGAGATGGTTCAAGCACCTTCTTTGAATGCCTTCAAGAGACATTTGGATACTTATCTTGCTGGGATCCTATGACCCCAGCTGACTTCCTGCCCTTTGGGCAGGGGGCTGGACTCGATCTTCTGAGGTCCCTTCCAGCCCTAATGTCTATGAATCTATGAATCAAATGTCAGTGTATCAGACAGGTGTTTTCAAAGATTTTTCCCAGCTTCAAGGTGCCTTCTTAATTATGCTTATAGATTCAAACTGTACTGCAAGTCATAACTACTGTGATATATTTTGATTTCCCTCCATTTTTGAATTGTAGAGAAGTATAAAACAGCGTATGGCTAATCTCACATCTGCTTTCACCATGGCATCTGTTTGTAGCAGAATACATTTAAATATTAATTAGAATTATTTTAATTATTTGTCCCCAATCAGCTTTAAGTGCCATAACAAAAGGTAACTGAGGACATAATGATTCATAGCAGGGCAACTTGCTTGAATGTGTTCAAGACCTGGAGGAGAAAAAGCACTATGTACTGCCAAAATAATGTGCATAAGCAAATAAGGTGATCTCATACTGCATGTATATTGGCCTCCATTTTGGTTGACACCAGGGACCTCTAGAGCTGGAAGCCCAAGTCTCTACAGTTTGATCTCAGTCAGAAAGCATCTCAGACTGAGAGCATTAACAACCTATTTCTTCATCAGGTAGGATGCAGACCAGATTACTGCCTATGTCTGCACATAAATAATGGATATTATGATAAGCAGAAACTAACTTTATTTTTTACCTTCCGAAAACACCAGTTAGGGGTTTTCTGCCTTTCAGACTAAATTGGACGAGCTTACTTTCCAGCTGATGGACAGCTTTCACAACCATTCATTCTTGAATCCATTTTGCTCCATTGTTATCCATCTCCTTTTGCCCCACTTGGTGTTGAACAAGTCCCCACAGACACTCTTGTGTACATATCACTGAAAAAACCGGCAGAGGTGATAGTGATTTCCCCAAGCTATCAACACAGATCTCTGCAGGCATGCTGTTTCTTCCTGAGATAGTTCCATATTAAACATATAGAACTATTGGAGATCATGCTGAAGTTTGAATACCTTGTACAAATGCAGGAAATATAAAGAAGAGGCTCACAACATGCTGTAATTCATACCTTTAGGGGAATAAGGTCCAACATTATAAATGAAGAATAGATTCAGCTTAGAATTTGAAACCCCTTGGTTTCTGTTACATGACATCTCTTCAGTGGTAGCAGAAAAACATACAAACTAAGGAGGAATGCCTTCAGCAATGAAAAAGCCAGAGGGAAAAGGGGGTTGGGGGATAGAAAGAGAAAAGTCTGTAGAAGAAAAAAGCCTGTTAGGAGGAATGGATGTTTGGAATCAAAGCTAGCTATAAGCAGGGAAGGTCAAATTCAGAGTGCTGTATAAGGTGATATAAATTAGATCCCATTATAGTCAGACACGTTTAAAACTTCTTACTATTACTTTGCTAATAAGTAAGGGAGTTCTTAGTGGTATAGCTTACAAGCCTAGGAACTGAAAGATGTAATTTAAAGTAGAAACATATACTTAATTTGTCATTATAAAGTCCATGTGTAGGGTTACATGTCTATTTATGCAGAAAACAGGATAGATTTTCACTTATAAAACTACCTAAGCTTTTGTAAGCAGGAGGCTTATTTTGCTTCTTGCAAAAGCATATACTATACATCTCTGATTTAGATAGCCTGTAAGGTGCAAATCTGCCTTGCCTTCTGCCTGACTTGAGACTAACATGCCTATCTACCTCTCTCACCACTTTTTCATAATTCATAGACATTCATAGATTAAGGGTCGGAAGGGACCTAGTAGATCTTCTAGCCCGACCCCCCGCCAGGGCGGGAGAACAACAAAAACCCCAAAAAGAGAAATGGGACTCAAACGAGTCCAGCTAGGTGGGCATCCAGCCTCTTCTTAAAGACCCCCAGGGTAGGGGCCAGCACCAC
>NW_017729032.1:73019598-73022492 GCF_001723915.1 Gavialis gangeticus
GCTCCCTCAACACCCTGGGGTGGAGATCATCCGGACCCGCTGACTTGAATGCGTCCAGCCCCTCCAGAAGCTCTCTAACCCGGTCCTCCCCAACCTGAGGTCGGAAGGCAATCCCCTCGAGTCCGGCTTCTATCACAGCAGGGAAGTCCCGGTCCCTGCACAAGAAAACGGAGGTGAAGAATTGGTTAAAGAATATATAAGTTTATAGTTTTTAAGGCTAAAGGCGACTTAAAATGCTCTCTGTCCTCAGGCCACAGAATTTCATTAACTGGTTGCTGCATCAGCTCCAGACCTTTTAGTTATAAACCCACTCTGAATTTAACCTGAAGGCTACACTGAGGCATGGAGATGAACTATCAGAAGCAAGGGTTTGAATGAGAGGGAGGGGGAGTCAATTGAGAAGGATATGGAAATTGGGAGGGAGGGCTCTGAGGAGTGGAAATGGAAGTGTTCTGGTATACTACTCTAATTTTACAGGAAAATAATGATTTGCAAAGCTTGATGTGAGCAGTTTTAGGCCAGGGTATTTTCATATGAGGATACAGTAGAACAGGATTTGCCCAGTGATTTAAAGACGAGGCAATGCATTGACCCATTTGAGAAGTGATTGGGTACCTCTTTTTAGCTCTCTTGAGAGAAATTGTGCAAGAGGAACTTGAATACAGTCCTACTTGGTTGAAGGAACAGACCAGTGTGATGCAGATGGTTTTTCAAAGGAAAGGGGAAAATAGGACCTCCCCTGAAGTCAAACAAAAGTCTCACCTTTGTCTCCAAAGTCAGTCTGCTGCCTCTTGGCTCATCTTGTTCAGGCTTGAATTTTATGACCGACAGTCTTAGCACATCTCTACTGTTAAATAGCCCAAAATCTTCCTTAAGAGATGTCCTCTGTGCTGCTGCATCCATACATTATGAGGCCATGGCTAACATTTTGAAAGAGGTAATGATGTTGATTCTGAGTGTGTATGGGGGCAGGAGATGGGGGGAGCAGGCACACAATGCATTTCTGATTGATTCTAGCATTGGCCTTTTCCTTGGGGATACCCTACATCCAGCAGATATTCTAATAATAGAAAAATAGGTCAAGCAAAAGGAAAAAAGGGAAGAATCCTTCTGTCCAGTTGTTCTTGATCAGACTTCCATCTTTGGAGTCCATATATCGCTTTGATCACTTTTTTTCAGAAATAAAAATATGCAAAGTACAAGACTGTGCAGTTGACTCTGCAGGTCTGCATGACTCTCTCTCTCCCAGTTTTAGTATTATATTAAAAAAAACCAATTTCTTGACTGTAAGTATGAAAAGTATTACATTTTCAAAAGAGCAGTCCATTGAAGTATGTTCATTCTGCCATGTGAACTTGTTATAAAGTCAAGCTGAACAACTTGCAAATGTGAACTTGGTTTCCTATCTTTGAATCTCAGCAGGCTATCTAATTTTTAATCTTATTTTTCTACAACTGGTGGCTTACAAAGGAAAGTGCCTGGGTTAGTGTTTTGCTATCCCTCTGTCCCATCATTACAGACACTTCATTCCATCTCTGGGATGCAAAGATATCTTGTCCCTTTGAACACAAGAGAAGTGAGGTTTAGTGGTGTAAGCATAAGGCAGGGGTCCTTGAACTCTTGAGTTCTAATCCTGGCTCTGAGCAATATGCAACCAGATTTTAAAAATATTCAGGCTAGACAGTGTGCAAAGTTACTGCTTGGCTTAGAAGTAGTGCTGAGGTATATAGGCCCAGCAGGAGCTCCCAGAGGCATTGTGCTGTCTTTCAAACTGGTACAAATGCTGATTAACTCTAGCAAGCCAGTTGACATTGGTGCCTGAGAACAGAATTTGGCTCAGTGTCTCTGGGAGCTATGCCAGAACTGTCTCTTCTTTACCCTTTGAAAAGGTGCAGCATGTGTTCGCCCCCTATGCACTTTATACACCTCTGCCCTTTATACCCTCCTATTAGTTATTTTTTCTTACTATTCCCCTCTCTCCTTCTCAACCTTCAGCCTCTACCTGTTCCTGACTTATATTAGCTTACGCTCACTCACTGATGCATAACTTATAACACTACTTACATTGCCTTGGAATTTGTTCCAGATCTTCAACTGTCACTAAAGAGCACAAGGTACAACTCAGGAGTAGGGTGGAGAAGGGTGAATCAAGACACCCCTACAGTTTCTTCAGCTGTGGTTGTTTAAGTGTTTGGCCACTGAAGACACATGGCCTGAACTAGCTTGCAGCAGATGCCAAGAGCCCCCAGGGCATCTAGACATTGCTAAAGCACCTGAAAACGCTGCGCACTACCCAGTAATGTCTCCTGTTTTGGCAGCCATACAAGCTTCTGTGCCAATTGTATGCTGGTGGAAGAACCCCTTACACTTGGGTGATCCTTCTACAGAGTGGTTGCAGTACAACCCAGGATCTGAACCAATGTATCTTAGCTTTAACATTTATGGGCGTGTGTAGATGAAATAAAATTTCTTGTTCACGTCGATGCTACTGCGTTTGTGTTTGTATGACCTGGAATTTCCCACTGCTTTAAAGTCCATTTAACACCTTAAACTAACACTACTTGGAGATGTTTTAATTTGTGGTGTTTTCCAGTTACGCTGCTCCAACTGTGGACTTTGTTCATGCAGAGGGCCAGAGATTCCAAAGACTTCTAATTAATCCTCTTTGCTGCAAGGGGCGCTGTGTTCTGTCCTTTAGCCAGTAGGTGCCACTGTGTGTTCTTTTTTACCCTCCTTCAATTGTCCCTCCTCCGTCACAGCACACAATTCAGGCAGGTCAGAATGGGTCTGCTTAGACCTATTTTGATGATGATGATGATTATTTTAAAATGGGGGAGAGAAGTAATCCTTTAATTCTTTGCCCCCCCCCCCCACCTGTAGTGTATGTCCTCCCC
>NW_017729032.1:73022713-73052360 GCF_001723915.1 Gavialis gangeticus
TTTATGGTAAGTGTTTTGCAAGTAGTGTTAAACTTAGGAGTGAGTGTGTGTGTGTGTGTGTGTGTGTGTGTGTGTGTGTAAGGGGCGGGGAGGGGGAAAAGTCTGTTTTTTCAATTTTTCAACTGTGTGCCTAACCCCACTCCTTTTCCTTTTCTTCCTTTTCCCCCCCTCCTAACAGAAAACTTTCACAGGTGGAACTCGCTGGGGATGACAACTAGCCCATAGCCCAGTGATGAGGAGTAGAGGAGGGTATTGAAAATATCTTCCTTTTTTTTTTTTTTTACATTTGTATATATGTTTTATATTGTTAAATTAAGCTGCAACATTTTCAGTAAAGTTTTATTTTTGCTTTATAAGTGTCATGTCTTCCTTGATGTGGGTGGGTGGTTGGGTTGGTTTTTGGAGACCGCTCCTGCCTCAGCGTGGTGGGGATGATGTGCTTGGGGTTTTTTTATGGAGTCATGGCATTTCTGGAAAGAGTTGCAAAGAGTTGTGGGGTGGACTGGTATCTGAGGGAGGGAGGTAGAATGCTTGTTAAGTGCTAGCTCGGGTGTGGTGCATCCAGCATGTCTCGTAAGAAAAAAGACTATTTGACTCTACCCACCCCAAGAGGCAAGCAGACAATCTGCAAAACTTCTCCATGCATGGACCCCTCATGGCCATTAGCTTTTAGTAAGTCTTTAAAGACTTTAGTAAGTCTGCATTATAATACATTTCATATGCATGGTCGCTGAGGGGGGTGGAGGGTTGGGGTTTAATGCCTGCTGCCGCAGCTCCGAAACATCTTTTTTTCTTTGCAGGCTGTACTGTTATGGGGAAAAAAAACTATATCTGGAACATGGTGGGATGGGAAGGGAAAGGAACGGAAGGGGAGGATTCAAGTGTCTCGTCTTTGGATTGGGATGGGGTCTTTGGGATCGCATACTGACAGAGAGAGACCGGACTGACTGAGCATAGGCAGGTGCAAGTGACAAGGGTTTTGGGGTGACCATGACTGTGCCCAGGAGAGACTCCCAGTGAGAGTTCAGGGGCAGGGACTGGGGAACCCAGGTAATTTACATGCACCTCTTGCTGTAATACATTAGGAAAGACAATCTAGGGCATAAATTGGTATTTCACTCCCCCTATTGAAATCTGTGGGGAATGACACATGAGGCTTAACTGGCTGGCAAATGTGATAGAACGGCTTCTCTGTGTCAAAAGGACCATAACAGTCACGCAGTGAGTTATAAATAGGGAATAATGTACTGGTATGCTCATGCATGCCGCACAACTACCTGGAAATTCCAAAGGCTATGGGTGCTTACCTCCAGCTGTATAGTCTTTTAGGTCTTAATTGGCCACTACTTAAATGAAAATTAGCATATGTAAACAGATCTTTTAGGAGTAGATTGAGCTCTGAGCTCATTTGGATTTAGTTAGTTTGCAAGATAAATAAACCTAATCACTTCTAAATATAGACTACATGGAGTGGTGGAATGCTAGGGGGAACATAAAATATTCGGAGGCCTGTCTTTCAGTTCATCTTGATGATCAATGGACATATACTGTTTTGGATTTAAAAAGGCCCAACTTGATGCCCAAATTCAAACTGAAACTTTTGCACAGGCTAGCAAATATTTACATTTTGCTAACTGACTTTTATTCAGCATTTCTGACATCCTGGTGTTAGCTACGGCCCAGATACAAGTGCTGAGAGACCTTGGGTCAAATTCTGCTACACTTACGTATCTCAAGAACGAGTCTTACAAATTCAGAGAAAATGGCTTTCGATGCAGTGTATTGCTGAAATGGAGGAAAGTTACCAGAATCTGGCCCAATGAGAGTACTTCCAGCCTAAGTAGAATTATCTATTTTTATGAGACTTCAAGCTTAATTTTGCAAACCCAGCAGGTCTGACTCATTCACACAAGTGTTGGCTAAGCCGCTAGCACTGCCTGTTTAGCTGAACCTCTGAGATTTCCCAATTAATCATTAACAATGCTGTAGTGTTTGTGGGTGGGAAAGCCCTTGTTCATCTTCCTTTCCTGTACTTCATTATTTTCGATGTATAAATTTTAAGGTAGCAGAAATCTTGCAGCTTTCCCTTAAAGAGGTGGTCCTATTTCCTTGGCTATTACCTTTCCTGGCTTGTTGAACTGAATGTGGAATATATACATTATTTGCATCTACAGTTTGACATATTGTTAGACTGAACATTAATCAACTGGAAAATAATGTGACAGAGTAGAAGTTAATGGGGATGATAAAAAAATAATTAATACTGCCTAAAAATCTACATCCCCAGGCTATTTTGACTCAGCAGCTCTTTCATTATTCCCTGGGCTCTTTCTCAAGGGTGTTCCCTATCAGCAGCACTGGCTGTACAGTGGTTTCTGGAAGTGATGATTCTTTCAGAATAACCTGAAAACCTTACTGTAAAAAACTTCCCTTTCACCTTCTGGAATGTATTTCCTGACCCATCTGCCAACTAAAGGAAAACTTGCTTTTTATTTGTTGTATTTATTTGCAAAAAACTCCAGTGAACTTCATCCAAACAGTCACATTTTCAGTGATTTGAGGATACTGTTTAAAGCTTGTATTCTTCAGATAAAATAGTCTTATGCCTCTGGGGACAGGAGGCAGTTTTTTCTTGCTTGCTTGTAGTGTGGCATATCCTTGAGTCCTTATGCTTTATTTGGCCTTATTGTGCTAGATAATGGACAAAAGCTTACTGACAGGCACTCTTCTCTTGCATTATTGGGGGGGAAAAAAGGTCCCTTGAATCCACTTCACTCCAAACTTTGAAGTCTTGAAGAAGTTCTGCTAAAGATAAGTCTCCTTTAATTACTATTGTGAAGTCTGCTGTATGTACCAGCAAGTTTGAAAATAACCCTCTCTCTCGGGTTTAACGAACTGCGATAAACCTTTGAAAATAAGCCTTTAAAATAAAATGGACATTTATCAGCTTACAATTCATGGGCCAGTTAATAAAATGGTACCTGCTTTTTTCCCCCTGTCCCCTCTCTCCCCACCCCAGCTTCAGGAGAGCTGCTCACAGTCAAGTAAGGTGAGAGCAGAATCAGAACAAGTGACCATTTTCAAGGTTTGAGTATTTTTCTTAAACAACACAGTTATATTGCTACAGGTGTTAAATTCAAATTAAAGCCCCAGGTTAGGGAGATATTGGGGGTGTGAATATAATAGTTTCTGTAAGGTATCTGTCTCAGTTGGCTTTCAGTGTATTCCTTGTTCATTCCAACTCGCTCATTGTTCGGTCACCTGATTAAGTCCAGCTCTTCATGTAAGGGACCACCCTAGCCCTTGACCTTTGCATAATAAATCCTTATACAATTTGTGATCAATGTGCACCTCACACTCTTGTCTCCTGGTTTTCCTGACCTGGGATTCTTTTCAGGTTTTCAGATCCTGACTCTTCGGCTGACACTTAGGCACTTGATGTCTGCCTAGAATACTGGATCAGTTTCTTGCTGTCATAACTGGATTTGGCAACTTTGACTGCTGATCTCTGGCTCATGACCTATTTCTGGCTTTTGACTACCTACTTACTGGGGCCCCTAGCTCTCATTTCAGTGGCATTACTTGTGCACTTATTTGCAAGGATCCTGGTTTTCTCTGATTTCAAAAAAATTCCCAATTTTCGGTTAAAAAAAAGTAACCACAGATACACTTTTTTCTGTTATTTAAATAAAACACTACTAATATATAGCTATATATATAGTGGTGTTTAATTTTAATAAGGGGAAAATGTGGATTTGGGGTTACTTTTTTTAACTGAAAATTGGGATTTTTTTTAAAATCGGAGAAAACCAGGTTCCCTGCCTGTTTGGCATGTTCTTAAGGACTTTGTTGAATTAGGACCTAAAGCAAGATGCAAAGCTGGTTGCAATTTAACATAGTAGGTGTTCCTGGATTCAGAAGCACAAAGAAGAACACTCCTCAACACAATGGGTGCTTCCAGTAAAAAGCCAAATAAAGCATATTGTAATTAAGCCTAATTTCCCAATACTCTTTACAAAGCATTCATTCTCTGTGTTCCTTACCATTTTAACCTTTGTGAGCACAGTGAGTATTATGGCTTTTCTTTAAACCAAGAATCTTGCTAGCATTAACCACACAAAGGGAGACAAATTTATGTCCTTTCTTAAGTAATAAACACATGAGCCTGGTGAAATGTGTTAATGTGTTCTCAATTAGCACACTCATTAAGGAATGTTTTAAACAAACTAATGAACTTTTTGCTTCTTGGTGAAGATAAAGTTTACAATGGGAAATTAGTAAGTATATCTGCTAGATGTCACCAAATTATAGGGTTGTGTGAATGACTCTAATAAAAATCATTTTCAACCCACTCAGAAATGATGGATTTTACTCTGCTGAACTTGAACAATGGCATTCACTGCAATGCAGTTCTTAACCCTCTAAATGTCTAGTAAAAATTAGTCTTCAACAGTAGTGAGTTGATTCTTTTGCACTGAGAGGTGATCTTGAGTTACTAGGTCTTTGACTTCTTGGACAAGGCTGAATGGGGGGAATATTATGTTTCATATTCATCAGGTGTACCAGGAGCAACCAGCAATAAACTATGGAGTGTAATTATCAAGGAGGGACAGAGACAGGCTGTGAGTAACCATGGGGATTTTTTGGTAAGAACCTGAGTCAGGATCCCTCAGTTTGCCAAAAAACAGTTTCCCTTGGTGTGCATGTGTGAGAGTGAGAAAGATAATTTATCCCCTTATCCCTGGTCCACTAGAGAGAAAGGGGCTTGCTGCCAGTATAAACTGAGGCCAGGTAGAGATGTTCAAAAAGCCTGAGGTAGAAGCGATATACATTATATGCTTTACTCTAAGAGCCCTAAGTTAGATTGGTAGTGAGCAGAACACGTTTACCCTTTGGTTAGGTGGGCATGCAGGCTGCCTGCATTGGGCAAGGCCATCAAGTTGGGGTCACTTTAGACTAGTCTAAACTAAATAGATTAAGTCTGATACCACATTGATCCAGGTCATCTTAGACCAGGTTCTGCAATTTTTAAGCCAGGCTATGTGCGCTGAACTTCTGTTCTGTTACAGATATAGACCAGTTTCCAACCACTGATGCTGGTTTAAGCTTAACTTCTGTTCCTAGTCTGAATAAGATCTTTATTTCAAGTGATAGAGTCTTTGAAGCTAAAAGTCTAGGTTCATATGCTGGCTCCATATGTATTTAGTTTTTGTTGCACACATACTTGTTAGGTTCATGTTTCACCAGTAAATTTGAATTCATGAATCTTTGCTGCATAGAATAAGCATTGTCTCAATTGGGGAAAGGAGGACAAATTAACACCATATGCTTTTCTGCACATTAGACTAATCTAATGTGCAGTAAAGCATCAGCATCTACACATGTGTGGCAATTATTGTGCAGTAGATTAGTCTAATGTGCCATTTCCTAGTACTGGCAGATACAAGTACTAGACAACTGCCCATTAAGCTAATGTGATGAAGTGTACATGTAGATGTTGACAGGGAATGAATTGCTTGTGGTCACCCCAGACAGTATGAGGCTACAGGTTAGCTCTGAGCTCCGTGGGGTGGGTGGGGAGCTGGGGACAGCTACCTGCCCACTCCCTGAAGCATCTCTGAGCCATGCGGAGCTGGGAGCACCATGTATCTTAGAGCTGCTCAGGGAGTAGGTGTGAAGCTGTTCCCAGCTCCTCACAAGCTTCCAGCTTCTTGCAGCTCAGAGCTGCTTGGGGAGAGGGTAGGCAGTTGTCCCCAGCTCCCTCCTCCCCCAACCCTGACCTCCTCCCTGCCAGGCTTGGCTTGCACTTATGCTCCCTGCCAGCCCAGGGCTGGCACCAGGGGGAGCCTAGAAACAGCTGCTGCAGGGGGGCAGAGAAGGGTAGGGCAACCCTGGGCTTAATTGCTCCTGTCAGGAAGATGTTTCTACGTGTGCCTGGGTGCAGTTTAATGCACATGAATTTTCTGTGCAGTAAATTCAGGCATATTAATTGCACATGTAGAGTAGAGTATTTTATACTGAATATGACTTTCAGAGAGAAAGGAGCTTATGCAATTTAAGGGAGGTCTCTTTTAGTTCATGTGGTAGAGGTATATATTCTTGTTAAGACTCATTGTGTATGTTAGAGAGAGATTTGCTTAGAAATTGTCACTATTGATTCTAGCACTTTTTTCAGTTCCCTTAAGTATCTTTTTTTCACATTTCTCACACTGTGGGTCAGGAACTGTCTCTTAGCCAACTGATTTAGGACACAGAAAATGCACCATGTTGGAAAAATAGGGGGATTAAAGTTATGCATTGCCAAAATACTTTGTCTCTTTTGCATGGTTATACCACTGGGTAATTCATCTCAGCCATGAACACTGTGTACAGAAAATATATCAACTTACCAATCTGCTGTTCCGTTAGTGTAATATGAATCAGAATTTCCATATGATGTTCTTCTTCCAGGAAACAACATTCATTTTTTATCCCAGTTTAAAAACCTTTCCTCCTATTCATTATTTCTGTTAAAAGATGTTGGTGTGTGTTGGGGGAGGGGGAGGGCAGGGGCACATTTATCTGAATGTCTTAATTTTTAGTTTTAACACCCTCTTCCTTGGTTGCTGATACAGTTATTGCAAAATTTTCTGCAGGTATAATGGACTTGTTTCAGATGCTTCACTGAGCCAACTCAGTCCCTAATCCCTGTTTTAAATTGTTTCTTTTGGTGCAGCATCACAAAATTAATCTATCCATTTGCTTTGCATCACATCATTTAACAGTATGTGACTGCACATAAAGCATTATGATGTAATTTTTTTATATAAAGTTATCTCAAACTAGCTAGTCTGCATATGTTCTTTAGGAATAAGGAAATTAATATTTTATGAATGACAGGTTTGGCTGAAACCAGTGGTTTTACCCTTCAGTACTGCCAGAGTTTGTTTAACAAGTTCTGTTAAAAAAATGTTTAAAATAAAGTGAATTACAAGATTTTGACCTGAATGAAGTGGTTCCTGAATGTCTTTGATATATCTGAGTGTTGTTTGTCTGAAATAACATTGTAGTAAAAACTCTTGGTAGCAGGAAAATAAGTAATAGGTTTTCTGCTAAGGAATTTGATAGAAGTGAACAAGGTTCAAATTGTATTTGCATTCTGCTCTTTGAGCCACTGAATTAATACCACAGAAGAGGTTTTAGACTAGAATTAAGGAACTACTTGCCAACCCTTTAAATTCACATAAACTGGTAATACAGTAGAGAGTTTATCATCTGGATGCCAATTATCCAAACCATTCCATTGTCCAGACACAGACAGTATGTGGTGTGTGGTACAAGTGAGAGTAAGGGTAAGTAAAAAAGAAGTGTTTTAACAATTGAGGAAAAATAATGAAATAATAATGAAAAAACGTACACATGTTTATATATTCTATGTGTAAATATTTGTTTTGCAGGTGTTCCATAAATCTAACCATTTGATTTTACAAATGAATTTTGGTCTCAATTAGTTGAGCTAATTGATTCTCAACTGGACTGATATAAAAACTGTTGTGTTCTGGTGGTTGTTTGGTGATGTATATGAAATGAGTTGTCTCAAGCTCAGAATATCACCCAAATCACAGAACCTACCACTGGCACAAAGCCCTTGTTGGTCTTCTCATGAGAAAGGGAAAGACTGACTAGACAAGGAGATGAAGCTGCCCGTGCTTGAGAAACTAAAACAAAGAAAGGAGAAGACGTACTGAAGACCAATTATTAAATGTCTTGGTGAGCCTTGGGTGTACTGGCCCCTGAAAAGCATTTTGACATAACAAGTCAGTTTGGTTTAAGTGGTCTGCTTCTGAGTGGGAAGCCTATATTCAAAATGCGCAACTGTCTCAAGAGGAAAAGGAGTGGCTGTTAAATTAACTAGTGTGTGTTTACAATGCACAAAATACAGTGAAAATGGAATTCTTTGGAGGATAAAGGATAATGTATTAAATATTTAATGCAAATGCAAAGAGTATAGAAAACATGCATGAAAAAACTAGAAATGATATATCAGCATACAGATGAAATCTAGTTGACATAATTTGGAATTGCTGGAATAATCCTCCCACAGTGCCTACAATGTCAATACATGTGTGTATAATCTATTTAGGAAAGACAGAAAGTGGGCTACGTGTCAAAAGTATTTATGGTGCTAAATTGAATGATGAGGAGAATGGTGATGACCTTTTTTGAGCGAGTATAGGCACATAGAATAATAGTGTTGTATGGGACCACAAGGGTCACATGAAAAGGAGAAATATGTATGATCAGAGCAGGTCTGGCAAAATGCAAGTGCAAGATTGCTGCAGTTGAAAAATTCTTCTGGTAGCCCCACAAAAAGAAAATAAACACTGAAAACCCCTTTTCATGTTATTGTAGAAAAGAAAGACTACAAAACAAAATGCAGAAAAAAATTAGGAAGAGATTTTTAAACAGCTCATCTCTTGGGGAAAAAACACAATAGTTTAAATGAAGGTTCTTTTGGCACACAGCAGTTTTGTAAACCCTAAAATAATACCACCGTGAGATGATTTAGAAAGCCCAAATCTGTTGTCTTCACACATCCCTGCTTTGTAGTCATGCCATGTTGACGGAAATAATATGAAGATGGGGTGATTTCACACTTAAGCTAATACCATTGTTGACTTGGAGACAGTTTTCTGCATGGCTGGGTTACTAAGCTAGTTTTCTGAAAGACTGGGCAGCAGTGTGTCAGTTTACAAGGCTCTCGCTGCAGTAAAAACAGCAAGAAACTAATCAGAGGGTCCAATTCTCCTCCCACACTGAAGTAAATCAGGAGTAACTGTGAAAGTTAATGGAGTTGGATCCATGTAAGTTCCCAGGTCCAGGAAAACACTTAGAACACATGCTTCACCGTAACCATGCGAGTCTTATAGAGAATGATATGGTGGCACTTCATGTATGCTTTCAGTACCTTGGTAGATCAAGGGCTAAATCAGGGGTGGGCAATCCACAGGCCACATAGGAAGTTTTGCTGAGCTGTCATGAGCTGGGTTAGCATTCCCTTTTCCTACGTGGGATGGGGCTGTAGGAGGGAAGGGAGCAGTGTTCAGGAATGGGAGGGGCAGGTGAAACTGGGATCAGCATGGGGCTGGGGCAGAGCTGTGATTCACTGCCCGCATGTCCCTGCCCACAGAACTGGAGCTTTGCCCTGGCCCTGGCCCTGGCCCATGCTGTCACTGCCCTGAAATCCTGGGGTCTCTATGGAGACTGGGCAGGAACCACGCAGGCAGGGCATGTGGCCAGGCAGACAGGATAGGGCTGTGGATGGGTGAATGGGGCTCTATCTGGGGCCAGGGCTGGGATCTTGGGGCAGTGACATCACAGGACTGGGGTCAGCACAGAGCTGCAATCAACCTTTTGCAGTTCCCTGCCTGTGAAACCCATGCCCATTGCAAGGCCGCATGGGCAATGTATTGTGGCTCTGCCACAGGCCCTGGCCTCAGCACCAGCCCCTGGCTGTCGCCACCCCAAGATTCTGCGGTCTTCCCGGTCTTGTCCCCCCAGCCCTTTGCATCATCCCAGCCACCAGCTGAATGCTCTACCTGTGTAGGTCCTGCCCTTTGCAGTGAGTGTGAGGAAGATGGGCCAGGGTGCCTGGGCAGCAGGGCTGGGTGTGATGGCAGCAGTCAGAAGGAACCACTGCTGCTGGTGCTGTCAGGAAATGGAGTGCATTGTTGACTTGGAGACAGTTAACTTTCACCATGCACCCACTGCCATGTCTTTAAGTTTATTTTGGTTCTCAAAAGGGAGGGTGCCCCAGGGGTTCCTAGATTGGGTCTTTGCTCCAGAGCACCCAGATGTGAGAAGCTCTTGTCTTAAGCATTAATTGCATGGCTCCATACCACCGCTTGACTGTGCCCCATGTCTCGCAGGTGTTATATGAGTATGGTTCCCTCTGTTGGGGTCTCAGTCAACTTGGCCCCCAACCCTTTAATGTAGCTAGGCTGTCTAGCCTAGACCCATTGTGTCAGGCTTGGCTTTGAGGCACTAGCTCTAATCAATCTCCTTTTATTTCTGGGCCCCTGGCCCTGTGTAGCAGCGCCCCTCTGGTGCTGGGCTCTTCGACCCCTGTAGTTGCGCCCCTCTGGATACTAATGAGGCCTTCTTACCTCTCCTTATAGCCTCATCCCAAAATCACTGGTTAAATTGCAACATAAACATTAAACCCCTGGGCAATAATAAAGGAAAAAATATATATAATGGAGGCAGTGTGCTTGCTTACCCATGTCTCTTCCTCTCTGGGTCATCTTAGTTTCAAGTAAATACGGTATTAAAAAAGCTGAAATTCTTATATTTGCTAGACTCCAGAAGGTGGCAATTTAAGAGCAAAACCAAATACTATGATGATTGGCCTTTGCTGGTCAGGAAGAGGGGGGCGATGGCCAGTGCCCCCCTGGGATTGTGGGGGCACTGAGAGAAGCGCTAGCAGCACTGCCCCCCAGTATCAGGAGGCACCAGTCACCCATGCTTCTCTTAGGATTTTGAGCTGCGGAAGACTGGGGTAGATACACATATTAGAAGGCCTTTAAGTTTGTTCTCAGTTTATTCCAAGATTTATTGTCTATTTTTTGGACACTGTACCTTTTTTGTCCCTACTGATCTTTTCAACTCACTTGCTCCCTCTCTCAGCAGTGCGTCCTTCCCTGTCCTTTTCCTCTGCATTTAAGTTCCTCTCTGCATTCCCTTTTCTTCTCCAAGTCCATTCACAGCATCTGATGAAATGGGCTGTTATAACCTATTTAATAAACTATGAAAGCTCATGCCTCTCCAAACCGTTTCATCTCTAAGGGTGTGTCCAGTCGAGCGCGAACATGCCTCTTGCGGTGTCTCAAAGGAGTTTGAGATGACACAAGATGCACGCTGGGAACAAAAAAATGTTCCCTGTGCTGCATATTTGCAGTGTGGGCTCAAAATTTGATACCTGGAGATCCAGGTATCAAAATAGAATCTGGGGGAAAGAAGTGGGGCAGGCCACGGTCCCTGGCCATGCCTTGAGGCAACCAGAGGCTTGGGTCCTCCACAGAGATGGTAGCTGGCCAGAGCGTCTCTATGGCTTCCCCTTGACCCGGTGCTGCAGCATGCTGTGGCATGTGTGGGGCAAGGAGCACTGCAGGCTTCAGTGACCTGGACCTGGGCTCCATCCCAGGTAAGTAGGGATTGGGATTGGGGGGACCAGAGCCGGGGCTGTGTGGGTGGGCAGAACTGGGGGGCGGGGGACTGTGAGGAGAGGCCTTGCAGGGGACAGGTTTTATATATATATATAAAAATAGTCTTTTGTTTTAATTTTGGAAGAACATGTATTTTGGGGTATTTTAAAGAGTGAATTTGGGATTTTTTTATCAGAGATTTTGCAGTTTTTAAATAGGGAACATCAGAATTCCTGCTAGTGAGGCAGGTGGCAGGATCCAAGCAGAGGAGCCTGCTCAGGGCTGGCACCCATGACCCAGCTGGAGGCGACTGACCTCCTGGCTACTTGGGGCCAGGAGGACATGCTTTGACAGTTCAAAGCAGGCCACCACACTGAGAACATCTCCACAGGTGCTGGTCCCAGGCACTAGCTGCCCCTGGCTGCAGATCTGTGAGGAGCTGGGCAGGGGTATTTTTCCCCAAGTGGCACATCTTGCCCAACAGCAAAGTGGGTGTCCGGGCACGTACACTGAGGAAAAAATTCCCAGCTCAAATTTGTGCCGGTCCTATTTGAGCTGCTGCAAGCACATGTGCCTGCATGTGTGGATGTGCCCTAATGTGCCACACTGCCCTACCTTCTGTCTGACTTCGGACTAACATGGTTAACCACCTCTGTATATCAACAGAAATCTTAAAGCAGTGGAGTAAATTTTAGTCCCCACAAATGGTGGACATTCTTTGGTTGCTTTTTATGGAAGAGACAGAATCAGTTCTTAAATTCTTTGTAGCACTTTTCTTTATGGATTGAAAGAGATTATGGGAAAAGTGCAATATTAAATTGTTTTGTATTTGTAAAAGGGCTTGCATAGTTAAAGCCTTGTCTGTCGAGCTGAAACTATACTCCTCAGGGCATACTTCTGATGCCACTAGGAATGAGTAATTTAGAGCTCAAAGCACACACTTCTTCCCTAGGGTCTGAGAGAGAAATATAGAAGATGTTTTAAAAACATCCTTTATTGTTACATCCAGAGAAAAATACCAGCTCTCCAATTTGTTTGATTTGTTCATTAATTGTATAGCTAATATTCAGAGAAAACAAAATAGGGACAAAATGTAACCATGCAACACATAACTCAGCATGCTGAAATTTGAGTTACCAAGTCACAGCATAACACACAGAAAATGTATTGCATATAAAACCCCAAAATAAACAAGAAAAAAAAATCAATAGATATATAGGTCTATAATTGTCGGTGGTGCAAGCCCCACAGCACATTAGAAAGAAAATGAAAAAGTATACATGTGTGGAACTGGAATGGACAAGGAGTTTTATGAATATATCCCTGTTTGTCATAAAACGCAGTTGACCTATCAAACAATTTATAGGTAACAAACTTCAGGAACTGCTGTTCTCACCTATAACCACACAGAACCAAGAATGGGATCAAAGGTGAAGTGGCATTTAACCAAATATCTAGGAACATCATACTTGTCCAAAATAACTATTTTTAAAACATCTGTTTCATATTTGTATTTAAAAGCTTTTTAGCATTAGCATTGCCAAACTGCTAAGTCATTGCCCAGACTGACAAAATAATTCTAATCTCATTTTTATTAAAAGGCAGATCCTCAGTTAAACTGAAATACTTCCACTGAAGTCCACTTCTCTATTGGTAGAAAATATATGAGTAATACTTCCACAATAAACTATATACAGAGTACTATGAGAGAACACTTGCCAAAGCATTAGATGGATGTAATTCAGAGAATCTCTTCCTTTTGGGTACAGGTATGAATCTTGTCCTTTTGAGTACAATTATGAAACAGAATCTCAAATTCTTGTGCTTTCTGTAGGACAAATTCTGTAGATTATATGGAGAATTGCAAGCACTCCTTGTCTGTACTGGGCAGGGTATCTTGCTTTACTAAGTGACTGTAGGTCACTCAAGAGACTGTAAGTGGGCATACAATGATTTTCTCAGTGACAGAAAGCCAGTATTCTCCTAAGGCAGGGGCTGGCAACCTTTTTCAAGCCACAGGCTGGAACACCCTAGTTCTTGTCCAACATGGGCTGGGTTGCTTCAGCAGTGTGTCAGTGGTGAGTGGGAAATTTCCCTGTACCTTCACTGCAGCTCTCTTAACCCCCCACTGCTTGCCAGCTGCCGTGCCACCACAGTTGGGGGTCTGCATCAGGGCTGGGGAGCTGCTTCCAGCCTGCTGCCACTTCTCCCTGCCCCAAGGCCCCACTACCTGCCTGGCTTGGCACAGCTCTCATGCAGCTGGAAGCTGCGCTTTCACTTCAGCCTTGGGCAGGGGGCAAAGTTGGGTTGGGAGAAGGGACAGCAGCAAGGGCATAATTTCCAGCTCCCCAGTCCCAGTGCAGCTCCCCTCTGACTAGGAGCTGTGCCCAAGCTGTAGCCTTGGGGAAGGAGGGGGCAGAAAAAGCAGCAGCAGCATTGGCATAGCTTCCAATGCCCTGGCACATCTCCTTGCTGCTCAGCCCCAGTGCAGGCGCAGGCACGGGCACAGGTACAGGCAAAGCCCAGCAGCTGCATGGACAAGATTCAGTGGCTCCACGGGCCAGAGCCAGCTGGCAGACTGTATGTTAGCAACCCCTGTCCTAAGAGTATTCCATTCAGGGCAGTACTGTCTCAATCAACATCATTGTATGGCAGGGAAAAACAGCCACTTCTAAATTGTCATCCTCCATCTATTACCCTGAAATGCTTACTGAAGAGAGGAAAGAAAATGGTTCTCTTTCCAGCTGGCAAAAATGACTCGAGAATCTTTATTTTTCTATTTTTAATATTTTTATGCATGCATGTATGTATGCGTGTATACATACCTGGTCAGGAAGCTATCTACTTCTTCCGCTTTATTCTCTCTCTTTCGCAGTTCGTGACACAGTGGCTTTTAAACAGCTACATTCTCTGTTTTTCTGTAGACAACCCCCCCCCATGTTTAATAGAAGGATCTGATAAATAAGATGTGATCCATTTTGGCACAGTGTCAGTGTCTCCTGTTTCTACAAAGGAACTGCTTGTTTGGGTCTCTGGTCCACCCCCCACCTTCAAAATGCTTTGTTTTGTTTAAGATCTTGCCTCAGTGTGTGTTCCAGCATGGTAGGCTGCAGTTGAACCTCTCTCAAATTTTGAGTACACCAAACATGCTTGAGTTATTCTTTCAGTATAATGTGGCCCTGAGTTTAACAGCTCACAGGGGTCTAGATCTGGCAAATGCCTATTCTCGTGAATATTTTTATGCTAATGAATAGCATTATTGAGTTTGCATTTGTGAATAATAAACTGAAGATTGGATCTGAGGCACACAAGTAGTGTAGAACATCATATAAAGAACGTGAAAGAGAACAAGGTAAGTTTCAGTCTGTGCCCTGGCATTTCCATGAATCATTCAGCTTTGAGCTTGACCTGTGGATCTTAATATTCAAGATGCTCAGTACATTGATATAGTATTGAGCATGTTTATAATGCATGTTTATGATAAACTAATAGATGTTTTAAAGGTTGTCAAGTCATTTTCTTCAACTGGGAAGTTCCAACCTCCCCTTCCCCCCAACAAAAACCCTCTACCAAAACATTGCATTGTTGTAAAATAAAACCACATAAAAGTAAAAACAAAAAACATTGCTTTAGGGTTTAGACACATAAGGCAAACTTAATGGTAGATCTGAAGTAGGTAAAGAAAGGGGACCAGAATTATTTACTGTGGTAGGAGCCATGGAATGTATATTGTTAACTCTAGTCCCTCAGCTAAAGCAGTATGCAAATGCATTTCTAATTAAAAAATAATTACATCTTCATTGATGTACTATAGCTTGTCATGATGTTTTTAATGTGGCTTAATTTGTAGTCAGTGAGGCAAACTCAAAAAGATTTTTTACAACTTCAGTTTAGGGCAGTAGCACTTTCATTTTAAATGGCACCCCAACGTCGAAACTTTTGCCTACCCAGTGTACGTGCTTCCATTAGGAGTTCAAGATACCAACTACTGGGTTTCTTCTTTTATTTTATTTTATTTTCTGAGAGGTATGGAGGAGGGGAATCAGGCACGATAAGCTAGAAAAATCCATTCTGTCAAATTGCATGCCCTGCTGCTTCATCACCGTTATTATACTGAGGTTTTACATTAAAGTACCCTGGATTTTAAATTGAAAGTCAAATATAATTTGCCACAAGAACCATGAAGTGAGTGACTAGAAAAGCTGATAGCTAGGCACAGCATGACAAATTGGTATCTATCTAATAATGAGCCTTACAAGGTCATGGATCACTATGAACCTCTCAGTGTTATGTAAGTAGAACTGGACTACACTGTGTCAGTAGTTATTCTGGGGGAAAGGCAATACATTTTAGATTGGCCCATACATTTTGAAGGCTAGTGCAAGACAGGTACAATGAGTCCTCTTCTGAGAGGAAGAGAGAGAAAAGGGCATCTTATTTCACCATCTTTCCATAAGGATAAATAGCGGACAAACAGCCCAATGCTATAAGTGTAGACTTGGGGGTGGGGGGAGAGGGGGAGGAGTTGGAGTCTTTTTATTAAAAAAAAAAAGAATCTTGAAAATAAAGCTCATTTTAAATGAGGTTTTTGGATATCTTAAAGGAAAGCTATTGATTTGATGCCTACAGCTTTACTTACAAAACAGAGAGAATAACTTCTGTGTTCTTGTACCAGTCACAGAACTGTCTCCAGAAGTGTTTATTTTATTGATGGGACAATACTGTTCAGAGAGAGAATGACAGAATATTCAGACAGATCCTTATCTGGTATAAAATCAGCATAATCCCATTGGAGGCAAGAGTGGTATTCCTATTTACAGAAAGATATAGTTAGCTGTGCTGGTCTGAAGTTAAGTACGAGGCAGGGTAGATTTTCACTTCATGGACTAACCAAAGTAGATATAGATATAGACGTAAACTCACTTCATTAGCATTTGATGAAGTGAGCTTCAGTCTGTGAAAGCTTGTGCGCTCTCTCTCTCTCTCTCTCTTCTTTGGTTAATTAATAAGGTGCAAATCTACCCTGTCCTCTACATGCCTATTTATAGCAGTTGAGGATCTGGTCATAATAACAGGTAGGAAAGATCTGGATTATGTTTAGGGATGAGTTTCTTCTCAGGTTCATCCTGCCAGTCCAACCCAGTGGTCAAGTGCATGTTACTGCTACCTTTACAGACTTGGTCCACAGAAGATGGAAGTTTTTTACAGTGGTAGCTATAGACCCCCCCTCTCTTTTAGCATGCACAGTAGAGCCATGTTTTAGTGCTTGAGGACTCTTCATTTCTCCTGTGTCTGGTCTTACAGAGACCATCACAATAGTGGTGGGGTAATGAACAGCATGTTTGACTCTCACTGACTTGCGATACCTAGTGAAAAACAACAATGCCAGCAACCTGCGGCATATATTACAGTTTTCATTTTACATTCTTTTAAATTGCTAGGAATCTACTGTTAGTGGGAAGCAGCTGCCATTTTGTATTTAAGGCAGAGAAGGCACGCACTATGCTGTCTTTTGTTCTGTCTTGGTTTGTTGTTTTTCCTTAGTCTAAACAGAAAAAAAAAATCAGATTGAAAGTATATGGTTGCTTGTTTGCTCTTTGGGAAAATGACAGCAACCTTTGAGTACCAATAGCCTTCACTCAAATATGCTGGAGTCAATGGAAAGGCATCAATAGATAGACTTTAGATCAAACTTTAACTTACTATTGAGATATGTTCCAGTAATAATATCCAACTGAATAGGCTTCTTTTTCTGGCACACTGTCAGATCAGAATCAGCATGTAGTAGATCTATGCCTTAAAGGCACACTATGACCCTTAGAGGTTAACAGAGCCATGAGCAATAAGCAGGGGGGTTTATAAAGAATGAATCTTATCAGACAGATTTGATTGTTTCTTTTGATATAATTATAAAATAAGTAGATGAAAGGAAAACAGCAGACTTAATATAGTTTGACTGTAGTAATTTGTTTAACAGAGTGTCTCTAGAAATATCTCTTAATTCAAATTGACCAATATTTGGATTGTCACATGGACTGAAGATTGGCTAAAAGACCATAAAATAGGTATATTGATTAATTGATTTGGAAGGAAATGTCTAGTTGGTTACTGAAGGGATTGTAGTTTAATCTAGTCTTATTAAAATCTTCATTCTGATTTGGAAGGAGTAAACAGCTTTTTCAAGAAATTCATAGATGACATAAATTTGGATGAGATTGAATGCCATTGCGGAGAAGGAAATAATATAGTGTTTCATACCGGGAAGTGATAAATAAGACAGGGTCAGTCTTTGGAAAGTGCAAGGTAATTCCTCCAGCGTAATCTAAAATACATATACAAAAAGTTTAATAATCTGGACAGCTGAAATGATAAAATATAGCTGTGGCAGAAAATCATACAGAATATGGTACGAAAGTACGACAAAAGGGACCCATAAAATCATGGATGTATATATAGAGTTATTACATCATGGAGTGAGGTGATACATTGTTGGCTATCAAATGTGAGACTGACTAATTTAATAGTGAGAACCAAAATAGGAATACCTTTATACAACTATAGAATTTAGAAGTTCACATTTACAACTAGGAACTGAATTACAAAATGAAGTAAAGGAAGCTCAAAGGGGAGCAACAAAAATCAGCAAAAGCAAGTATGGATTCAGATTAAAAGAACTTTATTTTGTTAAACATGTGGTCCTTTTATATATCACTATAAAGAAGCCTTAGTGTACATGGAAATCATGTACAGGTAAGCCGGAAATAACCAGTAAATAAGGGAGTACACGATGGTATCAAATGTCAGAAGAGCGTCATCAGGTTCATCAAGGGATGAATGTAGCATGACACAAAAGTACAACTAAGAATATGTAAAGCATTTGACAAGAGATTGTAAAGGGTGCCCATACACATGCTTAGAGTTGGAGTGGGGTTGGGTGTTTTAATTAGAGTGGTTCCAGAGAGCTGTTCTAATTAAAACATTGCAATGTCACTTGTATTAAGCTCACACATTTAAAAATGGCCATGGGATGCTTTAAGTAAAGCTCATTTAGCAAACTTTAGTTAAAGCACCCCAGTAGCCATTTTTAAACTTGCAGGAGCTTATACACATGATGCTGCAGAAATGCTAGAGCATATTAAATAGAACATAGAACATACTCGATTTATTGAGTCTGCTCTGAGGCGTTCTAATTAGAATGTATTGGAGCAACTAAAATGACTATCGTTTGCCATATTAAAAATGGTACTGTAAAGTAATGATACCACAAGGACAAAGATGACACAATATTTGCTTTTCCAGACTTTACTTCTCTGATCAAAGTCAACAAACTTAATGCATTTTACTTTTTAAATGAGAGATTCCTCCAGTGGGCAGGATGGTTGGGAGATGAAATAATTGAGACAAGACCAACTCCCATATGCAGTGTCTTTACCATCCCAGATGGTATGCCAACTGCCGAGTCCTAGAAATACCACTGAATTATTACTTTCTAAACATGAAGCAGACTAAACCAGTGCTGTATATGATAGATCCTCCCCCAAATGCTTCCAAAATTAAGGATAGGTGCCTCTTTTTATGTACAAAGCACAGATGGCAAATGCACACCAACTGTGAAGCGCACAGCCAGTACACAGCATTCATGCCTTACTGAAACCTACCCTAATGTAATAGATGGCATCTGATTACAAATGGAAGATGAATAAACAAATAGGGTGTAATTCTTTGCAGTCTACAGTCAAGCACATCTGATATCAAAAGGTAAAAATCTAAACAAAACAATATATGCTACAAACTGCAACTGGATGCCAGCTAAGCAAAATCAGGCCAGTATAAAGATAACTGAGAAAATGAAAGAACCATAGGGAAAACTCTATAGATTTGGAAGCATATTAATGTTCTCTAATGTATAATCCAGTGAACTCTTCAACTTGTGTGTGAAGGAGAATCTAGAAAATGAGAAATAATTGAAACAAAATGATAGACTTTCCCAATGTTCTTCTCATAGTATTCTAACTCAAACTCACACAGAAAAGAGGCTTATGCTTTACCTGAGCTCTCAATGAAATGTTTTGGAAAAACAGCTACTGAACTTTTTGTACATAGAGGGGAATTTGCATGGGAACTGAAAGATGATTTTTCCCTCTCTATAAGGCACTGGTGATACTGGCCCTGGAATAGTGCACCCATTTCCACATTTTATAAATGATATTGAAAAATGAGAGGGTGCTGGAGAAAATGCCTTACTGTGAAAGCCTGAAAATGTTCAGTCTGCTTAGTTCATAAAAAAGATGATTTAGGAGGTGACTTGATTTTAAGTACCTACATGGATATAAAATGCCAGGTACTACAGGGCTCTTAAATCTAGCAGAGAAAGGCAGAACAAGGGCCCAGTGGCTGGAAGTTAAAGCCAGATAAATTTAATTAGAAATAAGGTGCACATTTTTGAACCTTGAAAGTCACTTATCAGTGGAGCAATTTACCGTAGGAAGTGGTGGATTCCCCATCTCCTGATGACTTGGATGGTTTTTGGGAAGATATGCTTTAGTCAGATAGAGGTATATAGGTAAGATTTTGTAAAATATAAGATAGGAATCCATATTAGATAACTTAATAGTCCCTTTAGACCTTAGGATCTTTGAAAATCAGGAGGTTTTTCTTCTTTTGTATGACAAAAATGCAGTCCATATCTTTATTTTTGTGCATGTAACAGGAGTAACTCCCTAGGGGTCGCCTTGCTCTCCCCTAGCGCCCCTTACTGTGCCCAGTCAGTCTACAATGCACCCTCAATCTCGCCCGCCACGTCTTTGATGTCAATTATGTAATAAGGGAGGCTGCCTCTTCTGTTCTCCTGGATATGGTTATCCTCCTGTACATTAGCCCAGCTCTGCTAATGGGTGTTCCTGGGCACCCCAGCCTTATGGGCTATGCATGGCTCCAACCACCCCTTTACCATGCCCCAAGCCTCGCAGATGTACCAGATGTTGTTCAGTCAGTCTCGCTTTCTGCGCCCTCTCTGGCGCTCGGGGTTCCTGCCGCCCACTTGCCTTGGGGGCTTCTCGCTGCCCCCTGCTCTGGGGTTACCGCAGGCTTGGAGCTCAGGTGGCCGTAGCAGTGCCTGGCCCCAACTCTCCTCTTTGGGGTCTTGACCCCCCTGCTGGGCTCAGGCAGCCTCAGCTTTACCTGGCCTCTGATTCTCCTCTTCCTTTTTCCTCAGGGCTGGGGTCAGTGAACCCCCGGATGCTGTGCCCTCTCTGGTGCTGGGGTCCCCACGCTACCGTGGAGCCCCTATGAGGCCTCTTCCAGCCCCTAATAGCCTCACCTGGTCCTCTGGTGTAAACCACAAACACAAAGCATAAGCCCCTGGGCTATAACATAAATTCTAGATGCTTAGCTGTAACATCCTTTGAGCCACCCGATGGGTACTCTGTCTCTTCCCCCCGTATCAGCCTGCTCATGCAGTCCAGCTTCTCCTCTCTACTCACATAGGCAGAGTTCTCTCTCCCTTGGCTTCCAGCAGCCCACACACCCCGGCCTCAGACTTGTGGTTTATATATATAGGCACCAGGCCCTGCCCCTTCTGGTTAGCTGACCAGGCAGGTGCAAGTCCTTACCCTCATTAACCTGTTGGTCCAGCAACCTGCACCTGGGTCCTTATCTCTGCTCTCAAAGTAGCAGGCACCTTAGTGCCCTGCTACAGTGCACTTTAGCATTTTTGTTGATTTGTGAGGTCTTGGCCGTTAGAGATGTTACCAGGGATCACTACGTGCAAGTGGCTCTCGTTGATCCCCAGGAGGTTTTTGATTAACATAGTTAAAATCTGAGGTACAATGAGCATCATTAAAAACTCAGTATTGAATCCTGGACAAATATTTCACTAGTGAAATACTGTCCATGTTAAATATAAGAGTATACAGAGTTACTATGAGAGACAATACTAAGTTAATAGTACGTCCAATATTATACATAAAAGCAGTTCAATGAAGAGAAATACATTGATATTGCTGATATCCTATGACTGAAATAGGAAAACTGTAAATGAGCAGAGTATTAAATTTATATTGATACCTCCCACTCAGGAACTAGTAATTCAATGTTTTTAGAGGATTAAAATGTAATAACATATTTACGATTACACTAGTACCACCCTTGAATGAGGGGTAGGTGTTTAAAGATGACTTACAGACAAGGAGGCTCTTTATTTGTTTAGCAAATAACCAATTTGTGGAACATAACTTTCGAAGACTAGCTTTATTCAAATATAAAGACATATGTTGCTTTGCTGTAGCATCATATTGCATGTATGCACTATGATCTGAGATGTGGGAAATTGACTACACAAACTCAATTTAAAAATACTTTTTGGGTAACATTTTGTCTTGATTATACTAGTACATAATGGAATGCTGCTTATTTCAACAGACATGGATCATGCATCACAGAATTAGATGTTAATAGAGTTGCACCTGTTTTCAGGATGATCGACTTTCTTCTCCAATAAGTTTAAAGGTCAGATCCTCACCTGGTGACTTCAGTAGTTCTACATCATTTTACATCAATTGAAAATGGCTCTGAACATTGTAATTTGCAGAAGTGCTTCCTATAGTAAAGGACTTGGCAAATATGAAAGTTATAATTTTAACTACACTACAACTCCCCCCCAAATTATTTTTGAACTTGATGTTCTGCTCCATGGTAATTATGGCATTATATCAATACTTTACTTTTCACATTTTCTCAGCTAAGTTATTTTTATAGGATTTAGTTCTCCACTGCCTTGCACTCATGCAGTTTGTGAAGAATGATTGCAAAGCAAGAGAGAAAAAGATCTAAAGAGCAGAGTTTTAGCATTCGATACCCACTCTCTGTGGCTTTAATAAACTTCAAGACAGGTGCAGGGCACAGGAGAATCATAAAGAACATATGAATGCCCATACTGGTGTATACCTGCAGCCTACCTACCGTATCTACTCAAATGCAAGATGAGGGTTTTTTCCCTTTAATCAGCATGGGGAAAACATCCCTCATCTTACATTTTCATACAAGGAAACCATATTAAATTCATTGTCTAACATTTAACTGCTGCCCAAAGCAGCATGTGCTTAGTAATGGAAACCAGCTATGACACTGATTAAATACAGCCAACCCTGAGCATGACTCTAAAATCCAGGAACCATATTCGGTAAACATGCTGACGGAAACTTTTTTTTATATTTTACCTACAAAATTTTATGAAAAACACACTTAGCTCCTTACACTTACAAAGCTTCACATATTGAGCATTTTTGGTTTACCAAGACTTCATATTGCAGAAATACCTACATAACAAAAATATACAATTACATATATTAAACTCTTAAACAACATACATCAACTTCCCACAAAAAAACCTTACAGAACTCTTTTTCTTCATCCTGACCGCCATGAAAAACTATTATCTCAGTAATCACCTGAAACTCTTGGCCCCCGCAACAGACCTCTCTGTTGGCTCAGTGACAAAAGTGTGCTCAGTCCTTTTTCCTGCAATTCTTCTCCTCCTCCTCTTCTTCTCTGACCTCTTCCTTGTCCTGATCAATGTACTATTTCAATTCATGCAGCCCCCAGCTTCAGTCACTCTTTCAGTGAAAGCCAACCCCTTAAAAACCCCAGAGGCTTCGTACTGTCCATAAACTAGTTTTAAAACATGCGAATAAAGTCCTTAAAAACATTTCCTTTGGTCCCTTTGGTATAAGTGCATATAGTACCATCTCCTACACAACAATAGATTTATTTTGATGACACTCAGAAAGCAGTGGATCCTTTCCCACACCCCCCTTTGCATATGTACACTCCTAAAACATTTATTTTTTGCCTCTTCCTCGAGCAGCCTGATAAGCTCGTTAAGCTGTGTCTGTGTTGCACATCTCTTATCAGCCAGATATTTCTTACAACCATCTATGCTAGGTCAGCATGTTCCTCTCTCAGTTGTTTACCCACCACCAATCCCTTCACCTTCTTCACTGTCCTTTTGTGAAATTTCCCATTGATGCCACCCTGTCTCTCTCTCTCTTACTGCTTTCATCAATTTATGATCCTTCAGGACCTCCAGTCCTACCTTCCCTATTTTATACCTCTCCATGAAACCTTCCATCCTGATGTAATAAATTGGTGGTAACCACACCCATAGACTCTTCAGAGAGTTCTGAAATACTCCCCATTTCCTCAAAATTACAGCTGTGTGAAATGAGGTGATGTGCACTGCTTTCTCCTCTACCTCTGTTACCACCTGGCATACTGTGCCTACATAATTCACATAGATGAACAATCCTAAATCCAGCAGTCCCTATCCCCCCGTCTCTCTTGTTTTGTACAGTTCAGATCTAGCCAACTTTTCTTCTCTTGTCATTCCAGAAGATCACACATATTTCCTTCTTACATTTGCCATCTATTATCACATCGGTGGGAATACAATTCCCATATATAAAATAATCATCAGTAGCACGGCCTTAACTGCTACTAATTTTCCAGCAAAGGACAGGGTCCTCCTGCTCCATAACAAAAGTATTTCCCATATCCCTGCCATCACATTTTCCAGTGCTGTATTACCTCTTCCTTTAGCATCCATTGGGATCCCTAGCACTGTAATTTCTCTCTCTCTTATTTGAAGGTCCAATTTGTCCAAGTCCCTCCACTTCCTCACTCCCATTATGGTGCTTTTCAATCCATTAGTTTAGCCTCTGTTCCTTCTCCATACTTTGATGTATGCTTTAACACTCTTTCCATGGAAAGTCTACTGGTAACTGCTACATTTATACTGTACATGTATAATATGCATTTTACATCTCTCCCTGCCAGTAACTTCATTCCCCTTAGCACTATGGCATCTCTGCCATCTCTGGCTGTCCCCCAATTCTGCTATCAGGTGGATGTCTAATCTGACAATTTGGTTACCATGGTCACTGCAGAGGGCAGACACCTCTGGCCCCATTGGCTTCAGGTAACCCTGAGCTATAACATGAGCTGGATACATTCCTGAGGGAGGGGAAAACCTGCTCCCTCTGCCTACATGACTGGCTTCACACACCTGGGTGAGGGCTTAAACTCAGTATTGTTCTAAGCAATGTCGTCATGACTGAGAGGGGGCTAGAGACCCTGCTAGTCTACCCAGCAATGAGTGATGCATTTCAGATTGGTTGGCGGCCTTCATTGGGTCAGGTAAATGAGGTCGTAAAGCCTGTATAAGTTAAGGACTGCCCAGGAGGCAGGGCAGCAGCCATGATGAGAACTCTCAGAGAAGCTGGACCATCTGAAACTCACTCTGTCTCTTGAAACTCATGGTCAATGAACTGCTTGCCTCCAGAGGAAATATCCACCTGCCTCTGGATGATACTTGTGAGTAAGCTACTTGAAATCTAACTAGATATATAGCTTGCAGTAACTCAGATGCATGATCAAAGGCTACCATGCCACTGTTCGCTCTAAGAGATTTCTCTGATATTGCTCTACCCTATACCCTATTCCAAACCTACTCCTTGTAACCAACAAAGTTCTCCTTTGTACCTAGTGTGGGAGACTCTTTGGGAGAGGGTCTAGATTATGCCTTAGGGTCCCTTTGTTTTGGCTAACTAAGTGAGGCCACTATCTGTGTTTCAGACTGAGGGAAGTGCCCCAAGTTCTTGTAGTGGGTCAAGGACTTTCAAGGACTACTAGGCCTATGTTTCCCAGAGGGTGCAGGTCCACGATCAGTCCAGACTCTGGGTGGTGGTGATGTTACCCCCAGGCTTGCAGGTGTGCTCCAGGAAGGGGGTTGGCCAGATGTGAGGTGCCCCCAAGGAGGCACTCTGAACCTGGAAGGTGGTTGGGTGCAGGGAGGTGGGTGGCTCAACTCAGGAGCACCTGCTACTGACCCACCACAAGCTCCTAATCTTTTCTTATTCTTTGTGCTAATGGTTCAATGCCACAAAAAATAGCAGTGAGTGGCAACAGGGAGCACCTTTGTCTCAATCCTGTATGGATTTTAATAGCCCTGCTTAGATGCCCATTAATTTGGACTTTACCCTCTGCTTGTCTGTACAATAACCTTATTCAACATATACATTTCTCTAGGAACCCCATTTTTCCCTAGCACCTTGAATATATAATCACAATCCACTCTGCCATATGCCTTTTCTAAATCTAGGTTTTGCTATAACTGTTTGTTTTCCTTTCTTGGATGTAGGATTGTTGATCACTCTGATTTCTTCAGAGATCCTTCTACCTGGATATACGCATACTTGGTCTTCATGCATTATCTTCTGGAAGTTTTTCCTCATTCTCAAAGCCAGTGTCTTGGCCATAAATTCCTAATCTGTATTAATGAGTGTAATTGGTCTCCAGTTTTTTAGGATTTTCTTATCCCTCTTCTTGAAGAATAAGATCATACCCCCTGTTTGTAATAGCATTTCCTGCCTCTCCTGTTTCTGCTATTTCCTCAAAAACGTCCACTTCTCATAACATTTCATAGGTACTATACCTGCTCCTGGTGATTTCCCTCTTTTAGCGGTTTTTAAGTAGTCCTTCACTTCCTTTAAACTTATCTTTTCTTCCATCTTCTTTGCTTCCTCCTCTTCTACTTTCTCTTCAATCCCTTCCAGCAAGTCCTTCATCTTCTGTTTCCTTCTTCTGATATAGCTGTTCATAAAATCTTCTCATTGCTTCCAACACCTCCTCCTGCTTTTCCACCCGGGTACCAACTTCTTCCCACACTGGCTTTTGGCTCTCCTTTAGCCATGTTCACTCTAGCTGAAAGTATTGTGACCACTCTTCATTTTCTCCCACCCAGGGTGCATGTACTAAAAACATTTTCTCTCTCATCTTTGTTTTAACCCAGTTTTCTATATCTTGTTTTCTCTCTTCCAGTTCTTCTTCTACCTGTCTTCCTTCTGCAGCTTCCTGTAGCAGCTCCCACATCTTTTTGTGCAGCTCTCTCAGCTCTTTTTTCTTTCTCCTGAAGTTCTTCAGGGAATTCTGAAGAATTCTCCCATCCTCCTCTTCCCCATCATCCACCAATCTCTGGTACTCTTAAAATATTTCTTCAGTGTTCTCCACCCCTCTGTCTTGTGTTTACTTGACATATCTCCTCATCTTGTAACAGATGCACATTTAACTTCCACACTCCCCTTCCGCTTATGGGACTTTTACCGAGACTTGGTTCTGCCTTCAGCATCTGGTGATCACTTAATGGCATACTTACAGTTTCTTTCTTCCTTATCTCTGTTTTTTTTTTTTATATAAATAAGAAGTCAATTCTAGATTGTTTCTTTCACAGACGTTTAGGGCTGGAAGAGACCTCCTGAAATCTAGAGTTAGTTCTAGTGAAAACTTTCTCTCCTGCCCACACATCTCTTAGTGACTCTTTTATTATATTTGATAACAATTTGGATGAACTGTCTAAAGTTCCATTTTCTCCTTCCCCTGTTCTGTCATTTGTTTCTACTATTTAATTAAAGTCCCCCGCTATTATCCACAGTATCCATCTGACCATGTAAACTGCTAGTGTTCTAAGCAGAACCTTTTCCCCCTCACCTCTGGTGCATATACATTGAAAACTTCTGATTCTGCTTTCCTGACTGATAGTAGCATTCACTTCAGTCTGCCACTGATAATGTCTCCCACCTGTTTTGCTTTCACTTCTGGCTTCTTGAATAATATGCCTACTCCAGACACTTTGTTTTGTCCCTGACTACCAAGATGGTTCCCATCTCCACCTTTTCTCAAAGTGTCTGTAATCCCTTTCCCTCAGTATACCACATTCTTGTAGGCAGATTATGTCTGCCTCTACTTGTTTCAACACCGGTTTGATCTGTGCCCATCTTTTCTTTGTTAATATACTCCTGATGTTAATAGATGCAATAATCAGTGCTGTTGTGCTAGTTTTAAAATGAGTGCACCTGTCCTTTTTAAGGTTCACTGGCACTACTGCTCGCCATGGTGGATTCTTTCCCTTCCCTTCCTCTCATACCTGTTGTCTTTTCAAGTTGCCTGATGATCGCCTTTGTATTTGGGAAACCTTCAATTTTCCTGCCTTCCTGCTTCTTTCTGCCCCCTGCTCTCTACTCTGGGCTGGAGCCCAGAGGAACTAATGGTGGGAAGCTGCTCTCCAGCTCTCTGAGTCCAAATCACTTCTCTCCTTTTCAGGTTTCTATTTTCTGATTTTCTTCCCATGTTTTCTTCCTTTTCCTTCCCTGACTCCCAGACTGTTACATGTTCCACCTCTATTTCTCCTGCTTGTTTGATTTCTTCTTTCTCTCCCTCCCCTGTCTCCATGTCTGGGCTCTCTGCTACACTCCTCTCCCCTTCTTCTGTTTCCCCTTCTGCTGCCTAAATCACACTCCTTTGTTTCTCGTTTCCTCCCTTCTGTTGGGGCATCTCCACAATTTCTATCTCACTGTCACCCTCCTCTTCTTCCCTGCTGTCCCTTTCTGATTTTATCTGTTCCTCAGGGGGGTCTGACCTTGTTTATATGTGCTTTGGCACACCAGCAATGTAAGTGTTCCTCTCCTTCACAGCTGGTGTATTTTAGTGACTCGTGGTACTATGCAGCTTTATGCCCCTTCCCTTCATTTCCACACACTGTCCCCTCCTGTTGAGTTATAGAGGTGACCCTTCCTGCCGCATTTACTTCACTGTTTCAGTTGCCCATGGTATATTATAAAACCCCAGTGTGCTCCCAGCTGTTTCACAGATGCAAAGTGCTTCACCCCACCTGTGCTCTACTCATTTGCTTTAACATGTTGTGCCCTTCATGACCCCATCCAAATACCATATTTGTCCCACACTTTCGCTACATCCATTACACTTTGAACATGTGGTTCTACCCACTTTTCTATGTCTTCTTCCTCTAATAAATCCATATACATTCATACTATAATTACTTTTTCCCTTGACTTTTCACTTGTTATAAACTTTAGCCCTCTTAATTCCTCCCTCCCACATTCCTCCGCGTATTTCTTCCAAAATTTTTCATACCCTTCACTGTTCCAGGACGTGAACTCCCTAGTCTTTCTGTTTTGGTAGGCAATCTGCCTGCACCTCTAATATCTCAAACAGTACCTTTTCCAAGAAGTCATATCTGTTCATCATTGATCCTGTCTGCATCTTGTCACCAGTTAAAACTGCTTTTATCCACAGCTTCTACTCCTCTCTGACAGCTCTCAATGCATCTTCCATTTCTTCCCACCCTCCCACTCCTAGTGGGATTGCATTTCATCATGCCCCTGCTACTTTCTGCCTCTTGCCTTATATACCTTCTCCCACAGTTTCTGCTCTTTCACTCTCCTCTGCTCCTGTCTTCCCTCTGGCCTTGCTGCTCTTGCTGTGTACTTCTTTCCTCCTGACTGTTTTTGTTATTGCCTCTGCTGTTTTCTTTCACCTTCTTCTTCATCATTATCTTTCTTCTGTGCTTCTTTACGTTTGTCCACTCTTCATCTGATTTCTAGGCCTTCTTTTCTGCTCTTCATTTATCCTTCCAGCACATAGTGGGTGGTTAATTAGCATGTGGTTCCTTTTTGGGGGGTGTATCTGTAGTACATACACATGCAGAGCAGTGTTGAGCTATGGTTTCAACATGGCTTGAAATGTTGTTGACTCTGCTGGGGCCCAGCCCAATGAAGTATATGGTAAATCATAAGCCTTTTGGCTCGGGTGTATGGTGTAGGCTTTGTAACAGAACTAAGAATGATGCATCTGTAAAAGTGTGTTTCTGGACTGTCAAGTGAATTATAGCAATCACAAGACAGGTTGTTAGGGGTACAGTTATATATATGTATAAAAGAAATAAATATTATAGAAAAGAAATAAATATTTTTGCAAAGAAATATATATATAAAAAATGCATATTTTTGCAAAAAAACCAAAACATTTTTGCATAGCTTGTACTTTATACAAAGATGTACAAAAATGCTGCTTAAAAGTGTGTTTGTAGAGTACCTGTGCTAAAACTTACAGCAATTCCAATAAAAGGTAACAGACATCAATTCTGGATGAGCTAAAGCTATGCGTACTATGAACAAATTACTTTAGGTATGCTTAATTTCAAATTCAGTGTTTTCAAATCTGCCTTTCACTTCTCTTTGCACAGGGAGGGCAGGGTCTGACAGTACGTAGAGGGGGAAGGGGCTACCGGGAGAAGCTGAGGGGAAGCAGCAAGGGGGCTACCTGACTCCCCAGATTTATTTTCCCTGCAGTAGCAGTAGGAGGGGGACAAATTCAAGACAACCCTCCAATAATTACATTGTATATCTGGAAAATTATAACAATGTATACATTTAATGTTTGGGGGGTTTTCTTCTAAGACAAGTCATCTTGTATCCAGGTAAATATGGTCATTTAGTAAGGACCGCCTGGTGAGGGCCATCCTGGCTGGGGCGGGGGAGATCTTCATGAACCGCACTGTCCTGGGCTGTGAGAACCAGCTGCGCCCCGACATCATCATCACCGACCAGGAGGCC
>NW_017729032.1:73052371-73056622 GCF_001723915.1 Gavialis gangeticus
TATTTCCATATCAGCTTTGTCATCTTTTTTCTGGATTCCCAGTCCAAAACATCTACTAATAAAAGTCAATCTGTTCTCCTCATCAATAGCAAGCAGATCAGGTATTTCAGAGAACTTCAAGGAGATACATGTGAAGTAAGTGTGCCCTCCATGCCACACTAATCATGTGTGACAGGCTGAGTGAGGGGGCAACGAAGGATCCTGGGTGAGCTGTTTGGGGCCTCACTTGGTGATGTTTGCTAGACATCTAAGGCTGGTGAAGAAATAGGAGTGATTGGAAATGGGACAGAAATGTGTAGTTTATCTATGGGAGTGAAGAGGAAGTCAAAATGTATGCAATGTAGTGGCTCACTGTGACTTCAAAAAGAGTAATTCCTAATAGTTGCAGACTGTCCAGGGTCCTGATACATCTTTTATAATATCTCTTACAATATTTTATTAAGCACTACCTTATGCAATATAATCATTATCTTACTTCTTAGCTCAACTTTGCATATAAAGTTGAGGAACCCTGGAAGGACTATATCTGTGCTTGTGATTATGGCATAAACAAGGGGCTTTCTGTCAGCTGGAGATTACCAGATGTGTTACCTATTCTCTGTCCCAAATGGGGACTCTGCAGTGGGGGCTGCTGATAATGGTTTCTGCCTCCTGGGACAAGCTTCTTATCATTGCCAGTGTGATGCAAGAGGAGAGATTACCAGAAAATCTGACTCTTTGGGCCAGTTTCTATCTATTCTACCTGTTAGGTATAATTTAATTCCCCAAACCTGAGTGTACTTAGGTGCCCAAGTACAATCCTGTTCTCTATTCCAGTCCTGAAAATATATTAATGCTTCTACTTTTTGAAATGCATGGTCATTTTACTCTTAATACTGAGTCACAAAAAGCTGTGCCGAGGAGGTAGAGGCCCTGCCTTTTGTATCCACAGTTTTTCAGGGAGTCAAGCAGGGTGGAATAGAATCACTCTTAGACACCTAAGTCCACTTATGGTCCTAGTTAGGGGTGGATCCAGGATTTGCTAAAGCAGGGTTCAGGAGCAGCAACCTGCACTGCAGGGGTGGCTGCACCCTCATTTCCCAGACTCATCTGCTCCCCAAATCATCTGCAGGGATACCAACCTTGGGAGTCTCCAGGGTGTTTAAGTCCCTAAAATAGGTAAAAATCCCCTCTCTCCTTCCCTTTCCCTCTCCTCTTACCTGCTTGCTGCTGTTGCTTTCCCCACTGTTCTGGGGAGGATGGAATCACCAAAGCTGTTCCTGGCCTCCATAGCCAGACTGTGCTGGGCTGGGCTCATGTGGGGACAAGCATACTGCCAAAAGAAGATCAGAAGAGTAGTTCCTCACTCCTGCCCCATTACTGGGAGCACACGTGGGGAAGGAGATCCCCTCACCCAATCCTACTGCTGCTTTCCCTGTCCCTAGCTGGGGTGGACAGAAACAGCTTCCCCTACCTTGGGACAGTGGAGAAATCTAAAGAGGCAGGTGAGGGAAAAGGGAAGAGGAGGAGAAGAGGAAATCTACCACCCCTAAGGGCTTAAAAAGTCTTGGGAGGTTCCCCTGGTGGAGCCCAATTGAAAAGGGGGCTGCAGCTATGTCAGTGGCTAGCCATGCCCTCTAGATCTGCCCCTGGTCCTGGTAGATGGTGTAGAATCTTCTGACTTGTGTAAATTGACTGCAATTATATCAATGTCTTTATCAACAATTTATGTCTGATGCTTTAGGATTGTCTAATACACGTTTGAGCAACCCAGTCTCAAAAGTAGTGATAGCTGAATCTCAATAGATTGGAAGTTTTGAGCATTATTTGAAGGATGAAGATTTTTGTTATTAAGGAATGAGTCAAAAACAGTCAAGTACTGTTTTTAGCTCATCCTTGACTATGTCTATAAATGTATTTGTTAAAGCATGTTCTCTGTGGGTAGAGTAGATGGTTTGTTTTTGCATCCTGCTGAAGGGCCTTATTGTCAGTTCTGTTTCTTTGTTTCTCTGTTCTCTGATACAGTGCTTGGCAAACAGAGGGAAAAAAATGACAAGTATTTTTACAGGTTTTGAAATGTTTTTTCTGTCCTGTTTTCTTTCCTCCTTACCCACCCACTCAACCCTGTTTTGTTTGCTTGTCCATGAATATTTGGTCAATGGATTTCTGTTTGCAAGATTGTTTGAGAATGGCTGTTCTTCACTTATATTCCCATATTCTTACATCAACAAGAGGGTTTGTATGTGAATACAAGTGTTTGCTATTTGAATCAGAAATTTTCCAACTAACTCTGTTTATAAAGAGTATGTCATACAACATGATAGAGGTGAAAAATACCCTAGAACTGAGACGGCCAGTCACCCACTGTGGGTAACAAATAAGGAAAGTAAAATAGTCCAAGACATGGTTTGTGAAAAGCACATACACATAGTTCATAGACTGAATCATGTTTGCATTAGATACTTGAACAATCACAAAACTGAGCATGTTAATAAAATCATTATCTCTGGGTCAATAATTTGAACAGACAAAAATGGGCTAAATTTGCCAGGAAAAAAATATTTCCAAAGATCAGTTTGTCCAGCTGTAGCGTGAAATGACATATTGAATTCAATTCCACATTGAATCATTTCTTTGCAAGAAAGAGATTTACAGCTAGTAAAATATCCATGGGTGATCACAAAGGTCAAAAGCTGTGACATTTTTGTGTTTGAGGCTCATTTTCAGTTCACTCCCACAGCTGATTGGCAGGGTTTAAAGTACCTGATTCACCTGGCTGACAAAGCATGAAGGATTCATATTTGACACCATAGAAATAACAACCCAACCCCACTTCGATTTAGAGAAAGTAGTATTAATATTGTAAAATATCCAGCCTGTTCAATGATTCATACTCCTCCTACAATGCTGAACTTTTAATAATACCTAACTATCACTCTATACTTTGCTGCAACAAACTTTTGTTATTCTCTACATATTTGCTCATATCCGAGCTATCTGTAAAGGTACCGGTACAGAAATCCAGTATCCAAACATAAAAGATGCAAAGGGCAGATTGGGAAGAATGTAGTCCAGTCCACTCTCTGCTCTAATGCTATCAAAAATTTCCAGGCTTGGCAACTCTTCTGTCTGTTTTATCAAATGTGCTTTTCCTTCCTCTCCTCTATTTAATTTTAGCAAATCTGATCGCCAAAAGCATTTTATTTTATTTTTACCATCTGTTTTCCATTTTTATTAAGTAGTTATGGTTTATTGTTTATTGAAATTGCAAACTGGCCAAATTAAGTTTGTGCTGTAACAATATCAGCTGGTTTCAAAACTGTGGGAATGTTTGTTTCCTAGCTGTGCTCATCTTGCAGGGTCCAAACAGTCTTAAAAATGACACCTTTCTTCCAGGGGATTTCTTTCAGGTTGAACTCAGCTGAATACCTAAGATTTGGAAAAACAGAAGTCCTTCCTGTCCTTCAAGATAGGTGTCAGGACCAGAACCTCAAGAGGATGTCTGGGTTTTTATCTAAGGTTTTGGATCAGGCCATCTAGGGCCCCCTCTACATGTTACAGGTATTGCACGATTAACTGGTTAATTATGCAGTTACCTTGAAACCAGCTACATGTGCAAAGTAGCTATCACACCATAAAAAGCTCCCACCAGCTACAAAGCTGGACTTTGAAAATGTGTGCTAACTTTATAGCTGGTTGCTAGTAAGCTTTAATTTGCACATGTAGCAGGGTTTACCCTGCAGCTGACAGTGTGGTCAGTTGATGGGGCTCTAGGCTATACCCAGCAGGAGCTTGAAGTCCCACAACTGAGGGGACTTTCAACTCTGGCAGCTGCCAACTCTGGGTTCCACGTACCCCCAAGGTTGTGGTATTGCAGCAGTCCAACCCCAAGGGTTTCACACAATAAGGCTCAATGGGATTTAGTGCGATTCCACAAGTATACCTCCTGTTGCACAGGTACGGCATGGCAGAAGAGCACAATTGTGTGGCTTGCATTGGATCCCATCATGCCTTTATCTGCACTTGTAGAGGATCCTTACAAAACATCTAGCTGAACAAGGGAACACAAATTGCATTAAAAGATCTTCAGCAAGTTTTGAGAGGCTAAATTCCTATCTGTTTAATTTGATAGTTCAGAATATTAATCTAAGACACCTCAAAGAGGTAGCAGTGTGAATTTAAGGGTCCATTGAACACTGTAAACTTTCTCAATATATCACAATTACAGAAACACCTGTGCTAAGTAACTTTCTGCTGAGCCACCGTGAGAAC
>NW_017729032.1:73061622-73066241 GCF_001723915.1 Gavialis gangeticus
ATCTGTTTAATTTGATAGTTCAGAATATTAATCTAAGACACCTCAAAGAGGTAGCAGTGTGAATTTAAGGGTCCATTGAACACTGTAAACTTTCTCAATATATCACAATTACAGAAACACCTGTGCTAAGTAACTTTCTGCTGAGCCACCGTGAGAACTCAGTGTTCAATAGCCCTCAAAATTTCTCATTTCTTCCCTGTGGTGAAGTGGTTTAGTAGCTTCACATTGGACTGTAATATAAAACATTTAAGGTCAGTGGTTCAATACCTCTTAAAGGACCTTGTTTTTAACAGTGCCTGCAAGGCACACTTGCGCTTCTTTACTTATCAATGTCTATTTCTTTGTTTCTATATTTCTGTTTTGCACGGTTAAGGAAGGAAGAAAATGGGCAGTAAAGATATTACTGATATATTGTACTTAGAAGGACACAGAAGCCATGAAACACTGGGGGAATACTATGTGAGAACTAATACATAACATTTTGTTCAGAAACCACAGATACTTCATGAACTAGAGCTCCCATCTCGTCACATTATCAACAAAGCATGAGCATTCACTTCTAAGGTAGATGAAAAAAATCATTATGAAAGTGTGGATGAAGCACATGCCATTGGGACTTGAAAGATTGGAGTCCTGGGTCTCTCACTGCTCTGTCATGTAATCATGAGCAGGCTTTTTTCCCCTCTTTTTTTTGCCTCCAATCCTTCATCTTGCCTGTCTATTTACACTAAGCCTTTGGGACTGGAACCATCTCCTATTATGTGCAAGTGAAGTACTGAGCACAATGGGGCTCTAATCTTAGTTGGTCTCATGATGTACTTTGCATTTAGCATCTTATTCTGCATGATTTGAGAGGCATGAGTTTGCATAATAGAAAACAATTAACCAGGGTTTGTAAGATGGAAAAAAAAAGCAATAAACAGGTACCTTTGGTAGGGCTGAGCACCTGCTGTTTCTCCAATGCATGCCAAAATTCTAAAAATACAGGAAATGAACAAACCCAATTCCAGATATGGGTAAAACATAAATAGCAACAATTTATCCAGCAACTTTTGTCCTTTTTTTCTTTTCACAAAGTTTCCATGAACTACATAGACTCTTCTACATATATTCCTTATTTGTAACTGTTTGAGCATTTATACAAAAATGCTTTACAGCAGGTGTGTCTACATGAGACGTGACTGCACAATCGTTACTGTGCATTTATTTAGCACTTGTATTAGCACTTGAGCAAGTACTAAATAAATGTGCAGTAACCAGAGTTACTGTGCAGTAGTTCCAGAAAATATCTTTAGATGATGCTACTGCACAGTAAGCCTAATAATACTGCTCAGTAGCATATTAGCACTGTCCGTGCTGTGACATACTACTGCTCAGTATTTTACTGTGCAGCGTAGGTGCTCTCAGAGGGAGGTATTTGTGGCCTATTAATTTGCTCACTGTAAATTATGTGCCTATAATTCGTTCATAGACTCATAGTTTGTAAGGCTGGAAGGGACCTTGGAAGATCATTGGGTCCGGACCCCTGCACCAAGCAGGAAAGACAACTGGGGTCAGGTGACCCCAGCAAGGTGCCCACCCAGCTTCCTCTTCAAGATTTTCAGGATAGGTGATTTTTCCAGGATACCACCTCTGGAGGGAGCTTATTCCACAGCCTAAACACCCTACTTGTGAAGGGTGGTTTTTCCTAATGTTGAGCCTGAAATGGTCTTCCAGGAGTTTGTGGCCCATACTCCTAGTTTTCCCCAAGGGTGCACTGGTGAACAGCTGTTCACCAAACCCCTGATGTACGCCTTTGATGTAGTGGCAAGTTGCTACCAAATCCCCTCTCAGTCTTCTCTTCTTCAGGCTGAAGAGTCCCAGATCCCTCAGCCTTTCCTTGTATGGCTTGCCGCGCAAGTCTTTGATCATATGGGTGGCCTTTCTCTGGACTTTCTCAAGCTTTACCATGTCTTTGTTAAAGCGCTGTGCCCAGAACTGGATGCAGTACTCCAGCTGTGGCCTCACCAATGCTGAGAAGAGTGGGAGAATCACTTCTTTGGTTTTGGTAGAGATGCATTGATTGATGCATGCCAGGGTATTGTTAGGCTTGCTGGCTACAGCATCACACTGCCAGTTCATGTTTATTCTGTGGTCTACTATTAGCCCTAGGTCCTTTTCATTTGTAGTGCTGTCATGTTGGCATTGCCAAGCCTGTAGGTGTGCAGGGGATTGTTCATCTCCAGGTGGAGCACTTTACATTTTTCTACATTGAACTTCATCTGGTTTTGGTCCGCCCAACTTGCAAGCCTGTTTAGGTCTACCTGTATCTGCAGCCTATTTTTAAGCATGACCAGGCTTCCCCATTACTTGGTGTCGACCACGAACTTGGCCAGTGAGCTCTTCACCCCCACATCCAAATCACTGATGAGGATGTTGAATAGCACTGGACCAAGCACTGACCCCTGCGGGACACCACTGGCCACTTCCTGCCACACCGATCTGTTTATTAGAACTCTCTGGGTCCTGCTCTGCAACCAGTTTTCTACCCACCTGACTGTCTCACAGTTAACCCCACAGTCTTCCAATTTCCTCACAAGAACGTAATGGGATACCGAATCAAACATTTTTTGGAAGTCAAGGTATATAATGCCAACCTCCTCTCTCTCATCCATGTGGCAAGTCACCTGATCATAAAAGGAGATGAAGTTGGTAAGACAAGACCTACTCATGCCAAAGCCATACTGGCTGTCATTCAGAATCCTACCTTCTACAAGCCTATCACACACAGACTCCTTAATGAATCTTTTCCAGGATTTTACCTGGGAAAGAAGTTAGGCTAATTGGTCTATAGTTACCTGGGTCCTCCCTTCTCCTCTTCTTGAAGATAGGCACAACAATGGCCCTCTTCCACTCCTTGGGGACCTCTCTGGAGCACCACAAGTTTTGGAAGAGCTTCACCAGGGGTTCTCCAATGACTTTGGCCAGCTCCTTCAGCACTCTTGCATGAAATTCATCTGGACCTGCTGACAGATATATTTAATTTCTTTAACTTATCACACACCAGTCCTGCAGCAATAGTAGGAAGGTGGTCATTTGAGCCCTGCTCATTCTGTACCCTAGCTGGAGTGATTTTCTCCTTGGTCAGGTGGAAGACTGGAGCAAAGTAGCCATTCAAGAGTTCAGTTTTCTCCTGAGTGCCAGTGACTAGCTGTTCTGAGTTGTTGAGCAATGCTCCCACACTCCCATTCATTTTCCTCCCATTCCCTATGTACCTAAAGAAGGACTTCTTGTTGTCCTTGATTCCCGTTGCTAACTTTAGTTCAGTTGCTGCCTTCGCTTTTCTAATCTGGTCCCTACAAGTGTGGTCCATAGCTATATAGTCCTCCTTGGGGGCTGTCCCTAGTTTCCATTGACTATACGCCTCTTTCTTCATTCTTAAGAGGACCATGATTCCTTGTTTAGCCAACAAGGCTTCCCAGCCCTTTTGCTACATTTCCTCTGCATGGGGAATGGACTTCCTTTGTGCTGCAAGGATCATGTCCTTTAAGAATGACCACTCTTCCTGCACTCCTTTTGACTTTGGTCCCTGACCCCTTAGCACATTCCCTACTAGTGACCTGAGCTTCTGAAGATTACATTTTTGAAGTCCAAAACTTCAAGCTTACTATCCGATTTGTCTGCCTTTGGAATGGGCTGTGAACATAATGGTTTAATGGTCACTATCACCCAGGCTGCCCTTTATGTTTAAGTCTGTCACCAGGTTGTCTCCTTTGGCCAGGACCAAGTCTAGAAGAGGGTTACCTCTGCTTGGCCTGTGCACCTCCTGAATCAGAAAAAGCTATTTGATGCAGTTAAGTAATATTGGCTTGTTATTTAAGCAGGGAGTTAGCACTTTTTGTGAGAATATTCACATGCTGATGTCCTTGGCAACATGCACGTTTAAAAGAAAAGCCATTTTCCCAGACATTCACATGAACAAATAACTCACTTCATGAGCATTCATGGATAAGCAAATAAAAAGGGCATGATTGTGGCTGAATGTAAATGCCATGGTGGTGTTGGAAAAATATTATTTTTAACTGTTTTTACTACTTTCATGTCTCTTACCAAATCCATGTCACTTTAGCAACATTTTTGGTACTGCCCTAATATTTACACATGGTGGAAAGTTAGCAAGATGAAGAGGTATGCATTCTAGAACAGAACAAGGATGCATTAAAGAAAGAAGGGGGCAGGTGGTGAAAATAAGACTGCAAAGAACATTTTCTAATTTGTAATCTTGAGGGAAACTTAAACCCCCCAGAATTTAATAGGAAATATACAGTTCTCCCTGTTGAAGTAAAGTTTTGATTGTATGCTGCCAATGCAGAAAGAGAGTGAGAGAGGGAGAACTGGAACTGACATGCGCAAGACAGGCTCATGGAATTTTCCATTGGACTCACCCAGCCTGTGTCCCCTGGGCGACCCCAAGAGCTGTCAGTCAGGCTGACCTACTTTTCAGCCCTGCGCCTGCTGCGTGGTAGCAGCAGAGAGTTCAGGCTCACACATGCTCAGTCAGCTAAGAGCATGATGTCATTTGGCTAGAAAGTTCTTTGAGGGACACATTCTAATTGGCCACCAAATTGTTATAAAAGGTT
>NW_017729032.1:73066367-73123270 GCF_001723915.1 Gavialis gangeticus
TCACATCTGGCTATCCTCAACGAGTTACAGTTCGTTGTACTGTGTGTTAGTTGAATCCTGTTATGAGCCGTTGACCAGTCCTAGGACTATTGAGCCAGGCAGCCGCCCCTAGCCTCCGGGTTAGATAGCAAGGGCTTGGCTCAAGAACCCTGTGGACCAACGGACCCCTGTGTTGTTGTTTGTTCGTGCCATCGCACCACTGTAACTGAAGAATTACTGTGCCTGCGCCTAAAAAGTGTAACTCAAATAAACCCACCTTGTTTAAGAAACCATTACGCTTCCAAGCTGCTCAGTACTCCATCGCCAAGAATCCTGCCTGTTTTCATGGTCAATCGCCACCCCGGCCCACCATGACACTGGGGCTTGGCTCATCCCCCCCGGGACACTCCCAAAACTTAAAAATAGAAAATTATATAAAGAACTATAGGATTAAGTTGGCCTGACTTTGGAAAGTCATTCAACATTTTATAATGTTAAATGAAAGAGATCCCTTTAGACCAGTAGGAAAACACCGTGTGTTACTAAGTTACAGTACTTCCCCCACCCATCCTTCAGTTTGGCAATGAGTCACTTGAGTCATCTTCAGTTACAAAACTGTAGTCGTAAAATGTATAACATGTTTAAGACCACTAGCTTCTGGAATCCACTGATCCATGCAATTGCTGTCACACTGGAGAAGGCAAAGTTTCACTTGACATTAGTTTCTTGTCCTTCCATATTGCATATGACATATTGTCTTTCATTATGCATTTTACTTGCAGGATCATGGCATTTAAAAGAAACAGAAGAATTCTTACTTGGCTGACATTCATTGACCAATGTGAGAAGGCATTTCCTTTGTTCTCAGAATCTCACAAATATATATTTTTGGTTGACTTGACTTTTCATTCACAATATCAGAAGTTTTGTATGAAGAGTCTAGTAAATTATTTCTTAGATAATAAACAAACAATGGAATACAGGGTACCATACTAAATGCATGGAAGAAGTGTAGTGCACAAAAGATGGACTTTGGGGTTCAAATGCACTGCTAGGGGTGAGTCTGCCTTTTCCACAGACTACGAGAAAAATGGGATCAAGTTGCTTAATATCTCTAGGGCAGACATCTCTTATTTGTGTGGTGAACAATTATATCCAGGAGTAATCCCACTGAAGTACAAAATAGTACTCCTTTCAGTGTAACAGCTTGCCAATGTGAGTAAAGGATTCTCTTTGCCTCTATTTGCAATCTGTGATCTGAGGGTAATACTTCTGATATCAGAGAGAGATTGGGTTGGTACAAGACAAAATTTCCATGAGCCTTTTCTTGGGGTCCTGTCACGATCCCAGCTAAATTCATTATTATTTGGGAGGTGACTACCTTCCATATACCAGTTCCTAGGTGTGTCTTAGGTGGGGTGGTGAGCACTTGTAAGCCTCTACACTTAGGAAATGTTTTAATTTTTCTTTGCTGTTTGTGATGTTTTTCTTTTCCACCTTTCTGTTGCTACAAATCCTGATAAGTGTGGGTCCTAAATAACAAATAGCTTAACTTTCCAAAACTTACCAGTCTCCCTGGGGTGGACCTGAAACTTGCAGCATATTTTAAACTGTTTGATTTCCTGGGGGGAAGGAAGCGTCTCAGCACAAATTAGTGCTAACAGTGGAAGATACAGTTCAGCTGTTTATATACTAATATGCAGCAATTATGATAAAACAAAACTCATTCTGAAATTCTGCAGTAACTATGGTAACCTTCAGTCAATGTATTCCATTAAAAATATAAAAGCCATCCCAGCAGGAGTGAGTAAATATTATCTATTATTGATTTATGAAGGTTCCAGACTGTGAAAAGTAGTTAATATATTTTTGTCATGAAATACATTTGTTAAACCCTCCTTTTTTATTGATGGTTATTGTCTGTTTAAATAGTGTCAGCCAGATATCATTAATTTTTACATCTATTATGAATCACTTTCTTTCTTCATTATGAAGACTCTATTTTACAAAGGGTCTCTGAGCAATTCCTCGTTGAACTTTGCTTTGTTTAATTCCTAATCTCGGTCATTTCCAGATGTATCTGACTGAAGCTTGACAAACAGGCTGCCAACCCAAATGTGATTTTGTATATTTATGTACTTTTTTCCTTTCAATAAAAATAAAACACCAAGAATTTGATTATATGAATTCACAATGGACAGGCAAGCTGTACATCGATTCAGTTATTTATTTGCCTGTTGCTATACCCCTAAAATAAAAAATGTTGCAAACTATCTGGAAACTAAATGCCTTTAAAATTCTGATTACAACAATTATTATAAAGGACATATGTGTGAGTTCAAGAGTAACTGCTGGCTAATGTATGATAGCTACTTTTCAGAATTAAATATAATTGCTGTCGTCTAAGTTATATCAAGCAATAACACTCCACTTAGCATGATACAAAACACACAAGAAGAAATCCTTGCCCTACAGAACTTGCAAACTAAGCACCAGATTCTGGCTTCTCCTGTGTGGATTTATAATGGCTCTTGCCTCTATGTGTGCTGTTATGACAGTGGCACAGGAAATAGAATAATTTCCTGCACACTAGGTACACAGAAATATGTGAATTTCCATCACAAAACATATCTCTTTCCTTCATACAAAGTGACACCCGTTTTAGAAGAGATGTTAAGGAATGAATAAATATGGAAAATGAATTATCTATGCTCTTCTAGAGGAAGGCCATCCATGTTAAGTGTGAAGGTGACTGACAGAACAAAATGAGAAGCTCATGTTGCCACTCTCCTATGCCGTATGATTTTGGTGGATAAACAGAGGGCTGAAGTCTTTAAACATATGATCTACCAACTACCACAAGCATAAGCACACACACAAAAGACCTTCCTCTCACAATGCTTGCACTACCACAACTCTCTGATTCTGCCACCATCCATTTTCAGGTCCACCTGACAATATCTTTAATTGGTCAACACAACACAATAGTGTGTTATTAAAAGACAGTAGGAAAAATGGAAAAATAATTATGATATAACATAAAGAAACATTTTATTTCATCCATAACTGAAGCTGTCCACTTGCTTGCTTGGTTTTCTATGAGCTTATTCTCTGCAATATGAAGTGATGATATGGATTACCAGGCTGTTATTCTGAGTAAAAGGTGCTATCATTAATTCTCTTTTGCGGTGGCTATGGGCCATTATTTCCAATAGCTGTAGCTGTCACTTCCAGTACTGAGACTCATCAGGAAATATCATAGGAAACTGAAAGTTTTTTCACAATGGCCTGGCAAGGGTGTAATTTACAGGGTAGCAGAGGGGGCAGCTGCATAGTGGTCTGAGATTTATTCCTCATGCCTACTGCAAAGCTTAAACAAGAATAAGTAGGTGTGCTTTACATAATGCTCAGCTGTCCACCTGCGGCTCCACTGTTAGGGGAGGAGCTCCTGAGACTGTGTATTTTCCCTTTATTAACCGTATGTCAGTATTAGTGCTAATGCAACACACAGCATTGCTTGTGTCAGTATTCGCAGCCTTCTGGAGAGTATCAACACTACTTCAGGCAAGCAGGAAACACTTGCAGTCCCAGGAGGTCTGGAGAAACAAATAAGCTTTAAGACTCAGAGAACAGGGACAGGGATATAATTCTATTTGCATGAAGGAAGGAGTCAATATCTAGGTAGGAGCACATGGCAAAGATAAAGGAAGATACAGGTTTCTCTTGTTTTATGAGGGTTCTGTATGTGTGAATTCGCTCTTATGTGATGACTCTTTTTATACCAAAAATTTGTTATATGAGAAGTACATTCACTCTTATGCGATCGGTGTGGTGGAAACCCACAGTCAGCTGCTTTGTGTGGTGTGTTGTGGGAGTGACGCGCACCAAAATATATTCTCCTGTGTGGATCTGTGCTCCTCACTCGTTGTCTGTAACATGTGTTTCTGTAGTTACTGTCCCTGTTATGATAATGCCTTGTGCTTGCGTGTACTGTCTGCTGTTGGTGAATACCAAAATTGTCTTGTAAAAATGGTAGAAATGAGTGTGGGTGTCAATACAGTCGAGGTCTTGGAACGTATCCCTATTTGTTACATTGTAAAGTGGGTTCCCTTTATGCGAATTCGAGTTATGCGCTGGTTTCCAGGAACTCATGTACAGCATAAAGCGGGGGAAACCTGTACACATCTGTATTCAGTGAGAGAGGACTTGGACTTCATGTACTGACTCATTCTTGCAAGCTTATCACTGTTGTCTGATGTTTCCACCTGTATTTTCCTCCAGAATAACATTTTGCATCCTCTCCTTGGACCCCAGAAGTGCTTCTCCATGAAGCAAATCTCCTCCAGTACATCAGAAATGTACAGTTTACAGTTACTGGAAATATTGACCTTCTGGGCTGTGTCCAGAAGAGCGTGCCTGTGCACTATGTGGTGCTGCAGACATGTCTGTGGCACCACATTCTGCATGTTTGGTTGCTCTCCATGCTGCAAAGGAACAATACATATTATTGGGGTTTTTCTGAGCCCTGAATATCCAGGGGTCAAAAAAACCTGCAGAAAAAAAAAGGGGAGCAGCACATGTGGGGGTAGCACATGCCACTCAAAACTGGAACCTGGCCAGCCAGAGCTGCACTCTGAGTGCAAGCCAGGCTCCACACAGTGGGATATCAACTGCTGCAGCCCTGGGAGACCCCCAAGGCCCCAGGTAAGGCTGCTGGCCCCCCAGCCCCTCCTACCCCACCTGGGTTAACACTCCAGAAGGTGCATGGCACAGGCATTCCCCAGGGACAACTAGCAGTGGCATGAGATGCTAGTTGTCCCCATGGAACCATGGAACCAAATGTCCACGCACATGTGGATGCAGCCCTGGGCACTTGTGTAAAGTTTCTCCATGCTGAACTTGGGGATAGCATTAAGAAGCATGTCATCTCCACCTGCCACAAATGTGCCTGTGTGTGCACTAGTAACAATGGCCAAACCAGCTTGGAGCAAGTTCCCCAAAAGCTAAGTATTTCTGGGGTGAGGAAAGGGAAAGGGATTATAAAGATAGGTTTGTATGGGTGAGCTCTTGTGTCTGATCGAAGGGATAAAACACAAAACTGTCTGGTTCTGTATCTTTTGTAGAACTTCCATGGTTTTAAAAATAAGTTCTTTGTAAAAAGCAACCATAGAATCCAGATTTAAATCTCTTTGGTGTTTCAAAATGTAATGGATTTATTAAACAGACTTCTTTTGCCGGCCAATTAAAATATAAGTCTACCAAGACTGGAAATAACATGTTGTACTCTGTCTACCTTAATTCCTCTGGACTTATTTTTTCCTTAAGCTTCCCTCTTTCTACCTTCTCTGAGTCACTGTCATATTATATTTATACTGTGACCAAAGTGTAAGCACCATGAATTGTGCTTTTATTTACATTAAGAAAAAACCAAGAAAGATCAAAAGTAAATGTTCCATGAGAATGGATGGTGGGTATCTTCACTATAAGTCTCTGTCCAGAAGAGTGCTACGGATAGAACGGCACACAGCAAAAGGCTTATGCATGTCACAATTACATAGATTATAATTTCCTTTAGTAAGGAACACTTTTTCTGTACAATACCATGCAACTTGTGGAACTACTTACAGGTGTTAAATAATAATGTTACATCTAGCTTGTTACAGAATAAGGTGCTATCACATTTGAAATATTGACACTTGATATCAGCCAGAGCTTCAGCATAGCAGTAACTGTCTCCCTTAGAAATTGTGAAAGGTGGTACTATCTTCCAAAGGACACTTTTTTCAATGATGTTGCCCTCAAAGCACAACCAGTTGAAAACAGACCTGGATGGGGAAAGGATTTCCCACTCTACAAGGTGTTCCAGGATTTTTTTTTCCAACTTGGGAAAAATAAAAACCAGTTATCATGTGAAATTAGTTTTTTAAAGAAATGGTTCAATAAAAATAGTTTTGTTCTTAATACGAGTTTAATTTATATATATAATTAAACAGTCATTTTGAAACAGAAAATTGAAATGTTATCTTTTGTCCTTGCTAGAATGCTCTTTTCTATTTTTTAAAGACTTTCTATCAAAACTGACATGTTTTTACAAAACAATTTGCTAATTGGCAGTTTTTGATGGAAAAATGTTTCATTGGACAGTGTCCAGTCAACTGTACCTGTAATCCATCTGACAGTTTCTCTTTTCTTCATCCCCGGCTATATTTTAATAGTACTTTCACTTAATAAACACTTCTACTGGCCACACTGTGCTATGCTGTACAGAAACAAAGCAGCTAAGTCTGTTGTATTTTAGAAACAAACACAGATTTTAACCTGGAGAAACAGAGTGGTGTAGATGTGTAATATCTAGGGAATGATCAATACCCATGAGAGGAAAACCCAGCCAAGAGCTGATCATTCCAGTCCTCTAGCAGTATATAGTTTACCAAACTCTATATTGCTATTCAACAACTGCTGAACGTATTACCTGTGAAGCATTGCTATTATGTTTCTGTCATGAAGGAGAAAGAACCATAACTCAAAAAGCCCCAGGCATGCGTGAGTTACCAAGGACTTTCACATAAGTGAAAGAAATATAATTACACTCTTCACAGGTAAGACAAAATTTATTTTGGGGTAAGTGAGGAAGGCTTGCATCACTGGGAAAATATATGTGACAAATCAGCTTTGGTGGATGTTTATCATTAGAAGGGATGGCAAATAAATTCATATAAATTAAGAACCATCCAAACTTTCATGGTATGCTTAAGGACAACTTTTTAAAGCCTAAAAAGTGTTGTTTAGTTTATTGTTGTTTTCAAGTTTAGATCTTGACTATATTGCAAAAATAAGTAAGAAAGGATGTAACATCACACTGAGATGCACTAACATGAGTCCTGGGAAGTGCATGTCATGCCAAGTGAATCTTTTACTTTACCTGCACCAACAACCTCTCACCTGCAGTGTTGTGTCCAGTTCTGGGCACCACATTTAAAAAAGATATGGCTAAATTGGAAAGAGGAGAGCAACAAAAAGAAGAGGGCTAGAAAACATTACACATGAGGGAGATTGGAAGAAGTGTGTTGTTTAGTTTAGAGAAGAGAAGGCTTCAGAGAGGATTTGATAACAGGCCTCACATACAAAAAAAAAGGTTGTAATATAAAAGTATGCTGATCAATTGTTCTCTCTGTAGGGCATAGGACAAATAGTAATGGGCTTAGAGTACAACCAGGGAGAATTAGGTTAGACATTAGGAAGATCTTTCTTGTGGTTAAGCATTGGAACTGATTACCTAGAGACACTGTGAACTCTTCATCATTAGAAGTTTTCAAGTGCAGTTTGGACAAACATTTATCTGAGATGGGTAAAGGCACTTGGACTACATGACCACTGAAAGTTCTTTCAAGCCCTGTTTTTTGTGATTCTTTACAGATCTCTCTCACACATTTGAATCAGGTGAACCTTATCCATAATAGGTATCTTTGGTTGTCAAATAATTTCACCCTAGAATTAAAGGGTCAGATTTTCAACTTGAATAAACTTCTGGTAGTTCACTTGAAGTTAGATGATTAATAATGACAAAAAAGCTGAGGATCTGTCCCAAGGAACCTAGTTTCCCCATAGTGAATGCAACTTCAGCTAATATTGCTGAAATGTACCTGATTGAAATCAGAGCTACTTGTACCATAGTAAGGTATTAGCATCACAGTCCATTTTGGACACTGTTAGCTTTGCCATCCCTGTCTTAGTAAAGATCACAGAATCAAAGAAAGTAGACCTGAGGAGGTCATGTAGCTGAATCCACTATTGAACACTGGGACATCTCTGTCTAAACCATCCCTGAACAAAGTTTGTTCAAAATGAATGCCATAATGCACTTGCTGTAATTATAATAAACCATAATTATGTCATGATGAGAGAAACATAAAACATTACTTAGCAGCAATTTTTAAGGTGTAACATACTTGTTTACCTAAAAAGAAATGAAGGTCTTTTCAATAAACACATCACTTAAAGCAGTTATCAGGTTGAATAAAATTTAGGAACTAAAATTCAGCTAAATATATTTTGCTTGCCTTTTTCAGTGCCATTAGAAGAAACATTGGTTTAATTCAGTAGCAAAGCGTTGTGCCAAAATTATGGAGAGGGAAAGCTTTTCTCTTCTACACAAATGCTATAACCTAATGTCACAGCTTCACTGCATATACCACTTTCATCCCATCTGTCTTGGTTTCTTTTTTTTGAACTAGTAGCTATGGTATTGTTTATTTATTTGATGGATATGCTGCCCTCCCCACAAAGGCTCAGAGCAGCTTACAGTAAAAACAAGTCAAGTTAGGAAAAACAGATATAATATTAAACAAAATGGTAAGTGTTAAAAGCAATTACCCAAACAGTATCCCAGAACTTAACCCTGACTGCTAAAAGCTGGACCAAATACAGTCTTACAATGCTAATGAAAGATGTCTAGGATCAGGCTTTGATGGAGTTCAAGAGCAAGGCATTTCTAAAGCTGAGCAGTGACTATCAAGATGACCTCCCATCTATTTTAAGGCAGTTAAACTACCAACGGACCCAAAACTTTAAAAAAGTCACTTCAATATGAAAGTGCAGAACAAGAAATCACCCACAGGCTGGATTGTGTTAAGCATGGTCTCAACAAAGACTACACATTCGTATCCACTAGGTTCTATAATGTTTTAAATGCCTTGTTTATCCCTTTTAACCATGCAACCCACCTTTCTCAACAGTGCCTCCTCCCCTTATCTTTTGTATTAAAATTTCTTTCTATTTAGAACCCCTGTTTTCTGCAAGTCGGTTCATGGCATCTGACAAAGCAGGCTGTCACCTAAGAAAGCTTATGCCTTTGTAAGGTGCCACTTGAACCTACGTCTACCATTCTGAGTGATGTTTGCCAAGGTCAAAGAAAAATACTTTCTTTTTCAGAGGATGGGCCAAATTTTGGCCCTTAGATCATAAGTACTTCAAGGAACGGAGTAGCTCTCGTTGTGTAAATAATACATAGCATGATACATCTCTGTCTTTAGTTGGTAATGTGAAACATTCTATAATAAATTGCCCATTTATTCTTTGGCAATGAATCAAACCATAAGATACAATTAAACAAAGAAAGCTTATTTGTTCAGTGTTGCAGTCTGGAGTAGTAACATATGGCCACCAATCTCTCGAGAGGAGCCTCAATATCTGGGTTCTTTATCTTTCTAAGGACCACCTGGCTAGGGTAGAGTTTAGCTTTTTCTCTCTAGGATGCACATCCAAGCTCCAACTGTTTGTTTGCCCTCTTCCTTGAAATGTTGGTCATTGCTGTCCAGCTACCATAGACTTGAGAACAATGACTCTAACCTTCAGAGGTTCCTATCGTTCTTAGACATGATCTGTCAGAGTTCGATTTACCCTGTAATTACTTTGGGTATTTAGCTTAACTGGCCAAAGAGCAAAGAACGCTATCTGAACAAAGGAATGTTTTAATCAGAGTCATTTTACTGTCCGAAAAAGGGCCTGGGAGAGTTATAGATATTTTCAAAGTAGAAGTAAAATCCTCAAAACACATGTTCATATTCTAATTTTTACCTCTTCTGTGGGGGCATCTACATGTGCACTTTACAGCAGAGTTGACTAATTAGCTCTGCAGTAAAGTGTTACTTTCTACGTGTGCGAGACTATTAGGCTGGAGTAAATTAATTAACTCTGCCATAGGATAGTACTGCCTGACATAAGTTCTATCCTATGGCAGAGTTATTTAGTGCACTGCAACGCATGTGTAGATGGGTACTAGAGACGGCTGGGACACAAAAGTGCTACAGTGCAGGGGCTGCCTAGTGCTTGCTGCCTGTGGGGGCTGCCAGGGCAGACTGGAGCAACCTGATGCCACAGCCAGCTCCCCCACAGCACACTAAACCAGGGCTGAGCAGCTCTGGGCTGGCAGGCTAACTCCTTGGGTCCCCTGCCAACTGGGGCTGCACTGCCTTGGTTCAACTGTGCTGGAGTTTATTCAGGTACTCGAGTTTCACATATAGATGCACCCTGTATGTCTGAAATTTTGTTAATGTTAAGGTTGGGCAGGGTAGGGTCCCTTTTATAAGCGCTGCCTCAATGTGGCAATATTCTCCTGCTGCTGTACAGAATAGATGTACAGCGTGCATCTATCCCTCCTTGCCATGGATGGAAACTCTGTTAGCTGGGTTGGCACCCTTCTGGACATAGCCTATTAGTTGGGAAACTTTTTAGGTAGATGGCTCAGGCTGGCTTTGTGATGACTTCACAGTGATGTTCCTTTAACAAAGGGTCAGAGCTGGCTGGAAAATGGTGGTGTTCCCTTCCTGTGAAAAATGTAATGGTTCTGATTTTTTTGTTTCATCTCAGATTACATTGAAAAGTCAAGTATGAATTTTTTGATGAGTATGATTTCAACATTCTTATTTCATTTCAGGATAATGTAATGATGACATTTTTCAGCCTCCTGGTTGGCTGCCTAGCTGGAAGCCTCATTTTAACTGGCAGAATGCTCTTGACAAAACCTTCCAGGTGGGCAGCTGCGAATCTGTTATGCCAGTTTTCCCAATGAAGAATTTCAGTTATGGAAACAGAGGGAAAGAAAAGGAAAAACACAAAACAAATAAACAATCCCCCCTAAACACCACTTTCTCTTGTAAAATCATTTTCAGGAAAAATTTCTGACTTACTCTGCGTGGCTATTGGGAATGGAATTTAAAACCTCACTTTCATCTGAATTAATACCTGTTTAGTCTACAATCCAAAACTGAGGTGCTAATGCAAAGTGGTTTTCACAAATTAAGAAAAAAAATATTTGTAATTCCAAATCAAACCAACACTGATGTTCATGTAGCTTCATTCTGGCAAAGAAAATAGGAAAAAATCTTTAGAATTCCATGTAACAAGAAGGGAATCTTTTGTAATAGGTAACTGGAGACAAAATGTAATATTTTCTTTCCTCCTTGGCCACTTTATAAGCTTTCTAGCATTTGTTTTAAATTCTGGTTTTATCCTTCAGCCATTGGCATTATTTACATATAGAACTGTGATTTGTTTACCCTACAATTAGAGTAGATCTTCATTTTAATTAAATATCAATTCAGGATCACAGCTTCAAGCTATTTGTCAGAACTGATAGTGATCAATAGAAGGAGATGTTGAACAAAGAAGACAAATAGATTTTCTGGGTAACTAAATATGTTTCAGTTCTTCTCTTACCCTTTTATTACAAAATGAAGTGATTCAATTTCCAGCAGCTTTTTATTCATTCTGAGACACATATTTAGAAAGTTGAAATATGATGTTAATTGCCACATAATTATGCTTAATTGACACACTACCTTTTTCTCTGCAACTCCCCATGACAGCTGTGTTCAACTGAGATATGGTGTGTGATTGTCCTTAGAGAAAACTCTCAATGGCAGGAAACAGAGCATTGTAAATGAAAGTCAGTCTTGGAACACAGAACTCAAAGGGACCTCCTGGGTCATTGAGTCCAGTCTCCGGTTATCACTGGCTATGAAGTCCTATAACCTTCTAATTTCCACCCTAAATTTATTCATAGCCAATTCATACCCATTTGTTGTTTTGCCAATGTTATCCTTTGCCTTCAGTAGCAACCTGGTGTCTGCTGTGCCTGATATTTTTTTTATATAGGACAATGATATCCCGTTTCAGTCCTTATTTTGTCAGGCTAAACAAGCCATACCCTATTAGTCTTTTCTTACAAAACAGGCTTTTCCAGTCTTGTCCCTTCACTGTATCTTTTGTATCCATTTTTCTTGCTCTTGGTGACCAGAACTGTATACAGAATTCCAGAAGAGGTCTTAATAGCACTGAGTCCAATAGCATTAATGTTTGTGTATCTGAAGTGGAAAGGCCTTAGACAGCTGTGATCCTCAGGTGTCTTTGTTTTTTTCATGGCAGCCACATATTAGTGGGTCACAATCATCCTGTGGCTGTGGCAGACAAACAGACCCGCATTCTTCTCTGCTGTTTTAAACTGACTGTTGCAGAAATTCTTGCTTTTAATCTCTAAGGGCCTTGTTACATGTTACACTGTGAGCTGCTCAAATGTTGACAGGTGTTCGTGCTAACATGAGTTTGGAGCAGTCATACGTTCAGGCCAGAAGGGGCCGGCAGGACTTAAATGTCAGAATTCCCCTCCCCACTCCCATTCTGGGCTTCCCCTCTGCCCCTCAGGGCTCCCCCAGTTTCCCCTGGCCCACTGCCCCATTTACTTGTGGCTGTCTGTGCTGTTTGTTCCAGGGGAGCAGGCATGGAAAGATTAACCTGCCTGCCCAGCCACTACCACCATTGTTAGGGTGCTGCTCTTTTCTACGCTGAGCCCCATTTTAGAATTTTTTCAGACTTTAGCAATTCCACACCTCAACATGATAATTCCTGAGTTCTTTAGTTCTGTTGACTTTTTTCCCAACTAATTCCCATAATTTCTCAATGTTTGCCCTTTAGAAATTGAGAACCTTTGTTACAGGCCTGTTGTTAATCTTTCCATTTAATTTAAACAAAGTCCATTTGTGATTTAGTCAACCCAACTTTATTTCTATGACCATCACTCTGAAGCTCTAAAGAGTTCCCATACTTAAAGTGCTCTAAAGAACTCCCATACTTAAAACTGCCTCCAGTATGGTTCCATTTATACTTACCTAAATTTGCATGCCAAATCCTATTCTTCTTTATACTATTGGCATATTTACCCATATACGTAGTTAACACTTCCAAATCATATGTTCAGTATCATTAAAGAACCACGTGTGACTAAATTAGAATCAGAATTTTATTTTATCACAAGCACATTTTGGGAGTGTAAATTAGACTTTTACCTGGTGGTAACAGTTGAAGTTGATTTCATGCTCTGTGGCTGGTAAACATATTGAGCAAATCCTCTGCTGAGGCAAACTAATGTAGCTCCATTGGGTTCAATGAAACTACCAGATTTATATTAGCTGAGGATCCACCTTCTGGTTTGTAGAATCAGTAAGACGACACAAACTTTTTAAAAGAAAGAAATCCAGAGAGAGATTCTGGGATAGAATTACCAGTGAACTCCCTATCATAGAATCATAGAAAGTGAGGGTTGGAAGGGACCTCAGGTGATTATCTAGTCCAACCCCTGCTCAAAGCAGGAGCATCCTCAACTAGATCATCCCAGCCAAGTCTGTCTACCTAGGTGTTAAAAACCTTGAAGGATGGAGATTTCACCACTTCTCCAGGGAACCTGTTCCAGTGCTTTACTACCCTCCTAGTAAAAATTTTGTCCAAATATCTAACCTAAACCTGCCTTGCTACAACCTGAGACCATTGCTCCTTGTTCTGTCATCTGCCATCACTGAGAACAAATCTAGCTCCATTCTCTTTGTAATCACCCTTAAGGTAGTTGAAGGCTGCTATTAAATCCCCTAACCATTTTTGTTGTCCTCTACTGGATTCTCTCCAGTTTGTCTGCATACTTTCTGTAATGGGAGGGGGAGTGGGCACAAAACTGGACACTACTCCATATGTGGCCTCACCAGTGCCTAATAGAGGGGAATAATCATTTCCCTTGATCTGTTGGCTCATATTCAGCTTATTATCCACTGTAACTCCCAGATCCTTTTCTGCAGAGCTGCTCCTGTACCGATGCATGGGATTCTGTCTTAAGTGCAGGACTTTGCACTTGTCCTTACTGAACCTCATGGGTACATCCACACGAGCATAGGCATGTGGTACCTCAAAGGCTTCTCTGCACAACCTGTGCATGTGATTTGGTTCTCCATGCTGCATATTTGCAGTGTGGGGCCAAATTTAGGCACTGAGGAATTCTGGTATATAAAAAAACATGCTGAAAAAAAATTGGTGCTGGCGCACACGTGGCAGCAACATGCACTGCCTGAAACTGGAGCTTGGCCAGCCAGAGCCACACTCTGGCTGCTGGCCAGGCTCTGTGTGTGTGGCCTGTTGTTGCTGCAGCCCCAGGACACAATATAAAGCTGCCAGGAACATCCCAGGTCCTGGCTCCAGCCTTCCATACCCCATCCAGGGCAATTTGCTCTGCTCCAGAGCATGTGTTTAGGGGCATTCCCTGGGGACAACTAACAAATACGTGCTGATGCTAGTTGTTCCTGGGGAAACACATATGTGTGCTAGTCTGGATGAACCCCATGAGCATATCTACTTCTCCCCTGAGCTTGATGTCATCTGCAGACTTGCTGAGAGTGGACTCTATCCTGCCTTTCAGGCCATTGATGAATGTGATGTGTGATGAATAATAGTTTTGATTATTTCCTAAATCTTTTCCAAGATTTCCCATACTTCATGGAGTGTATATCACTTTGCCCATTGACTAGTGGCAGTTCATAGGCAATGCTATTTTTAGGGCTTTGTGAAAGCTTGCTCACATGGGCTGCCATTACACAGGTCAATGTTTGCCTTAGGCTAAATCATGGATGTAAGATTTTGCAAGATTGGCTCTGATTAGCTTGTACTTTGGGTAACAATTGAAAAAGAAAAATCTACCTCTAAGCTTTCTCTTGGAAAGGCAAAATTGCTTAAACATTTAAAATGCCCAATTCCAGCAAGAACAAAGATATTTCTGTGTGTGAGTGTGAATCAACTCCTATATTACTCAGAGGGAAACAGGTTGGCCACAGTATTTAGAGAAAAGCAGGTGTAATGTTACAATTAAAATATTTCACTTTCCCATCCCACCTACCATGCTGCTGATAAAAAAAATCAGGACTATTTCTCTTTAAACATTCTCTAAAGAAATTGAAAAACAAATAGACAGCACCCTTATAGAGGAAGAAAATAAGGGAGAGTGTGGGAGATGTGAGGCTAAAAGGTTTGTCACAGTAACTGATGTATTCAGAGTCATTCAGAGGATGGGAATGTGCAAATGAAAATAATTCTTGGGCAGATGGAGGATGAAGCTAACTTTTGTTCAGCATCATGGAACAACCAAAAACAAGTTTCCTACCACTCACAGGTATAAATAGTCTAAAGGTTAGAAAGAAATCAAGAGGTAAAAGGACTAAAGCAGTGCATTTGCATTAGGAATACAGAAACAGAGTAAATTGTAGGCAATTCACTGTTTCTCTTACTGGTGTGAAAAAGACATGTTAAAACAAAGATCTGGATTTTCTGTGGGAGCCAGAAAATGCATGTTTCTAAAAGAGAAAAATTGGGATTGGACTGCCAAATCCCTGCTTTTACTACCAAACCTAGTGGAGTATTACAGTAACCAGACACTGTGTGGTGGAAAGATATTTGGTAAGTAGGGCCCTAGAAATATTAAAGATGGACAGACTGAAAAAGAAAAAGAGATAAAATTATCACAATGATAATTTGGTACACAGCAACTGTGTTCAGGAAGTGGCAATTGCAAACAGACCTTTTTATTATAACTCATGTACAATTTGAGTAAAAAGTACACTTTCATTATTGGTTTGTTTGTAAGGCTGATGAGTTGTCTTATGTACATGAGAACTCTTATGTAAGTGTGAAAGATGGATGGAAGAAACAAGAAGTTATGATTGTAATAGCAGTAAAAAAGTCCAACTAAGGACATGACACTTTTATACCTGTGTAGGTGATTGTTCCTCTGATGTCAGAAAGAAGATGGCACGCAAGCTACAGCTGTACACCAGTCTAACTTATTTGAATTTGGTGTAGAATTACCCCAGGAAACATAAGGGCTAAAACTGACTGGTATAAGATAAACTACTGTTTGTCATGTCCACAACTTACTCAGATGTAGCTGTGTGTTAAGGCAATCAGATTATTACATGTTCCATTGACACAGGGAGGTTCGGTAAGAGAGACCTGAAGCAGGGTGCTTTTTGCCTGAACTCTTCTCTAACATCTCTCTCAGCTACACAACTGGTCCAAATAAAGATGTCACAACAAACAAAACAACTTATCTCCTGTCAAATGTGCCACCAGTCAAATGCAGTGTGTGTCCCGGCCCTAGTTTGTGCTAACAGTTTTCCCCCAGCCACCTCCCCCAGAAACTTGTTTCAGTTTAATAGCTTGCTGAATATGAAAAAAAAAAAGATTTTTTCAATTACTCAACCAGTTCTAAATCTGGACTTCATAGGTTGTTCTGGAAAGTAAAAGAAAGCAAAAGCTGAGTATAATGAAATTATAGTCAGGTGATATTGAAATAAAAGCAAAATATTTTGACTTGAATATCCTTCTGCTGTGTCTCATGGAAATTGTAGTTGGATTGCCTCCGGTCCTCATTCTCCTGCGTGGGCTCTAATGCAAATAGACTGATCTCCCAGGATTTCTTTCCTTCTTCAGACCAAAAAAGAAAAAAGAGAAGGTAGCAGTTTAAAACTTGCGGGCTCATAAAAGGTAGCAATGTGCGTGAGCATGTTGTTTGCACTAAAACTACAAAATTAAATTGTTTATAACCTTATTTGAGGTATAGATTTTTTTTCCATTCATAGTAAATCTTTAGTCAATCGACTGTGAGCAAAAGCAAAATATGGGGGGGGGGGAACAAACAGGTTGAATCAAAATCTAATTCCTAATTTATGGATTGGTCCATCAACAGGTTTTTATATTATTGCTTGATTTCTCTGTATCAGCTATCTTCTAAGGGAACAAAGCAAAAAGATGTCGTCTCCACTAGGGATATTAGAAGGGGCACAGCAGAGCCCCAGAGTGATTTAGCATATTCCCTGGGCAGCCTGTGTTAGTAGGGTTTCGGGGAAGCCTCTTGAGAAATAGGCTTTGGGCAGGGGGCTGGACCTGATGATCTTGCAAGGTCCCTTCCAGCCCTAATGTCTATGAAACAAAAACCATCTGCAATTGGTCGATATCCCAAGGGAAAGTGGTTGTTAACCTTACTGCATTCCCACTGCTGGGATTAATCTTTTCAGGAGGATTTGATGGTTCAAGAAGATATAAATTATATATCTCTGTGCCAGTTGGGGGAGTCTGGTCCTCCCTGTCAACTTGGACTACTAACAAAATTCCTTACACCTTTTTATTACCTACTAAAAGTGTGTGGTTGTGAAACTAGAAGTAAGAAGTCTGTTAAATGTGAAGGCTCAAGGTCTTGAATGTCTCATATCTTTGTGAATGGTGATGCTGTCTGCATCATCATTTAGTAGGAAGAGATATCAGCGATACTGCCTAGTACATCATTTTTTACTTCATATTGTTGCATGAGCCATCTTTAGTGGCCAGCATTCTCAAAGGGTGATTCAGGCAGCCTAGAGCAGAGGTAGGCAACATTTTTTGGCTGGAGTGCTGAAAAAAAACAATGTCTACCTTGGAAGGTGCCGGAGTGCTGGCATGACAGAAAAACAAAATGAGGGTGGGGTACATGGCAGGACGCACTGCATATTATTATATTTAATAATCATAAATGTTGCCTTTGTTGCGCATTCCTTTTTTGTTAAGCATGTTGCAGTGAGAGAGAGAGAAAAAAAAGAGAGAAAGAGAAAGGGAAAAAGAGAAAGAAAAAAAAAAGGAGAGAGAGAGAGAGAGAGAAAGGAGAGCAGAGAGAACCAGACGCATACACACAAAACACATGCACGCACACAAAACCACATGTGCACAGAGAAACAGAACACACCCAGAACGGACACATGCACACGCACATCCAGAGCCAGACACGTGTGTGCACACAGATGCACAGAGCCAGAGGCAGACAAACACACAGAACTAGATGCATGGGTGCACAGAGCCAGGCTGCTGGACCACTGGACAAAGTCTGACCCAACAATGCCCTGGGTCTGCTGGAGTCCCTGTGCTTCCCTGGGGAGCCAGCACCAGGGCCTTGGCCAGCAGCATGGCCAGCCAAGGCCCTGGCCTGAAGCCTGTCCATCAGCCCAACCACCCACCCACTCCACACAGTTAAGCCCACAAAGGTGTGGTGCTCTTGGCAAGGGGCAGTGCCAGTGTCATCCCAGTGGGGGTGCTGGGATAGTGCTGGGCTCGGAGTGGGTGGGAGTCAGGCAGGCTCAGCTGCAAGCAGCCCAGGATCTGTGGTTGGCAACAGCTACCCAGAGCTGGGGCTGGCTGCATCTGGGAGGCTGCAGCCATGCCTCGGAGGAATTGATGGGTGGGGGGAGGTGTGACCTGAGGAAGTGCAACCCCGGCCTCTTCCATGCTGCCAGCACAGAGCTGATGATTGGGCTCTGGAGCCCGGCACAGCTGTTTGTAGCCAGCCTGGGCTCTGGGCAGCTGCAGCAAGCAGGCTGCAAACAGCTCCATGCTGGCAGTGACTGCACATGCACCTTGGGGCGGGCAGTGGGGATAAGGCCTGGACCTGAGGCACAGCAGTCCTCCTGCTGTCTTGCCTGTCAAGCAGTCCAACTTTAAGAGTGTGTAGATTGGTAAAACCTGTTCTATAAATCAGTGCTTAAGGCATTCTCCTTGGGAGGTACATAAGTTCAAATCCTCTCTAGTTGAGGAGGACCTAGAACCCAGGTCTTCTACTTTTTGGGTGAGTAATCACCAGGGATCCTGGTTTTCTCTGATATGCCTCCCCTCTCTTCCCCCCCTCAGTTTTAGGATTTAAAAAAGTAACCCAAAACCCACATTTTCCCATGAATAAAATGAAATGCCACTAATATATAGAATAGTGCTATATTAGTGCTGCAATCTGCTTGTTCCCCTCACTCCTTCTCACAGTCCCCTGGCCCTGCTGATGCCCCTTGCTCTCCTTCACAGCCAACTGGCCCCCATTGGCCCTGCAAAAGGTGGCTTCCAGCTGCCAGGGCTATGGGGCCAGTGACCCAGGTCCACAACCCCCTGCTGCAGTGCCTGAGCCCTGGCCACCACCCACAGGAGGTTGCAGCTACTTCAGTGGAGCATGGAGCCCAGCTCCCCCCCCGCCAAAACTGCCCTACTCCTACTTGTGGTTCCCAGATCTGTATGCATGGTGGTGGCAGGGGTGGATGCAGGCTGCAGCCTCAGGCTCCCACCCCACTGCCCTCCCCTGGGCTGCCCTCTCGCAGCCCTCAGGCTCTCACCCCTCTGCCCTCCCACAGCCCAGTGGATATGACCTGGCAGAGCAGGGCCACAAAGGGAAGCTGCTTGCTGCTGAGAGTTTCATGCTGCCCTTGTGAGGTGCCCCCTGCCCAAGCTGCAGCAGCAGAGGCAGTGGTGAGGGGTTGTGCCTCTTGCTGCTACCAAGAGCACAGGGGACAACTTGCCAGGGCAGCGTGGACCTCGCAGCAGCAAAGAGCTTCCCTTCATGGCCATACTTTGCAGTACCAGGTCACACCCACCGGGATGCAGAGGCCCTAGGGGAGGGCAGCAGGGTGGCAAGTATGAGGCCACAGTGGGCAGCCTACCCCTGTTCCATACACAGATCTAAGGGGGGCACAGGTTTCCTTTGCACCCTGGGAGCGCTCACACCCAGCCAGCCCCACCACCTACCCCCTAGATAAGCCACCTGTGGCCCCATCCCGCTCCCCACTGGGGCCCAGCAGCAACGCATTCCAGCCTCAGGCCCCAAACACCCCCAGCTGGGCAACAGCCCCAGCCCTGACCAACTCCCTTCCTCCCTCTATAGGGACCTCAATCCTTCCCCTCCCCCCACAACCAGACTTATCTGTGGGAGCTGCTCTCCAGACTGCCTGGCAGCCATGTTCATCTACATGCACATGGCAGCCCCTGCCTGACCATCCTTCTCTTGCTCCTCCTAGCCCCTTGTAGGCTGCAGAGAGCTCTTTGCAATAGTGAAAAATCCATGGGTTTCTCTGTTACCAAGGAAAATGTGGTGTCATGGGGCGGGGTGCCGGGGCGGCCATGATCTCCCCTGGCACCCCTACCGTGCCACAATCTGGGTCCTAAATGCACCCTCCGTCTCGCCTGCCACATCTTTGATCTTATGATTATCAGTGGGAGGCTGCCTTCCGTCCCCTTGGGCACGGTGCTTTCGTACTGGCCCTGCTCTGAACTGGTGCACCCTGCTTTATGGGCTACGCGTGCCTCCTACCTCCCCTGTAGCACACCCCAAGCCTCGCAGATGTGCCAGATGTTCTTGTGTCTGTATGCTCGCCCCTTCCTGGGGTCTCTCAATAGGCGCACCCCTTCTCTCTCTGGGGTCCCTCCATATGCGCGCCCAATCTGTCCGCCCCCTCTCTGGGGCCTTCCTGCAATACTCGCCCCTCCCGGGCTTCTGTTCACCCTCTCGGCCTTCTCTGGGCTTCTCAACTGCACACTCTGTCCTCTTCAGGCTCCTCACCACGCGCTTGGTCCTTCTCCGGACTTTTCACCGCGCGCTCGGCCCTACTTCGGACTCTAATCATGTGCCTCGCCCTACTCCGGACTCCTAGTTCTATCTGCACCCCTCTCTGGGCCTGCCCTGCGCTTATCGCGCTCGTCGCCCTCCCTGGGCCTGTCCCGTGCTCGGGGCTCAGGTGGCTCACCGCCGTGCCTGGCCCCCTGACCCTTCTCAGGGTCCTATGCCCTAGTGGGCAAAATACCGCCCTCATAGGCTGGGATCTTAACACCCCACACGCAGCACCACACCAGTGCCCAACAGCCGTGCCTCCCAGGCACAGCTTGCTGTGCCCAAACAGGGCACCCAGGAACCCCCCCCACTCCCCTGGGGGAGCTCCTTATGAGGCCTCCTCCGTCCCCTACAGCCTCACCCAATCCTCCAGTATAATGTAAACAAACACAACCATGAGCCAACTGGCTCTAACATAAACTAAGCCTCCTGGCTCTAATGTAACTCTAAGCCAACCCGGGTGTAACCCCAAAATGAGCCTTGTGGCTACAACATACATCCGCCACCACCCTGAACCTCTTCTAATACCTCCCTGCCAGGGTTCTCTCTACCCCGCATCATCATGCAGTCAAGCTGCTCTGCTCCGCTCAGGTCTGCTACAGAGCTCCTGCACCTCAGGCTGCCAGAAGGGAACTAACCCTGGCCTCAGCCATCTCTGTTTATAAAGGCCAGGCCCTGCCCCCTGGTGGTCAGCTGACCCAATCTGTTGCCTAAGCAACCTTCAGCTGTGCTGCCCTGCTGATTGGCAGCCAAGCCCTATTATCAATGCTAGTAGCAGGCACCCTAGTGTCCTGCTACACATCTCCCCCCCCGGGGTTGAGCCTCCTTAGGAGCGGGGCGCGGAAGTGCCCCGCGACACGTGGATTTTTCCATTTAAAGGGGGGAAATCTGTGTTTTTCTCCATTTTCTCATTGGAAATGGAAAACCTGGCTCTCTGGTAAGCACTCAGCTACTGGACAAATGATAGACACTACTTTCATGGCTGCCTTTTAAGTTGAATTCAAAACTATCAGTGAGAGTTAAACATGTTTTTCGAACATCTAGCCAGAGGATACCTGTCTGGGAATTTAGGCTGAATTTAAATACTTCCTAGCAACAGTGTAAATAGTAATGGAGTAATATGTTGGGGTAAAAGACAGTGGCGCAACTAGGCATACCACCCGAATTACTTTCGGGCATACTCAGAATTCCTAGCCTAAATAACTGCAAAACTTTGCACTTCAAAATGGAGATGCCTGGTGAGGTTTATGCTACTGGCGCAGGGCCAGTTTAAATTACTCTTTGGAACGTAGGCAGACAAGGTTCTTTGGGTAAATTCAATATCTTTTATTAGACCAACTGAAATAGTTGGAAGTTAGGCAGTTAAGTAGCTAAACTATCTTGATGCTTCAGGAATCAGGTTGATTCCAGGGTTAAGAGCTACTAAATGCAGATAAGTGTTGTGATTTTGTCTCTATGTGAGCTGTATGGAAAGATGACTCTGAGAAGAAGACTGAATTTTCTTAGGTTAAACAACAATGTTATTGGAGTATATTTCAATTACAGGGAATGACAGTAAAATTTTCCACTTGTTAGTTTTCCTAAACTTTTTATCTGCATGTCATGTAACAGTAGGGAGGTGGCACTCGAAACTGCTTAGTGATGCCAAATTGTCAGCTTTGCTTGCTTCTCTGTTTTTTAGTGGTAATAAGGCACTTTTTAATAGCTGGTGATAGCTTCTAACTGAACTTTCCCTACTAGACACTGTGTCCTGCAGAGCAGGTGGAGAGATACTATTCAGAGCCAGTGACACTTCTCACTTTATGTTCCTTTGTAGCTGCAAATGTTCTGTACTGCCAAATGACTTTGCCAACTGTACATTTTTGTTAGGTGAGCCAGGTTTGAGGCACATATGAGGCTAAATTTCAATCTGGAATTAAGTGCACAAGTCCTGTGATTGTTAACTGGATATTTGGATTTGAAGTAGCATGCATTATAGCTTCCAAAAACCAGCTCCCAAGTTAATGAATTACTGAGTTCTTCAAAACTTTTTTAAGGCTGATTAACAAGGCATTGCAAACCCTTTACAACTTTTTGGCCTTTTACTTTATTAAATGCATGACATTTAACAGAATTAGTTGATGGAATATGATGAATCTTACCACCTGTGCTATGTTATGGGACATGACACAAACCTAAAAAGAAATTTGAACAGAAATATCCCTATTAGCTTTGACAGACACTGTTTAATGTGATTTTTTTTTTCCTGAGGAAAATTACTTTGAGAAGCAAAGGATTCCAAGAGGATGGGATACTGCAGGAGGGTAGCACAATTCTACTCCAGTCTTTTTTTCTATTTAAAACCTAGGAGCTGCTCTGGTACCTGGAGAACTTCAGGATTTCCTCATATTTTACCCTACCATTAGTTGCTTCAAAGATAAATGTACTTACTAAAGTAACCCTTTCCCCAAAAGGTAAAAGAACATTAGAAATCACTAGCTTAGATATTTATACACTAATGCAGGGACTGAAAATGAAATGGAAGAACTGGAACTGCTGATGCTGGATATGAAACTTGATAATATAGAGGTGATAAAAACACAGTGTAACAGGAATTTGGACTGGAATGCAAGTAGTGAAACACAGTTCAGAAAAGATAAAGATAGTGATAGTGGCATAGTATTGGCCAACAGCGATACGATTGACTGACAAAAGTCAAAGTCAGGATGTTTAATGGGATCGGTCAGAAGACAGAGTAGATAGGCATCTTTATAAACTAACCAAATAGAATATATATGAAGCACAAGTTTTCATGAGCTGAACCTCACTTCATCAGAGAGGTAGCTAGCCATGTTTAGGTTTACCATATTTCCAGTTTCAAAAAAAGAGGACACCAGTTGGGATGAGAGAGAGAGAGAGAGAGAGAGAGAGAGAAACTCTGTGTGTGTGTGTGTGTGTGTGTGTGTGTAGGGGTGGAATGTGATTGGAAGAGGCAGTGATATGCCCTTGCTCTGCCCCTTCCATTCACTCCCAAGCCACAGCCCCCACAGCCCTGCTGCTGCTCTTCATCCCAATCCATAGTACTCTGCCCCCAGACCATGCTGGGGCCCCTCACTCCCAACCTGCAGCTCCTCTGTCCCTGCTGATACCCCTCATTTCTGACCTGCAGCCCCTTGGCACTGCCTTTTGCACTTTTGACCCACAGTCCCCCACCCCCACAGTGTCCCTCACTTCCAAGCCACAGTCCCTGCCAGTCATGCCTGATACACAGTCTCCTGCCCCCCAGGCCTGCTGGTGCCCCTCACTCCCGACCCACAGCTCTCTGCTCCCCCCAGCCCTGCAGCATCTCCCAGCCATCCTGCTCCTGTGAGCACAGGCCCTGGCCTTAGTGCTGCCAGCCCGGCCATGAAGCTCTTTGCTGCCCCTGAAGGGCCCTCTGCCACCTTCCCCCATTGGAGGAGAAGGTGCCTCCCCTGCCCTGCTGCATCTCCAGCACCCAGACAGCTTCCCCAAGTGCTGGCATGCACCTACCCCATCACACACCCATTCCCTGCACCCACCCACACACACACCATGAGGAGTCTCCAAGCCCAGGGCCTCCAAACCCCACCCCCCATAGACTTACCTACAGGGGTGCTCCCACCACCCTGCTTGGCTGCATGCTGGCCACATGAATGTGCACCTGCAGATGCACATGATGCTCCGCTCTCCCCAGCCGCAAGCAGCTCCTTGCTAGGGCAAACTGGGAAGTGCCAGGAAAAATTTTGATGCTGGGCAGAGCAAAATCCCGGATATTTATTAATATTTTAAAAAACTGCCCGGACAGAGATGGGAGGACCCAAAAAGAGGACATGCTCAGGAAAACCCAGACATATGGTAATCCTAGCCATGTTAGTCTGAAATTCATAAAGAGAGAAAGATTTCATGGGCTGAGCCTCACTTTATCAGATACTGTGAAAGGATGAGCAGAAAGCAGAGTATAACAAGGAGAGAGAAATTCAAATACAGAAGACAAGGGAAGGGGAAGAGTGAGAGATAAGGGAGAAAGGAGGGTCGGGGCAGTTCTAGGAAAAAAGCCTGTGGCAGAACACGTCAGTCTCCCTGAACAGTCCATTGCTGACCTCAGGATTGTTGTTCTCGGGTCAAAACAATAAAATAAAATCCAGTTTGAACGGGAAATTGCAGAACAAGAAATCATCCACAAATTAGATTGTGTATATTGTGGTTTAAATGGACAAATAATTTTTATCTCATTATCTGGATTAGCTTTTGTGACCCCTTTGGTCCTATGGATTTAATGCTTGTTTGCTTGTTTCTCCAAGCACTGCTTCCTCCCCTCTCTCCCCTATCTTTCTCTCGCTGCCCTATCTTGTCTTTTGTAGTCTAATTTCTCTCTCCTTCTTATACTCTGTTTTCTGTGTGTCCTTTCACAGTATCTGATAAAGTGAGCTCAGCCCACAAAAGCTTGCTCTCTCTGTCTCTCTGTGTGTGTATATATATATATATATATTATTGAGTTAGCCTATAAAAGCACATATCTACCCTGCCTTCTGACTGACTTCAGACTAACATGGCTAACAACCTCTCGCTGCTAATGGGATCAGTGTCATAGAAACAGATTTTCATATAGAAGCAAAGAACTTAAGCTCAGAGAGCCTGATGTGCTCAAATTGGAGGGACCAGATAATACCCCGCTGATAAGGGTAAATTTATTCTGGGGTTGGACTGCCTCTCTTGCCTGAACTAGCTTATTTAATGATAGCTTAGGTCTCTCCACACTACACTTCAGCTTGCAGTGATCTTGTTTAGCCTAGCAAAATAAAGGGTGAGAAGAGACATTTGCTGTCTATGAATACATCAAGAAAATCAACACCAGGGAGGATGTTTAAGCTAAAGGAAAATATTGGCACCAGGACAAATGGTAATAAACTGGCCATGAGTAAATTTGGCTGGACAATTAGAAGAAAAAGAAATGAAGAATGTTGTCTCCAGAACAGCTTTCTAATGGGAGTAGTCAGGGGAGAACAGCCCAACTAGCTTCACAATGGAGCTTGACAAACTTATTAGAGTCAGATGACATGGTTGGGTTATTTTGAATACCAGGGAGCTGGACTCAATGACCTTGGAGGTCTCCTCCAACCCTATGTTCTATATTCTTAATTATGTCTTCTAGCCAAAATGTAGGACTTTTAGACAGGATCCAAATCATTCTCACAGGCATGAGAAAAGAAAGCTTAGGCAGAATTTAGGCACCTAAGCCACAATTTTTTATTCAGATTCACCCCACCAAAATCACTGAGGTGTTTCTATTTAAGTCTGAAATTTTCTCTAGGTTCCCAGTTTCTGAGAAAACTTAGCCAATATATAGTCAAGAATGCTACAGTCCTGGGGTCAGCAGTAGAGCAAACAAAAGAAGTTATGGCTCTTTGAGGGCACTCTTCTTCTAGGGGAATAATCTGAATTTTGGCCCTGGCTCCTAGGTTCACTTACTTTTTTAAAATTAAAGCCTGCCCGTGTGAAATGTCTCTTGCTAGCTAGTCTCTCTTGTAAGTTGTATCCAATCCTTTCCTATTTACCCTTGCCTACAATCCCTATTGTTATCCCTATCTATTCCTTTGAACTTATTCTTCTCCCCAAATTCTCTTATTTGTTCTTGTTAGTCTGTCTTGATTCTTCCCCCCCCCAGAAAAAGAAATCTGTGTTTTCCCTGACAGTGTGTCATCATAGTGCAGGAAAGCACAACATATATTACACACACACGCATTTTGCAGCACACCAAACATTATGAAGCATACTGGAAAGGCAGGTGCCAGGTCTTCTGGCAGGTCTTTCTAGCATGCCTAAAAGCAGGTTTAGGGGATAACCCTAGAGTGGACTCGTTAGCATATTTCCTGGTTTGTAATGTGCAAGTTGAAATGGGTAGGCAGGGCATGCTTAGGGACTACGTGCCCGGACACACCACTGCTGCGATGTTAGCAGCTATCCACAAAGAAGCTATCCACGAAGGATATCTATCCACAAAGAAATGGTGTTAGGAGCTATCCACAAAGAAATGGTGAAGAAAAAGACCCTGAATCAAGATCTACCCCTTCAGGTGGAACAATCTGTGTTTCTTAAATGTGTCACAGAACTGAGGTGTATTCTTGCAACCAGAAGTGAGGCTGTGACAGACCAAACAACAGAACAAAACTGTCTTAGATAACTGCATCAGGAGAAGTACTCCTAGCACTGAGGCTCAAAAGAAAACATTTTTTGAATTGGAACCAGCTTCATAGATGCAATATGATAATCTGTGCTCGGTACTGAGTTGACATCAATCCTCTGACATTTTCTTCAATTAAAACTGTAGGGAACAAGCATTCTTGAAATATGAGAGAACTGAAAGTGCTTGGTGCACAAGATCCAACTGTCCAAGCTTCTCCTTGCATCACCAAAGCACTCATAGATTTTTCAAACCAGAAGAGGCCATTATGATCTTTTAGTCTGACCTTCCAGATAATAGTGGCCTTAAAATATAACCCAATGATACTATCCATTAAAAGATTTCTAGTCTTTTCCCACTCGATTTGACTCAGCGGATTCTTTTGACATATGTCTTGTAAAGAGAACCACTCTCACCTTATTTGTTGTCATGAATTTAAGTTTTGACACCAGGATACAGGTTTGCTTAGGAACCAAGATAGTTTCTTTTGCCAGGAAAAGTTGTGGTCTCTTGTACAACAAGAGAGAATATGTTGAAATTTAGTGCTTCACTCTTTTTTGACCCTTAAAGAGAAGGCCTTACTTATAGTTGCCCTGTTCAAGAACTGCCTTCCCTAAAAGCACATAAAAACACTTATGTTTCTCAGATCTTTCTTTCCCTCTGATCCCCACTGTTGGTGGGTCACTAGTGATAAATTATTTCCCCCAACTGATAGGGCTGTTGGCTAGTTCTTACATAAAAACTGCAAAAGATTTCATAAAAGGGAATCACATTTCAGGTACCTCAACATTTGTTTTTTTTGAGCTAACATGGCATTTTATAGTTACTGTTCTCTTCTAGTGAGTGAGTACCCTTTGTTTAATTCATCCAGCTATTCTACTCTATATTCAGCACATGAACTATTTTCGTGGAATGAATTTCAATTGCCCTCTCATCAGGTGTTTCTTAAATACTATATTTTCTTCTTTTTTCAGTACATATCTTATACATTATAGCATTCCAATCGGTATTCCTCAGGGCCTTTAGCATTCTCTCTCAAAAATGCTTCTAGTGCACAGTGTTCTGTCACAAGTATCACATATTGAAAGTTAAGTTGACAAGTAGATCTAAGATGCTCCCCATCTTAAGCCTGATTTATTGTTCTTGGCTCATTCTTTAGGAATGGCTCCAGAACAGCTTTTGCCGATAGAGCCTTTTGAACAAACTGCTGAAAAGAAACAGGCTTGAACTAGGAACATGTAACTTTAAAGAATGCGGTCTTCTTTATAGTTATGTTCCTGTTCTCTTAATCAATATCTGAGTAATTAAAATGTATCATGATCAATGTTCCTGCCTTGTTAACAGGTGTTCCTTATCTCTAAAAGGCTGCCATGATCTACTTTCTCTAACCTTTTTGAAGGTTTGCTGCCAGAAGTCAGCTGACTCAGATGGCTATCAGTGTTTCTGATATCAGCTAGAATTATGCAGTTTCTCTTCCCACGATGCAGATCAACCCTTCACATATATTCATTCCTTTAGGACAGGGAATACTTCTTTACTAGCTGCACTGGATTTTCAAGTCCAAATTTAAACTCTGTAACAACCAGAATCTGATGCCCTTGCTCTGCCTTCAATGAGAGAAGTGGAGTAAGGAAAGTAATATTCATTGTAATTCAGAGTGTTGCAATCAGGCCCCAGTTAGTTCAGGATTTCTTTAGCTATATCTTTATTATATATATTGTGGAAACATTCCCAGAAAAAAAAGTCTAATCATGTGATTGGGTATGAAAATTCTTACATTTGACCTATTAGAACATGAGATTGTGGTCCCTTCTCTTATCTCTCTAGTCGGGTCCCTGCTCTAGTCTCTCTGCTCTAGTAAAAAGGCCTGAGAAGTGTACAGAGAACTAAAAACCTTGAAGAAATTGTAGGAAGTTTTCTTCCAGTGCAGAAACTGCAGAAGACAGCTGCTTGCAAGCCCTATTGTAGGGGCGTCTCCGAGCAGGGCTGTAATATACAGTGCTGAAGAGATTATGGGCTGCCTGAAGAAGCTATTATAACATGCACAACTCCTAGGGCTGTCTAAATTTCACATGGACTGCTCTAGACACCAGAGCAATCCAGAACTGGGAGGATATGAAGGGAGGGAACCCTTTGCTACTACTCTCAGATGTGCTGGATAACAGCGAGATGCTAAGGATGGCAGGGGAGTTGCACCATCAGGGTAGCTTCATTTCTAGGTTTGGCACGTGACAGAGCAAACATGGTAGGACAGGACATACTTCTCAGCCGCACTCAGAGGCACTGAAGAACCTGTATCTATCAGGGCTCAGAACAGACAACTGTTCACATGAAAATGATTTTGTGCCTTTTTTAATTCACCCTCCTTTCATCAGATTAGATAACAGGAGAAAGATTTATTCATATGGAATCCAGGGTGCCTTAACACCTATTTAAGGACCTGATTCAGTGACAGTTGAATATAAGATGTCTTTTGACTTCTTTCCCTGGTTGCACTAATCTAAAAATCTATTTCAACCTTAAACTATTTTGATATGATGCCCTCCCACAGCCCTTGTAATTAAAACAAAACCCATAACCTAAGTGGCATTCAAACATCTGCTCCCTCTCAATATCCTAATCACAACTGTAATCCTTCTACCAACCTTTGGTAATATCAAATAAAACATAATAACATCATCTTAATTTTCAGGCAAGTTTTCTGATCCAACCTTTATATTTTGTTTCCTTTGTTTCTTAAATTATTAGTCCAACACAGAACAGAACAACTGTAACAGGTGCTTCCCAATTCCCTAGCCTAACTATTATAAGCCCTTTTAGTCATATCCTTCGCTTTTGTAGATACATTTCTGTCCTTTATCTCAGTTCATCTGACAGAAATGACTATCTCTAAAGTACACCATTGAGCCTTCTATTACCAATACTTCTCTATTATTATTATTATGTTCTATAGCTTTCTCCCATTCTTTCCTTAAGTTACACAGTCCCATTCTTTAACTCACCCTCGGTGACATTCAGTGCCTGAAATTTCTGAGATCTAGTTATTTCACTCATTTTTGTTGAATATGTGTACCTCTCCTTACCCTTGCTTCTTTTCCAGGCCATTGCCCAGGCATTGCCCCTTCTGTCATTCTTCTGCTTTTGTACTATGCCTTCAGAGAACTCATTTTGCAAGTAATCCCAGCTTGTCCTCCTTTCCTGTTGTCATTGCTCCCTTTGTGTTTGACACTAATCGTGTGTTGTCTATTAACCTGTCATATCCATTGATCTTCCTAAGAAAATCAACCTGTCTCTTTAATTCTACTGTCTCGAGCACAACTAACTGACAATATTCACACAAAAAGTGTTTTTGATTCTCCCCAGTCTAATAGCCAGGAATACTATGTAGTCGATATATTCCATTATATGTATTTCAAACTCCACAGTTACCTCCAGAGGTGAAACAGTTCACAAATAGTGTTCATTTAACCTCCCAAAGGTCTCAGGTAAAAGCAACCAAATGCTGAGACTGAGGAAAGTTTTGGGGACGCCTTAGTATTTCATCTTCCATTTAAAAGAAAACATAAAGGATCATTCCTTATTCTCCTAACTCTGGAATAACTGAATCCATAAATATTGATAACACATCTTTTGCTTTTCTCTTGGGCTTAGATAACAATGGAAAATCTGGCCTTTTAAGCCTGAATTGGAGAGAGCTTGGGTGATGTTATATATACTACCACATACAAAATTAATGGCAATGGGTAGAGTTTTATAACAGTGCACCTAGATGAGACTTACGCAGCCAAGCAACTGGTATTTTTGGCACTTAATACACAGTTTGTGCATTATTTCTTTTGCTCTTCACTGTGTACATGTAAGCTCAATATACATGCATATGCTTATGCATCCATGGTGCTCACGTGGCAAAGAGTAACAGAGTTGCGAAATGTGTACAAGTGCCAGAAGACCCCTTATGCCACTAGCAGTAGCATAACAAGGGCAGTATTGCAGAAAGTATAAGCCCCAAGCACTGACTGGGAATGTCTACATGTGCATTTATGCCAATTTAAATTTACTGCACAGTAAGTGGGAATAGGCCAAAGTCTACACACACAGGCATTAGAGCACATTAATGCTGTGTGTGAACTGACTTGGGACTAAAGTTAGTTCCAAGTCCGTTCATACACACAGCATTACTGTGCAGTAAAGTGTCTACATGTGCGTTATTGTGCAGTAATTAATTGGGCATAAATTTGATACCTTCATGATGCAGTCACCATATTTACTGCACAGGATGGGTGTGCATGTGTTAATGCGTGCCTGTACTGTGCAGTAATTTTGGTTACTGCGCAGTAAATATGCATGTGTAGACACGCCCATGATGAGGGGGAACAAGAATCATTCCCCTGGGAGTCTTTGCTACAGTAGGGATAGACTTGCACTACCTATGGCTAGGCAGGAGCAGTGTGAGTGAAGTGAGCAGAATGGTACCCTCTCCCCTAGGGAAGCCTTTGCTAGAAAAAGCACAATATATTTGTAAGTTGGGGAGGGAGTGAACCAGGAACCAAGGTCAGTTTCCAGGGCACTCCCAGGGAGCAGCAGCAGGGACCTGGAAAGATAAACCTTCCTTTCCCCTCAACCACAAACCCCCTGGACTACAGCGGTTTGCATACCCTTGCACCCACCCCAACAGTGGGTACTCAGTGAGCTTCCTATGCCTCTGGCAGGAGGAAAAGTGCAATTTAAATGCATAAAGAGAAGATAGAATAACAACTGATATGTGCTACTGCATATTCTGTAAGACGGTGGGGGGGTAAGCAGGCATTTTACCCTCTGCTTATATACATATACATATACATTAGCTGATTTGTTTCAGAGGAGATTCAGCCTGATTCAGTGGCTGAATCTCTGAATCGGATTGGGAGACCCATTAAAAGGTCCAAATTGAAACAGAAGTCTTCGAATTGTTTTGGAGAGATTCAGAGATTTGGAAGGCTTGCAGCAAATAGAAACTGAGAAGAGGGAGGAGGATGGGGTGATCTTCCATATATGGAAAAGTGGGGGAAAGACTACTGTGATATTGACTTCCGTAGCTGGCCAGTGACTGTGATCTTTCTCTGAGTTCCCTTCCAATCACAGTGCTCTGGGGGAGGGACATAGAAACAATATATAAAGCTGTGTCTGAAGTGATCTGTGCCTTTTGTGAGCTGTGTCTCTTGGAGCATCAGCATCTGAAATGCTGTGGCTTGCTAGCTAGTCTCTCTTGTAAGCTGTATCAATTCTTTCCTACCTACCCTTGCCTAGAATCCCTATTGTTATTCCTTTCCATTCCTTTGAACTTATTCTTCCCTCCAAATCCTCTTATTTGTTCTTGTTAGTTTGTCTTGATTCTTTCCCCCCCAGAAAAAGGAATCTGTGTTTTCCCATCACTGTGCAGGAAAGCACAACATATATTACACACACACACACACATTTTGTAGTACACCAAACATTATAAATTTGTGATGGAAAGGCAGGTGCCAGGTCTTCTGGCAGGGGACGTAGAGGAGGCAGAGGGAGAGCTGCAAGTCCCCCTATGCCCTAAACATAGATTCAACCTCTTTTCTGGCAGCAGTGAGTCTTCTGCTGTTAGTGGGAGCAAGGAGGTGGTAGCTGTGCCTGCACCTGCACCACCACCACCACCACCACTAACACCATTAACCAGCAGCAGCAGGACATTCTCCACCCCAATTTCAGTTCCCAGCATGAGCCTTCCAGTGCTAGAAGAGGAGCTGGATCTAGAAGCAGAGGAGCCCAGGGCTATAGTAAAGGAAATTCTGGGGAAGGAGGAGGAATCTGAATTTGTGCTCCACACCCCTCAAAGCTCCCCTATATGTAGGTCTCCTTCTCTGGAAGGCACTTTGGAGGAGGTTGTAGGGCCAGGTAGCTCAGCTCCTCCTGTTGTTCTCCGTCTGTCTGGTGAGGAGGGGGATGAGGCAGGATCCACACCCTCAATCCAGAAGTGGGTGGGTAGTGTAGTGTGGGATCATTTTGAGGTGGTAGATGATCCCAGGTATGCTACCTGTCAGTACTGCTGAAGGCAGATCAGCCAGGGCAAGGAGGTGAATCATTTCACCACCACGGTGATGCTACTGCATCTCAGGAGGCAGTACCTCCTTGTCCTTGTTCCTGATCATCCTGGCACCAGTGGGAGCATGCCCAAAAAGAAGTCCTCTTGCTTCAAAGCCCCCATTCCCAGAAGAAGAGGCAGGCCACCCTGGAACAGTGGGGGAAAGGCGGAGACAAAGACGCCATGTTCCAAAGGTGAGCAAGGTCACCCACAGCATTGAGGGGATGCTTGCTGTGGATGGCCAGTCCTTCTCTTTTGTTGAGCATCCAGGGTCCAGGCATCTCATGGTGTTCATGGACCCACCATACAAAGTGTCCACATGCATCACCTTTAGCAGGACGATGGTGCCCTCCCTGTCTGAGGCACTCAGGGAGTACTTGAGGAAAGAGCTGTGGAAGGCAGGTCCGCAGGTAGCCTTGCACTTCGCCTCAGACATCTGTAGCAGCCGGGGTGAAGCTCATGCCTACCTCTCCCTCACAGGGTACTGGTGCAATCAGTCAGGGCATTGGTGGGCTCTCCTTTAAGCAGAGGTGATGGATGAGTCCCACACGGCAAGGGAGATCAGGGCACCCATGAACTCTGTTGGCATTTGCTGTGTGGCGCACAAGTTCCACCTCATAGTCAAGGATGTCTTGGAGAGGGACTGGGCTCCCAGTAATGGCACCATCACTACCAGCCAGCTCATTTCAAAATGCAGGAAGGTGGCAGGCTACTTCCACCAGAGCATCAAGGTGGGCAAGATGCTGCAGGACAAACAGGCAGAGCTGAGCATTCTGCAGCACAAAATCATGCAGGATGTGGAGACCTCAGTGGAACTCCACATACCTGATGCTGGAAAGGCTGGTGATCAGAAGGCCATCCATGAGATGGCCTTGGTCCAGGAGACTGGGATCAGTGGCCCCCTTAACAAAATGGAGTAGGATACCGTCTTCCAGATCTTGGTGGTTCTTAAGCTGGTCCTTGAGGCCACCAAGAGCCTCAGAGCTGGCAATGGCCTCCTTAGCCAGGTGGTCCCCATAGTGAAGGAGCTTGAGAATGAAATGGAGAAGTTCCAGGGGATTGATGTTCCTGGCTGGGGTAAGCCGCTTTCACAAGAGGTGCAGGCATTGGTGATGTAGCTGAAGGAGGGCATCAAAAAATGGCTGGATCCATTGCAGTCCAGTACAGTCCATATGGTGGTGGGCATGTGTGACTCAAGGGTGAAGAGGAGCATCTGCAGCAGCAAAACCCTTGATCACTGGATGGAAGTGCTAGTGAACAGAGTCAGGGAGGCAAAAGGGCAGAGATGGGGGTACATGGAAGAGGGGGATCCACTTTCCCATGCCAGCACTCCAACCATGAGCCAATCTCCTCCACCACAGCTGCTGCCAATGTGGGCCAAGGGCATAGCTTCAATGTTGGGGTCGAGAGGCACCAAACCCCGCCATCCAGCAGGTAGCATGGAGCATCCACAGGAGCGTGGTGGGGCCTTCCACGTGCTCAGCAGCAAACCCAGAAGTGGACTGGAAGTACTTCTGGTCCACTTCCAGATCTACCGGGGAGTGAGGTGGGAGCCCCCCACACCTCCCCAGCTTGGCAATCAGCCACAGAGGTACCCCAGGTGCCCCCCCCAGACCCAGGAGGCACCAGTCACTGAGCTGGGGGAGGCACGAGGGCCCCCCCCATACACTCCCCAGCACACCTGGAAGGGGACTGGAAGTGCTTCTGGTCCATTTCTGGGTCTGCTGCTTAACGTGCTGGGGAGCCCCTTTGCTTCTGTGGGATGTACTATGCACCCCAGCATTGCAGCACTCATGAGCCCCTGTTACCTAGAGGTATGTAGAAAAAACATTTAAAATTGTGTCTATGTCCGAATCTCTGAATCTTTTCGAATCTCTCCAAATTGATTCGGAGGGTTCCGATTTGATTCAGAGAAATTAAAGTGTCCTCTGATTCAATTCAGATTCAGAAATTTGGCCACCAAATTGGGCTGAATCTCTGCCAGATTGAATCAGGAACCAAAGCTTTGCACAGCCCTAATTTACATATACATAAAAATATACATATACAGAAAAATATACATATACACATACAGTAAAAGCTCTGTTATCCAGCATCCATGGGGAATCAGGGATGCCAGTTAAACAAATAGGCCGTGTGCCAGGGGACAGGGAGTGGGGTAGGGAAGTCAGCTTGACTTCAATACCTAAGAACCTACTACAACAACAAATTAAAAAAGATTCAGTTTGAACTATCCAAACACTTTGGAACATTGGGAGAAAGGGACAAGTTCTGCTTTTTTCTTTCCAAAAGCTGAGAAGAAGACCTCAGCTCACGGCAGTGAAACTGTAAGTGGGACTTCTGGTTTTGCTTTTGCTGTGTCTCTTGAAAGGAAGATTTGTATTGACAGATGCCGGTTAATGGAGCATTCCAGATGGTGAAGTGCTGGATAACACAGCTTCTGCTGTACATATACATATACATATATATATATATATATATATACACACACACACATATACATATTTGTGCTTACTTATCATCTTGAGCAACAAAAGAAACAGCAGTAGATTTTCTTTCTTTGTTCTGAGGTGGCTTATTTCATAGATTTAATAGATTTCTATAGAGCATGCCTTATATCTGTAAATGTAAATGACATGGAATTGGACCTCTGCCCTAAGACTACCCAATCCTATAGTAAAACTTTTTATTAGACTTCTTACAGAGGCAGTGGCAAAATTTATTCAGAGGATGACAGATTCTGAAGGTGGGGAATACAAAGGAGAAGGGAATTTGTGGTAGGTAATCTGTATTTGCTGGATTTGTATTTTCAGTTATGCCATAGATGACAAAAAAACATGGCAAGCCCCCCCACTCCATAGGACTTTCTACAAACTTTAATAAATTAATTATTAAAAATGAGCCATCAGTTAAATAAATTAGAAGTTGGTGTCACTGCAAGTCAAAGTTCTGACTGGTTGAATGGCTCAACTCTTTGGTTCCCTAACTCAGATTGTTAATATTTTTTTTAAACACATTTTTATAAATTCCTGACTTGCTGTTTTAATCTCCAACAGTTATTCTTTTCTGTAGAGAAATCTGAATACCTATCGGAACACTGCCTTTTATGTTCTAAATACGGTTTTTCTCTAGTCTGTTTTCCAGTGAATTTACCTACATACAGCAAAGTGAGCCTGCTAAAATACGGATTTAATAAGGGTAGAGTTCCACTTTATATGAAAACAAAAGATCATATAGATCACATAGAGCCAAACCTCTAAAAATCACGTCTCTGCTAAAAGAATGGTCTTTTAATACAGCAAAGTCATCCCAATTAGATTTATGTTTTAAAGGTAAATTTGTTTTCCCTAAACAAATATCATTTTGGAAGTCTTCTAAAAAGAAACAGCTAGAAAAAAAGGCACTAAACTCTGACTTTTTTAAGTATGTGCCCATCATATCAAGATTAATTAGGTTCATTTTCATTGTCTTAGTGCCCTTCAGCATCTTTTGGACTAAACCTAAAAGGTAAACAAAAACATTTATCTGCACTCTATATTTTAGGATAGACAACCTATCAGACTTTAAGTCATTGTCAGATACAGAGCTCTCACAAAGGTAGGCATAACTCTTCCTTCCTTTCTAACCTAAAACATCTTCTTTGGTGTCCCTTTCTATTCTCTTTTCAGAAAGCCCTTCAACTATTCTTTGACAGACTAAATACCTAGTGGATTTTGAGGGTTTTTAGTTTTATCTGCTGAGAGCATCCTTCTCATCCTCTCTTTTAAGATCCAGATTCTGATTTTTTTGTAACAGTGAAGCTTCTTTGCACAGGTTATTAATATTCTTTCTTCTTGATGTAAAAGCAAGTTTGTATTTCCTTGCTGTTTGCAGATTTTTGTGGGTGTAGGCAAGGAGCTTGAAGAACAGGGTGAGAGTTTGTGGGAGGTCTGAATTAAACACATGGTTAGTATTGCAGTAGTGTCTAGAGCTCCAGTCAGGAGTCATGACCTCTGTCTGCAAAGTTCTGTAACCCAGAGTTTGTAATCTAAAGCTGTCTGCAATATGCTGAGCATGACAACCCTTGCAGTCAGAACAAAAAAAGAACAAAAAACAGATAAAGGGATGGTAGGGAATGCTACACGTGAGAAAGGTCAAGATAAAGGCAGGCATATGCTTAGTGCCAGTAAGTTTCAATACATTTCCTTTGGGTTTTCAGAGTATCAGTTGTTCTTGTCTGTACTCTTTTGTGTATATTTTTGTCTTTTATGTGCATTTTTCCTGTTCCTCTCTTTCTCCCTTCCTTCTTCCCTTCCTCTCTTTCCCGTTTTTCCTACCATGATTATTTCCGCACAGATTGATCTCTTGTGGGGATATATTCTGTGGGTTTCCTTCAGACAAGATACGTATTCCCAGAGTGTAGGAGAGTTGAACATTTACTTAGGAACCAGTTGCAAACACCATGGCTAAGTACAGTCAAAAAGTCCAAGGCCGAATTGATTTAGTCTTTGTGGGTTAGTCTAAACTGCACATATTAAATTCAAACAGAAGTGAACAGACATTTACCTTTGTTTCAGGAAATGCAGCCACATGCCTGTAGTGGCTCAGGCCAGACGCCAGAGGGCACTAGAGCACAGGTCTCTGGGACTTAGCCAGCATGGGCTGTGTGTTCACTTTCTCTTCCTGGTGCCCTCAAAGTCTCCGGGATTTGCAGTCCAGAATCACAACAGAAAAACTCTGCAGGGTTGCTCATCACTTCCTCTTTCTGCTTCCAAGTGCCTCTAGGATTTGTAGCCCATGGTCACAGCCAGCAGTAAGTTTGAGAAGGAGAAGGGGTGTTTAACCCCCTCCCTGGCCCCAAACCCTAGTGGGGCTTTGTCTGGGGAGGGGAAGTCCCCACCTTGCAGCAGACTGCTCTGTCCCCAGCCAGGCTTGCCTCTCCCCACACCCTTGCTAGCCAGCCCTCACTGCTCCAGCTAGGGAGCAGAGGGGTAGGGCCAAACTTTCTTTGCTGGAGTAGACAGCATAGCCCAGCCCAGGACTGAAAATCATGCTGGGATGCTGGGAGAGTCTGATTTAATTTGAACCAGGAAGGGGTCTGGGACAGAAGTTTCATAAACCAGTTAAGTCTGATACTGCATTCAACCAGGTTTATCTTAAACCAGTTTCAGCCATTGTGAAACTGGTTAATGTGCACTGAATTTCTGTTCTGTTACACGTTTAAACCAGTTTCTGATCACTTAAACTGGTTTGTGTGTAACCTCTGTCCCTAGCCCATAGGATACATTTAGTCCTTTTTCTACGCACTCCATTAGGACTTATGTAGTGCTTTCTTCTGATCTGCATTTGGGCCTGTATGTTCATTTTGTGTTGTTTAGTCCTAACTACTGAGTACACTTTCAAAGAAAGTTTAAAGTTTTCTGGCATTTAGTATTACACTTCATGAACTATATTTATTAGTTTATTTTATGCAATGATGTACATTGGAGAAAATATTCTTCCTGACCTATGTGGCAATCAGCCTATACTCTGAAGCATGACATTTGATTACCCTGTCTTAGCTTGCAGAACTGCAAATGTTATTAATGGTCATAAAATTATCCAACCCTTTTAAAAATCAGACACAGTATTTGACTTGATGACCTTCTACAGTCATGAAATCTACAATCTGATTGAAATGATATCAGTCTGGAGTATCTGAGAAAGCTTTTGTGCAAGTGTCACAGTTCTTCCATTGAGGTGGAAAAGAATCTTAATGAGCTGTTATGTAGTCAGAGTAAGTATATTAGATTTTTTCTGTTCTCGATATTTGCACACCATGTAGATCATCAAATGCAAGTTTTGGGGAAAGCTTTCATTTTTCCTTTACAGTAAACAGGATTAGGTTTGTAAGTGTATTAGTAACATGCATTATGTTCTATATAGTAGAAGCTGCCCAAAATCAGTCCAAGCTGCCTGGCCTATTTGTGTATATTTAATAAATATGGGACCCAAATGTACCTATGCGGCTTTTTCATATGATTTTTGTTACTCAAATAACAAAATTACACACTTTCATATGTGAAAGCTTACAAAAGTGCTGGTAGCCTTCTGAATCAAGCTAGTGCAGTAGAAAAGTAGCCTCCTGTTAGCTTTGATGCTTAATGATGACAATGTCTGAAATGCTGTTTAACAGTGGTGCTCAGACTTTTTGCCTGGTGGGCTGGATTGGTACTGCTTGGTTAGTCCATGGGCTGGACTCAGTGGGCACCATCCAGCTGTGTGGAAGGATGCAGGGGTCAGCCAGTCCCAACATAGCCATACAGGGGAAAGGAGTTTGACCCAGCCCCATGGAGAGGAAGGGGATGTTAGACAGCCCTGCAGGGGTGTAAGTAGGGGGAACAAACTGGGTGTGGCCAGGTCCCAATATTGTTTTACAGAGAGGGAAGTGGAAACAGTTCAGCTCTGCCTGAGGGCGGAGGTGGGGGTGGGGAGGAAGGGAACATGGTCAGGCCCCAACCTGGTCCCATGAGGGAGGGGGTATAGGTATAGCTTAGCCCCAGTGAGAGGGAAGGGGGTGGCCAAGCCCTGTTGGGGGAGGGGGCAGGGCCAGGCCTCAAATTGGCTTTGCAGAAAAGTGAGGGGGTATGGCTCAGCCCTTTGCAGGGTGTGGCCAGGCCCAAATCCAGCCCCATAGAGGGAAGGAGACATGGTCCAGCCCCAACAGGAGGGAAGAGGATGTGGCTCAGCCCCAACCCAGCCCTGAAGGGTATGGCCTGGTGCAGATCCAGAATTGTGGAGGGGTTGGCCTGACCCCCATGGGGGAAAGGAGTTCCAGCCTGGCCCAGCTACAGCCAACTGTATGGGACTTGGGGTTTACGAAGCTGGCAGTGCATTCCACATTAATGGCCACTTCTCCCCTGCTGTTAAATTTCTGGACCCCTGAGGAGACCCAAAGGCCGTTGTGATGGCTGATGCAATGACACTTATTCCATCCTCCATGCATGATATACCAGCAGCTCCAACTCTCCCCAAACCATTGACAACACCTCAAGCTATATGCAACCCACCACAGTTACATACTTGCAGTTTAAAAAGTTTGCCTAACATTAGGAGTTTAGGAGACATATTTACTAAATGAAATAAAGGTGGGAATGTTAATCTGATTGTATTATTCATTTCGGTTGAATTAAAAATCCCTATTTTCTAACTTACCTGAAATTTCTGTTTGCTAGGCTGTATGCTTTAGAGTGTAGTTTTTATTACAGAACCAGAGCCTAGCTTGTTTCAGAGTTCACACAGGCCTTAGCTATATATTCTTTTTTCACCATTTTTCCTCCTCTTCTCCCTCTTCTCCATAAATGGGCTGTGAAACTGCTATCAACTTCTTGTTTTCCTAGATTACTCCAGTTACAGAGGGAGGGATCATAAACCATTTTCTCTAGTGGAGGCCTCAAGGTCAGAGTGACATTTTACTTTCATCAATTTCCTTTCAAGCTGAGTTGCAATGGAAGATCAACTGTGAATTACATCAGAGCTGTTGTGTTATTACTAGACTTTTGCTAACTGTGGTGTGTATTGATAGATACTATTGAAACGGGCACTTCAGAAATAGATGTAAAAGTGAACTAATACCAAAATTTAAAGATAAAGGAGAAGGGTATAAAAGAGAGTTTTGGATATACCGACTTTAGACACGTAGTTGTATACTTTCTTTAATTGCAGACAAAACTGTTGTTGGCTCTTTGATTTCATGTTACATCTGAAATGGCCCTGTATACTCAATCTTTTGATGCATGTATCTCCTAAAATTTTCTAATTTGGCAAAGATTAAATGTTGTAGACTCTTGTACTGTGAACTGAATCTCTCAGACACCAATTAACATTTCATTCCTGAGACTAGTCGATTTGTTATTTGCAGCTGTGGCCAAATTTGCGCATTTGAACTTTAAAGGCTTTGTTTGCATGGTCTGTAGCACAGCAGAAAATGACAAAAACAGCTAAATCCTCTGTAAATAACATAAGCTAGAAAGTGCTAGCCTGTTGCTGAACTAATTTGATCCCTTTCTCTTCTGTTGAGAGCTTTGCTCATTTTGCTGCTGTTTATAAATATCTATGATGTATAGTGTAATTGAAAGCCATTTAAATCTAAAGGGAAAAAATTGGGAGACACTAATGAGTTAAAAGAGGGCAATAAAATATATAATGAAAAGTTTACTTAAGAAATAGTCGAGTAACTAAAGAACAGAAAATGTCCTGGAGCAGAATCTCAGAAAACATAAACAGATCCACAGATCAGTCTTTATTTTTGTTCTATTTGTGAATTGTTCCTCTTGGCTTTTTAATTGGTTATTTTACTCAGACATACATTTTTCCCCTACAAAAATGTAAGCAAGATTTCTGTTTTTTAAAAGAAGTATTCTCTTTAATCACAAAGTTTTGTGAGGCATGCTGCTACATTTGTGCCACATCAAATGCTGATGTGACGCAGTAGAAAATTCATTGAAGCTGCTTAGATTTAAATGAAAACATATTTATTTGTGGCTTAGTGAGACTTGTCAAGGCACACTGAAGATATTCTATCCAAATTCATGAGAGTGGAAAGCAGTCACGGACTTTGGAAATCTTAAAAAATAACAAGTAGAAGTTTATTTTAGGTGGGGGAAGTGCTATAGGAAAGGCCTTTTGTATAGAAAGATGCTCAGTCTTTTTTGGGCAGCTACCCACTTTCTGAAAGAGCAGGGGTGCCACAGTCCAGCCCTGGCTAGGTTGTTTTTCCCAACAAGTAGTTACTTGTTTCAACAGTTCGCAGGGCTTTAGGTCCCATTTTGTTCCCTCGTATTGTGCAACCTTATGGACAAAGGAACTGTCACCACTATTTCAGTTGTTCCTTTTACTGCTGATCATGATACACCCACCTCTATACTACACAAGGATTTCTGAAAAGAGCCTTAAATTCCTGTCTGTCTTTCTTTCCACCACATTTAGTAACTATGAGCTTTGATATGGTACTACTATCCCATTGATTCTGTGGACTATATATCTTTTCTATAACTTCTTCACTGTTAGAACAGTGAGGTAGGGGAAAAGACTTTCTTGGGAAGCTGTGGACTCATTCACTGGAGGTGTTCAAGAGGGTGGACAATCACTGGTTGGGAATGATCTAGGTGCAGCTATGCCTATGTTCTACTTTGGGTATTCCCATGCTTCTGGGCTTTGCTGGTTGCCACATAGACCTGGGAGGAAATTTTTTGCCAGTCCTTCCCCTTCACTGCTACATGTGTCAGAGTTTTTGAAGCCTTCCTCAGAGGCATTGGGAGCTGGCTGTAGCCAAGTCTGGGGATTTTGACTAGGATGTGCCAGTGCTCCTTCTGAGACTTAGATGTTTCTGGCTAAAGGGTCTTGCCCTTCCACTCAGGGTTAGACCGATAGCCATATTTGGGGTCGGGAAGGAATTTTACCCTATGGTCAGATTGGTATGGGCAGTGGGGGGTTTTGCCTTGCTCCGTATCAAAGTGCATGGCCCTTTTCCTGGGATCTCTTAAACATATGCTAAGAACCTTCACAGCAGCAGGACATTGGCTGCTGCAGTCCCCTTACTTTATCTGTGGCAGTTTAGGATGTTATATCTGGTTGTGTGTCAGGGTTGATAATGTAGGTTTGCAAAGAGGTTAGATTTGTATAGGATGGTTTGGATAGTGATGATCTCTCCTCAGGTAGGAAGTTGGACTAGATGACTTATAGGAGGTCCCTTCATTCCTACTTCTCTATGATTCTATGATTTCTTTATTATTGTTTTTGATCAAAGTGTTATTCCAAGAGATGTTATTCCTTTTTATCCCTTGGGCTCTATGGGAGCAATTAAACTAAATCTAAAACAATAAAGTAATAAAAGACTGCATTTCATCAAAATAAATAATTAACCTCCCTATCATAAACCTCAGTACACCAGAAGTATGAGAGAAAGCTTTTGAGTCTGGCAGCCCTCTTGGAGAATTCCCGTCTGTTCTCTCACACTTATATTAACAGGGCTCCAGCTTGAGCATCTTCTGGGAATATAAGTGTAGCAGTCTGACCTTGGGAGAAGTTTGTGCTCTCAGGTAATGAGATCTCTGACTTCTTTCGGGCTTTAAAGTGATGTAGCTTTTTGATAGAATGTAGCTTTTTTGTATATGATGCATTCAAAATCCAAGAATTTGAATGTGTCATATACAGACAGTCCTTGACTTACAACGTTTTGAGTTGCAACGTTTCACACTTACAACGTTTATAAATAGGCACCCTGGTTCAACTTTATGACACCAGTTTCAACTTTACAATGCTTGATCTGATGCCATGCCAGCGAACAAGTTTGTTGTGTTGCTCATCTTGGAGAACATCTGTCCAAATTTCCTTGGACACTTTCTTTAAGAAAGCAGACAAGACTCCAGAAAAACCTGCAGTCAAGCCTTCTGAGAAGAATCCAGCCAAGAACCCTTCAAAACATCCAACCAAGAGCCTTTCAAAAAGTCCAGCAAAGTCACCTCAAATAAGTCATTCCAAATCAATATGATTGCTGTTTACAATATAAATACATTAATGTAGCTATATTACTCATCTATAATTGATCAAGTACAAAATTCTGGGGTATTTTTGGTGAAAATAGGGTATTGGGCCTTGGTTCAGGAACAATCCCCCATTTATAACATTGTTTCTTATGAGAAAATTGGTTCTGAGTTGCAATGTTTTGACTTAAGATGCACGCGGTTTTCAGGAACCAATTGTGTCATAAGTCTGAGGACTGCCTGTACACAAAAAGCTACATTCTATCAAAGTAAATGTTTCAAGCACTGGACTGAATGATATGTAGTAGAAAGTTGAAGCAAGTGAACATTTAGTGACAAATTAATTCCTATGCATGTTGGCCTTCCAAAATCGATGCCGAGTGAGCTCTTTTGCAAGCCATAAAGGATACCATGGTTCTGTCATGAAAAATAGACTCAGTTTCTTCCAGGAAAGAACAGTCCCTAGCACAGCACTCGGAAAGCCTCAGTATTTCATATGCTATTCCCTTAATTGCCTTAATTGCTCTCCTCAGTTACAAAGATTTCTCATCCACAGTCTATCCTACTAACAAGTATATCATACTTATCTTGCCTCTCCCCCAAACTTTCCCCCTTGCACTCTCTGGCCACAAGTTAAATATATTAGCCAAGATTTTTAATGGAATTCCTGAAAGGGTTCATGTAATTTTCCTGTAACAAGACAGAAGAGTTTTAATAGGCTTGTAATTCCAGGGAAAGGCTTTAAAATTAATACCAGGTTCAAGAAATGTGTCATATTGATAGTTCTTGATGTGAGTAAAGAATAGGTATAGTACTAATCCATACATACATAAACATTGAACCATAATTGTTCCCTTCCTTCTCTCTCTGGCACTTGAAAATGTGCAGAACATCAGGCTGACTGTTGTGTTCACTATTCAAATAAGCATTATTTCTTATTCTTCTGAGTTCTCCTTTGTTTATAAGTCACATTCACCATGGTTTGGAGTTTGTATCTGAGGTTACCATATCACAGGATGCTAATATGTGGCTGGGTCAATATGAAGAAAACACTTAGCAATAGCTTTTTATTACTTGTAAAAAAAAGTCCTTCTATGTATTATGTCATTTTCACCAAGCTTGTTTTGCAGCCTTGAGAAGTAGAAAGACTCAAATCATCTGGATTTACAGGGTAGTGAGAACCAAGGAACAATGGGAAAGAGGATGTTATTGCCTTTGAATTTGTGGGTGATTGAGTTGAATGTTAAAAGGGTGCAGGATTTATCAATGAAAGGAGTAAAAACAATTACTATAGCTATCGTGTGGAAGCTGCAGTGTGGAAAAACATACAAAATATGGCTTGATTGTGAGATTAATGTAATTGACTAACATGCACCCCTTGGCAAATGTAAGTATACTTCCCTTTGTCACTGGAATGAGGACAAGAAATGCATTTTTTGTCTCCTTAGGGTTATGGTGTGGAAACAGCATTTTGATTCAGATGTGCAACATGGAGATAAGTAGTAGCAGCATCTAACAACTGTCCCAACAATCTTTAATTTGCTATTTACATCTGTGTACATAAAGTATTATTTCAAGGCATTTCAGCCACAACTTGCACCCCCCAAAAATGCATGTCAGAGTAATTTTAAATCCATTCTATTAACAAAGGCATAGATTTTACTGAAAAGTACAGTAATAGGAACAGACAAGAAGTAGTGAAAAGAAAGATAGATTTTCTATGTGTTAGTTTAGTTCATTTATACAGAAGCATTTTAACACAGTAGGTGTTTTTTAAAAACTATGACCAAGGGCTGTAAATGCCTTTTAGCATGTCCATGACATACATTAATAAAAAAGGCAGTGTGTTTGCCTTCAGGGGTGATGGACTTTAATGCTCTTATCCTCCCAGTTCTCTTGGTTCATTGTCTGTTCTCTTTTAAACTAGGACATCTATTGTATAGCTGGGCATAAAGAAGGGGAAATGTTTCATCCTCTTATATGGAAGTCCGTGAGGTATAGTCAAAGACAAGAATAAGTAAAAGATGTTTTGTCTTATGATGAATAAGAATTAGATTCCAATATCATGCTGTCAAGTTTTACCATTCCATCCCTTTATTTAGGCTTCGTTCTATAGCACAAGGGTTTCAAATCCCATTCATCTTTAACTTCAAGGGTAAATGCTTTCTTTATCAGCAGAAAGAACAAACTTAAACCAAGTGTCACACACATTTGGAAATTCACAGTAAACCTCATAATGAATTTTAACCCCCAAGTGGCAGAAATCTGAACTCATGACCATAAAAGCAAGATACTGCTTACTAATGTGTGAAACCCATGTGGAGATATCTGTTTGCTGTCCTTATGTTGCTTACACTATTAAAAATACTTTCATATTAAAGCTGTCTGACCCAGAATTTGAAAGTACAGTTTCTGAATGTATTAGGAGGGTTAATTCCCTGGAGCAGTCAGTATTCTTTAGTGATGAAAAGTATTGAAAAGGCTATTACTTGCTTCAATGCATGGGTAGCACCAAAACATTCAGAGGTTGAACTTTTTTTTTAACATTGTAAATCTATTTTTGTGGTTAAATTGAAATGGAACAAGACAGTATGTTGTGTTTTACAGTGAAAATAATATGCTATTCTGATGATGCACTAAACTTGGGAATTTCACTTAGATCCCAGTCATTTAAAATCCATATTTTTGAAAATGGTAAGCTGTGCATACAATATTCAATATTAGTTGACAAGAAAGCAGATGGACATATCAAATATTGTAGAAAGGTAGGTGGAATACATAGTAGGAGCACTCTAATGACATTTGCTGATGATTCAAAGAAGAAAGGACAAAAGTACACAGAAAAACTACTAGGTTGATCAGGGGAACTGGGACTGGGAGGGGAGAGGAGATTATGGATGGTATTTTGTTCTTTCTGGTCATCTACATGACTGTTTTTGGATATCTGTAAGGAATTTTTGGTATGTATGCATCCAGAGGAATTCTAGCACTGGACACATAGGCAACCGTGTACAACTATGTAGTCATGCTGGCTTAATACGTGTGGTAGCACATCCTTTACATGCACAGTTGGACATGAAAACGGAGGTACCCAGAGCCCATGACTACTGGTCTTAGAAAAGGGTGCGTGGGTGTTCTCTCTTGCCCCCATAGCTCAGCAGCTAGGGCAGGTTTGGCCAACCTGCAGCATGAGGGCCACTGAGCCTGGGGAACCTCTGTGTGTAGCCTGTGGCAGATCAGGGAAGAGGCAGGCAGCACAGTAGCAGATAAGGAAGGACAAAGCGGTAACCAGAAAGTAGAACAGGAGATTGGCAAGCAGCATAGAGTACAGAGCAGGAAGCAGAGCAGTAGATTGAACAGAGGAAGGGGATTCAAGTGGCACAAGTGGGTGCCTGCAAGGATAATTTGTGGCATGCAAACAAAAAATATTTTCCCTGCATCCCCCCTCCCTGGGCTAGAGTACTCAACTTAGATACTAGAAACCTTGCTCCCCAACATCCAGGGCTAGCACAACACTGTATCCTCAGGTCAGTTTTGGATAATCACGTGAGATGTAAGAGGTCCTGAAGGTTTGAACAAGGACTTCTTTTGCTACTAACACAGAACTCTGTGGTGCACACAGCTGGGGCACTCTAACCACCTCTCTAAAGGCTAGTGTCATCTTTTGTGCTCCTTTTGAGGCTTTTGTCTCACCCCTGCCTAGCCAAAAGCCTGGATCCCAGTTTTTGTTCTCAGGACCATGCTCTGATATTAGACATTCACTGGATAACAACATAAATACTTCTGAGAACAAGGAACAGAATCCAGGAGCCCCTATTCCCAGATGAGAAACCATGATCAATAACTGTAAGAAATTCCAAGACAAGGTTCTTTGGGTAAATGTGGTATCTTTTATTAGACCACCTAAATAGTTGGAAAAAAATGTTCTTTGCAAGCTTTCAGGCACAAACACCCTTCTGCAGGCATAGGGAGTCTGCTGTTGTTTTGTGTTCTTCTGAATGGACTAGATGACAATATGAAATTCCAATGACATTTTATTAACCACAGCATGAAACCTGTCTGTCTCCCATATAGAAGTTTCCCTAGACAAGTTTTCCATTTTGCCCTATGAAGTATAGAGCCACATTTTCCTCCTTCCACATAAATAGCCAGTCATCCTATTCTCCAGAATAGTTTGATGGTCTGCAGTGCACGCCAAACTTCTTATGCTTAATTTATTCAAACATTGATTGATAAGCCCTGAAATATTGTTAGTGACATGGAAGGGGTAATGCCATTTGCTTCACTTTGCAGACTCAGTCCTTCCTAAATTGGTTATCATACGAATCTTTTCACAAGGTTTCTATAATACCAACTAGGTAAAATTTATGCTCATAAAATGAATAATTCCATTCTTCTTGTTTATTAGTCAGGCTCCTGGCATTGGTAAATAGGCAATTAAACAATTTCTTTTCTTTATGTCTGTCACTGTCTTGATTAATTTTGTTCTTCATATCTTGCTTTTGTGCCAAGCTTATTTGCTTTTCCTTCTCACCCTTTCCTGTTGTTGTGAATGTAATATCTTTCTCATTAGTCTATCCTGCCTGTTTTCTAGAAGACTGGTTCCTCTTTTACTGCAATGGAGGTCATCCAAATTAATTCCCTCTGTCTATTATAAGGGTGTCCACTCTCATAAAAGTAAAGTTCTCTGTGTTACTCTGCTGACCTAGCTAGTAGTTCACTCCTGGAAGCTTCTAACTTATATCTTCACTTCTGGGCAAGAATAACCTCTGAGGAGATCAGTTGGATGCTCCTTTCCTTCAGCATGCCATGCTTTCTGACGTGTTCTGTGATCTACAAAATACCTCCCCAAGTAACATTGCTAGTTCCAGGATGCAGCCTCCCCAGTGAAGCCTTGCTCTATAGAGTGTGAATCTTTAAAATCCTGCAACTATGAGTTTTTGAGAACGTACCACACTCCCATTGTTTCCATTAAGCTTTTAATATTTGCCAGGAGGAAGACCTTTGGGCTACAGGACTGCCTTTTTATTGTCCTCTAAAAGTCCTTGCAGCTTTTGTTTCCTTCAGCTACTCTGTAGCCCACTGTTTCTCAACCCATGGGTCATGACCCAAAAGTGGGTTGCAATAATATATTAAAGGGTCACGAACAAACTTTAAAAACATATCAACAAAATGAATTCTCCTTTAAAGGAGAAAAATGTGGGAAACCATGGCTTTTCCCTTGCAGGCTGGCAGAACTCTAGCCTGTGAGGGGCTGCTTGGGGCCCCTCCTGTCCCACACACTGGGAAGCTGGGGCCTGGGGTCAGAGGTCAGTGGGTCAGGAGTGAGAGGTACTGGCTCAGGACTGGCCATTGATGTTTAAAAATGGGTCACGGTGCAAATAAGGTTCAGAACGACCACTCATGTCTCCAGGGGCAGGCACAACACAAGGATGGAGCTTATCCAGCTTCTTAGAGGATAGAGAAAGCAAGGGTAGAAGTTTACTGTTCTCTCTCCTATAGATACTGCCTTTATGTAGTACATGGGCTCACTAGCACCCTTTTCTGGGATAATGATTTTCACCAGCTAATTTAGTTGTAGTTCATGGGACAACAGTTTGTTCTGCAGTGCTCAGGGCCTGAAGGTCAAACTCTGCTCTGTAATATGCTACATATGATTGGGAGTTTGTTGCAGCTTTAATTATAAAATGTGTTTTTACTTTTGTATTTAAAAAATAGAAGCTGACATTTAAAAAAGTGTTTAAAAATTTATTTAGGTTGCAAGGTCAAGGGCTTGAAAGTTAAGACATAGCAGAATTAAAGTTGCTCATGCAACCTTATGATGCTTCATGATACAGTTGTTAGGTACATGGTTACATACAAGGTTTTTTAATTAAAAGCAGTGCATCATAGTCATTATGCACAAAACGGTCCAATTAAAGCTGCACAGACAGCCACAAATGTGATATTTGAATGCTTGTTTTGCAACCTAAGTAACATTATTTTAATATCACATTTATTGTATGGGATTGGTGTGTGCATGTGTGCATGTATGTGTGCATGCACGCTCATGTGTATGTGTACATGTGTGCACATGTGTTTAAACATAATACAGCCAATTGAAAACTTGTGTGTTATTAATGCTGTCCACCCCATTAGCTCTCTGTTGTTGGCTTGAGAGTGGATGAAAATGGAGGGTCATGTATCTGAGACGTGAATCTGCCCACAAACATTTTGTATAATATGAGAAAAGTCTTCTGCTTTGTGTAACAGGAAAACTCCCACTGTGTTGTCCTATGAGTAGTGTAAAGAATAAATTGTGATACACTGGGTGCATCTATAGGAGATGCTTTACTGTAGCATAGTTTACTGTACAGTAAGTGTACATCTACACATGTGCATGCTTACTGCACAGTATATCTACACATGTGCATGCTTACTGCACAGTAACTGACACTACTCATGAGTAAATCTGCTGTCTGAAAATACAAGTAGCAAATTTACTTGTGATTAGTTATGGCACAGTAACACATATCTAGACACCAACGTGGAGCAGATTTGCTCCTGATGAGCCCTGCCACTAAGGGGCCAGCCTGAGGATAGTTCAAGGGTTCCAGGGCTGGGAACCTCTCTTGCCCCATGGCTGGGCTGCCTCTAGGGCAGCTCCAGCTTCAAGCCCTTAGAAGCCTGCAGGCATTTTGAGCCCTGGGTCAAGTGTGCAGGAGCCTGAGGCTACTCCAGCCCCTGTGTCCCCCCAGGGCAGGCTGCAGGCCAGCTGCACCAGCCTGCCTACATCCTGGCACCACTGCCTGGCACCGCAGTGCATTGCAGCTGTCAGGCCCATGCTATCCAGGCCTGCAGGGTGCTGCAGGCTCCTGAAAGGCCTGCTACGACCCAGGCCTAGCTGCAGGCCAGCTCCAGCTACCCAGAGTCAATCCCCAGCAGCCTGCCTGGAGCCTGCAGGTGCTGTCGGGCATTACCTCGCCACGTGGCCATGTGGCTCCCAGTCCCAGGCTGTGCTTCTCCTCTTATAGGCCAGGATTGCATGCTGGCCCTGCTGATCCTGGATACCAGCTGCTAGAGGGGGAGATGCTTGCACTGGAGTACCATCAGCCACCATTAACCCTGTGCAAGCCCCTAACTCGCTGGACTTGCACCTGTGGGGAACAGTTAGCGGTTGGGGTTCTTGCTGCCTGTCTTTGGGCTCTGACCCTTAGGTGCCCCCACCCCACAGCCCCCGACTCTGGGGCAGGACACAAACCACATTGTAAATAGTTTGCACAGGGAAAAGGGTGTTTTATTGTTGGTGGATGGGTTGGGTGGTAGAGGGGCTCTGTCACTGGGGAGGAGTTGGGAGGAGTGAGCTCTGTTTGTTGGGGAAGGAGTGGGGGGTCTATTTGATGTGAGGGGAATAAAAACTTATTTTTCTGAGATGTGCCTGTGGTGAGGGTGGTGCTGGGGGTGGGCAGGAGGCATGGGTAGGAGGGGTGTGGGGTCCGTGGGCTGCTGTCCAAATGGGCTAGAGTGGGGAGTGCAGGAGGTGGTCAGCCAGCAGCTCTCTCACCCAGTGCCTTGGCCCATGGAAGAGGGTGTACAGCTTGCCCGAAGCCTCAGTTGTGGGGTGGGGGGTGCATTCTACTGCTGTCACTGTCACTGCAGATGGTGTTCCCACTGCTAAGCATCCTCCACCCACCGTGCCTCCTCCACCCCGACCTTGCAGAAGAACTCCCCCCCTGGGCCTCACAGATGTTATGTAGTATGCAGGCTGCAAAGATGACCCAGGGGAGGTTTGTCTCAGTGACCTTGAGGCAGGCAGTGAGGGTGCACCAGCATGCCTTCAGGTGGCTGAAGTTGCAGTCCACCAGAGCTGGCAGGGTGAACTGCAGATCGTGCGGATATCATGGGCACTGCCCACACATATGGCACTCGTGTTCGTGAAGGTGCCATGGTGGTCCATGATGGCCTGGAGCACAACTGAGTGAAAGCCCCTGTGGGGCAGGCAGGTGACAGGGATGTGAGGGGAAGCCCCAGGCATGGAATCCTGCCACCACCACATGAGGGACATGCACTCAGAGCACGGTCTTCCCCAGCATGCCCTGGAGGGCACCGCACACCTCCAGGATGGCCTCCATGGCAGTGGCCTTGCCGACCCTAAAGAGATGGTCCACATAGCAGAGGTTGGTGGGTGTGGCCAGCTTCAGCAGTGTGAGGGCCACCTGGGTGTTAGGGGGGAGAGGTGGCCACATGGTGGTGTCCTGCCACTTCAGGTGTGGCTGGAGGTCCCCCAGGTGGTACCAGAAAGTGGCTCAGGTCATTCAGAATGCCTCCTGCCACTGCTTATCATCCCAGGTCTGCTGGATGACATGGAGCCATCACCTGTGGGCCCATATGTAGCAGTGCTGGAAGCCCTGGAGGGTAAGGGTGGCTCTGGAGCTGGCATCTAGCAGCCTGTGGCTCTGGTGCTGGCGCCTAGCAGCCTGCTAGGGTCTGGCCAGTTGGAAGGGGTCCAGGTGGAACTTGCACAGCACTGGTAGCCCTGGGATGGTATGCTGCAGCTGGGCAGGTTGTTGCTGCATATGGGGGAGCTGGAAAGGCCCAGACAGTCATGGGCCAGCTGGCAGGCAGCATGGTGGGCCAGCAGGGCCAGTGCAGTGGCCAGGAGGGGGCTGGGTGCTGGTCATTGCTGCCAGGTGCAGGGGCTAGAGCAACCATGGCACGGGGAGGCACAGGCAGCAAGGAGACAGCTGCCACATGTTGTCCCTGTGCTGTGCATGCTGCTTCTGCTGGCAGCTGCAGTCAGAGCCTTGAGCTGTCCCTAGTAGTGGCAGGGGCCCCTTGCAAGGCTGCAGGAAGTGGGAGCAGTTTGGTGCTAAGAGCAGCAAATCTGCTGCCACATTCCTGCACATGTAGACACCTGCCTGGGAGCATTCACTTGCAAGTAGTTTACTTGAAAGATCAAATGCACGTGTAGATGTGCCTACTGAATCACAGTTCACTCCAAGGGTAGAAGTAACATCTGTCCGCTACAACTGTGATCTCATCATTTTCCTGTCCCCGCCAACTCAGCTGTGCCTTCTGGTACATTGTGGCTTGAGTCTTTGCTTCCCCCATTCTCTGTCCCCTCATCACATGGTTGCACAGGAGGGCAAATAAGCCCTGTTTTTAATGCAGTGTGATCAGCAGTGCAGGGTAGAAAGAAAAGGAGACACCCTATGCCTTGATCTGCAGACAGAGCTTTGCAAAAGTGACCATTTTACTCATAAACTTTGTTAAGAAACAAAATTCTGTGTCTGTTCATGCAGAAAAACACCACAGAAAATGAGACTCTCAGTTTTTCTGTGCCTTAGTTTCCTCATTTATAAAAATGGGATAATACTAATCTACGAGGCAACTAGTTAAGCTAAATTTAGTATTGTTTTGAAGTAATGCTTTGAAGTTCTCATGTATTAGGATTTTAGGAGGAGGCACCATTGTTCACTATGTGCTTTTTCTTTGTACAGAAAGCCACAATGACATAATGTTTATTTTTGTGGGAAAAAACTCCCCAAAACATTTTTACTTTAATCCCCACCCCAAGAATTGCATTCAGTTTAAACCCCATCAAAACCACTGTGAACTTTCCGCTTATTTTCTTTTCTGTTATTGCTTATTAGTTATGAAGCAGAAGGGAACATTGCACTGTAAAACATCCATTTGTCTACCAGTGTCAGGTTCCCCTGACATGATGTGCTAATGCAAAACATATTAAGCATTAGCAGCAGGTGCTCCAGACATGGCAGTCGCAAGACAGGCATTAAAAGGACTGGAATGAGTCAGTGTCACTCTATAGTTTAACCTAATATCAACCCCTTGGGGTACTGTCATCAAATATAAGAGAAATGAAAGATTTTAAAAGCTATTAATCCTCTGGATGCTATAGAAGGAAAACACAAAATTATTTGATACAGGTCTTTTTGTCACCATGATGCTGTGGTAAAATGTGAAGTATTCATTGTCCCTAAAACTCTCACTCTGTTTAGCATAGAGATCTTGGGTTAATACCCAAGACCTTGGAAGCTCAACTGCTCCCTGTTGGCCCCCTGGCAGAAGATCGATGCCTTGAACACTTTCTTTATCCCCCACCTTGTGTTTGTCCCAAGAGGCTCAGCAGTTTAAAAAATTCCTCTTAGGAAAGTAGATGGCCAAATCAAGTGATTTTCAGGAAACAGTTGAACCTGCTGCTGCGAGCCAGAAATGACATCCTGCACATCCACGACTGGCAGGGGGGAGCCAACATTCCTTGCATGAAAGACCTCTATGATGCTGCAGTAGCCAGCAGTGTGCAAAGTGGGCCATATTTGATTTGGATTTGGATTCGTCCTGAATCAGGGACAGTGATTCAATTTGTTGCTTCGTATTACTGTCCCCAATTCAATTTGAGTGAATCCGAATCTGAAGATTCAATGCTGATTTAGAGAATCAGCGATTCGGCCATAGACACAGCTTTAAATGTGTTTTCTTCATACCTTGAGGTACCAGGTGTGGCTCATGAATGGTGTGATGCTGAGGCAGATTGAGCATCCCACAGAAGCCATGGGGATGCAGGGGACAGTCCCCAGTGCACTTCTGGTCCACTTCTGGGTCTGCTGCTGACTGTACTGAGGACCCCCCTGTGCTTCTGTGGGACACTCCATCTGCTCCACCATCTCAGTGTTGATGAGCTGCTTTGTACCTTGAAGTATGTAGAAAAAAAAATTAAAGCTGTGTCTGTGTCCGAATCATCAAATCTTTCCAATTCTCTCTGAATCGATTTGGAGGGTTCCGATTCGATTCAGAGAGGTTGAAGGGTTTCCTGATTCGATGCAGATATTTGGCCACTGAATCGGGCCAAACGTCCGCTGAATCGAATCAGGGACTGAAGCTTCGCACAGCCCTAGTAGCCATCCACACCTTTTGCCTGACCTGATACCCTGGTGAGCAGCACTGCTGCCAGCACCCTGAAGAAGACTGACAAGAGGAGGATTGTCAGGCCAGCATCCAACAAGGATCTGGCCACATTGCTGAGCAGATTGCTGAAGGGCAAGTTCAGGAGAGATGGCAGGGACTTTGCCTCCTTGAGGAGCTGAGCCTGCAATACCATGCAGCGTCCAGGAAATTATTTTTAAACAGACAGTAATAAAGTTTTAAATCTAAGCTAGAAATAGTTCTGTTTTGCGCTGTTGTGCTTCACAGTCTGAACTCCTTTGTTTTTCCTCAGTGTGTTTTTTGTTTGTACATTCAAAGACAGTAGCAGAAGTGTCTTTAGAAAAGAAGCTAAGGATATCCCAATAAGCAAACCAGGGAATTCACTGTCACCAACACAGGCATTATTAAAGTATGTGATGCTGGATCTGAGTCAAATGCATGTGTTACCTTTCGTGTTCCTGAGCCCTTTTTATCTACAGGAGCGATGGATGTTTTATTTTTTTTGGTTAGTTTTACCTTGAAGCTGGTATGACTCAAGAGTAATCTCGTTGTTTTAGAAATCTCTAACCCAGGGTTTGCATGAAAAGGTGTCTTAGATAACTGGATTCTCTTGACAATGACAGCTTCAAAGACCTTGGTGGCTGAACGCAAGTGGCTCAGCTTTAACTGAAGGTACATTGACAGTTACAAGGCTTGGCACTCCTGACAGGTTTTGAATTCCTGTGTTTTAGATTCATGCATTCGATTCACACACATTGTCCAATGTCCAGCCACTAGCACTCTGGACCACAAAGGAGAAACAGCTTTTATCCCTAAGTATGACACAAGATCAGGTGACTGAAAGCATGTCTTTTTTTGGTTCATAAGTGCCTTTTTTTGGTTCATAAAAAGTGGCTAATAACAGGTATAACTGGCTAGTACTGTGCCCTGGATGCAGTGGCTGCACACACTGCAGGAGTAGCAGCCGGAAGCTCACTGCTGCTGGGGAAGATGGTGCTTTTTTATTTCTTTGGCCACCGACATATGTTGAAGGCCCAAAAACACTAGATTTGGCAGTAAAAGAGAAATGGCAACTCCTCTAGCAGCAGCAAACCACTAGCTGCATGCCATTTTTCTGCCCTTCTCATGGCAAGACTCAGAGCTGTGGTAGGCCAGATGCAGAGGTATGGGGTGGGGATAATAGGGGGACAGAAGAGAAGAGTTTGATGCCCTCCCCCAGCTCCATTCTGTCCCTCCTTAAACAACACTGGAGGCTCACACCATGCTTGCTCATTCATCATTATACTACTAGCTAATGGTTTCTATATTTTTAAGCTTTCTTATGGATGAAAAGTATGTTTAAGTATGGGGTATTTTTCTTATTGATTAGCTGACTTATGAAGTAACACAGAAACTCATCTTTGAATTCATCTGTATGTATATCTGTGTATAGCAGAACTGGGATCATTCATACCTGGGTGGCTCACAACCTCCTGAGTTCACAGCAGGTTTCCAGATTAAGGACCAGTCACTCAGATGTTTTCTATAGCTTTTACTTCAAAGGGCACCATTTCTCTAATCAGTTGGAGCTCAGCAGTGGTTCCATGCAGCTTTTTAAAGGAGTGGCACCCTTTGAAATAAAAGCTGTGAGAAACAGCTGGACCACCTCAGTAGCCTCATGTAGCTGTTTGCTATGGGAATATATAATCACCAGATAGTTCAAAAACCTTTGCCTTTACAGACGGTTAAGGGACTTAGCTGTATGAAGTATCTGGGCTCAGCTAAATATGCATACATAGGCATGGGTGGATCTAGAATTTTGAAAAAGGGGGTGCAGATGTTGAGGTGCATCATCATATAAAACATACATTACTTATATAAAACGCACATTATTTTCCAGCTAAAAACAAAGTAGAAGCTTTACTAATATTCTAGAGGCCTAGGGATGTATTATTCAGATCAAGATTGGAGCAAAAACAAATATATCTTTAACGTTTTTAATTAATTCCTATCTGTAGGGCTGTGAAATAGGAGCATCATTACCAGGAACAGCTAACAGACAGCAGAACTGCAGAACAATTCCAAGCTGTCAGGGGCCCAACTGATTCCCTGGCAGGTCTTTGGCTTCTAACATACTTAACATCATTTTTATTTTGACCTTATGCATCTCTAGCAAATTCCTTCTCAGATTCTCTTAGCTTGTGTCTTACTGCAGTTTTACTTTTGATCTGACAAAATTTATGCTCTTTTTTATTTTCCTCATTAGAATTTGACTTCCGCTTTTTGAAAGAAGCTTTTTTCCTGTTTATTGCTTCTGTGGCTCTGCCATTAAACCATGCTGGTATTCTTTTGGTTTGCTTTTCTTTGGGTTTTTTTTTTTCATTTGTGGTATGCATTTACTCTGTGTCTCCAACATGGTGTTCTTAAGCAGATGCCATGCTGCTTTTCAGTTCTTCACCTCCTTAGGAGCCACTTTTAATTCTGTCTAACTAAGCTTCCTCATTTTGTTGTAGTCTCCCTTTTTGAAATTAAAGGATACTGTTGTAGATTTTCTTTTTGTCTCCCTATCTACATGGATGTCAAACCCAATTGAACTGTGGTCACTATTGCAGAATGGTTCACTAACACCTACCCTTTGCGCCAAGTCCTGTGTACTGCTTAGGACTAGGTCAAGAATGGCCTTTCCGCTTGGAGGTTCCAGGACCAACTGCTTCAGGAAGCAGTCTTTTATAACATCAAGAAATTTTGTCTCTGCATCCCAGCCTGATGTTAAATTGACCCAGTCTATTTGGAGATAGTTGAAGTCACCCATTATTACTGCTTTTTGCTGTTGCAGTCTTTTATCTCTCTTACTGTTTTTAGCTTGCTGCCACTGTCCTGGTCTGAGGGTTGATAGTATATCCTCAGATGTACTTTTGTTTCCTATTTAAATCCAGAATTTCTTTCCACAAACATTCTAAGGTATCTCTTTTCATAGTTGGTAGGGTCGGAAGG
>NW_017729032.1:73123474-73145994 GCF_001723915.1 Gavialis gangeticus
CTGCTTGAGATGCATCTGTGGATGCATGACAAGGTACGGTTGGCCTTCCTGACCACTTCCCCACACTGTCAGCCCATGTTCATTTTGGCATCAATAATGACTCCAAGGTTCTTTTCTGCCTCTGCACTGACGAGAAGGGAGTTCCCCAGCCTGTAGGTATGCTGCTGGTTCTTGTTCCCCAGGTGCAGTACCCTTCACTAGTCAGTGCTGAAACCCATCCTGTTCTCATCCGCCCACCCCTGTAACCTGTCTAGGTCTGATTGCAGCCTATTCCTCCCTTCTAGCATGCCCACTTCTCCCCACATCTTAGTGTTGTCTGTGAATTTGAATAGGGTGCTTTTTACCCCCTCGTCCAAGTCGCTGATGAAGATGTTGAACAGTGCAAGCCCGAGGACTGAGCCCTGGGGGACCCCACTGCCCACATCCCTCCAGGTCGAATAAGGTGAAAAAATCTACCCTATTTGATTTGATGCAGTCCTTGATGTAGAGTGTGACTCCTTGACCAGTATGACCTACTCTATCATTCTGGTATAATTTGCATCCTGGTATTATAGAATCCCATTGATTTTTATCAGTCCACCATGTTTTAGAGCAGGGATGGGAAAAATGCAGCCCATAGACCAGATGTGACGTGCCAGGCCATTCTATCCAGCCTGTGGGATCCCTAAAAAATTTAGAAAATTAATATTTATCTGCCCATGGCAGCCTGTCATGTGGTCCTCGACGCCTTGCAAAAACTCAGTAAGTGGCCCTTTCCTTGAAATAACTGCCAACCCCTGTTTTAGAGATACCTACTGTGTCAATAGTGTTACTTACTTGTCATTATTAAACATATCATTAATGATGTAGACATTGGAGTCAGAAGCAGACTGGCCAAGTTTGCCAGTGACACCAAACATTGAGGTAAAGCATCACCAGAAGACAGGGGGGCGATCCAGGCTGACCTGGACAAGCTCAGCAAATGGGTGGATGAGAACCTGATGGTGTTTAACACCGAAAAATGCAAGGTTCTCCACCTTGGGAAGAAAAACCTGAAGCATCCTTATAGGCTCAGCAGTGCTACACAGGCTAGCACTGAGGAAGAATGAGACTTGGGGGTCATCATTGACCACAAGATGAACATGAGCCTGCAATGTGATGCTGCGGCTAGTAAAGCAACCAAAACGCTGGCTTGCATCCATAGATGCTTCTCAAGCAAACCCCGGGACGTCATTCTCCCATTGTACTCGGCCTTGGTGAGGCCACAGCTGGAGTACTGCGTCCAGTTTTGGGCTCCACAATTCAAAAAGGATGTGCAGAAGCTTGAGAGAGTCCAGAGAAGAGCCACACGTATTATCAGAGGTCACGAAAACAGACCTTATGATGACAGGCTGAGAGCCATGGGACTCTTTAGCCTGGAAAAGCGCAAGTTCAGGAGTGATCTGATGGCCACCTATAAGTTTATCGAGGTGACCATCAGTATCTGGGAGAACGTTTGTTCACCAGAGCACCCCATTGGATGACGAGGTTGAATGGTCATAAACTACTGCAAGACCATTTCAGGCTGGACATAAGGAAGAATTTCTTTACTGTCCGAGCCCCCAAGGTCTGGAACAGTCTGCCATCGGAGGTGGTTCAAGCACCTACATTGAACACCTTCAAGAGTAAATTGGATGCTTATCTTGCTGGGATCCTATGACCCCAGCTGACTTCCTGCCCTTTGAGCAGGGGGCTGGACTCGATGATCTTCCGAGGTCCCTTCCAGCCCTAATGTCTATGAAAAAAAAATTAATATCTTTGCTAAGCATTCAAATTCTCCCACCTTTGTTCGTAGGTTTCTAGCATTAATATCAATGAATGTATACTTTTTATTGTTGCCTGGTTGGCTGCTTCTGTGTGACCTTTTAATCATTAAGAGTATTTGCTTGTGCTTGTCTTTTCCCTGCTTCTTATTCCAGTTTTTTTACAGTTTCAGTGTGTCAATCCTAGCTGTGTGATATTTTGAACCTGTTGGCTTTCCCTCCATTTTTAGTTTAAAACCTGCTCTACCACTTTAATATTATGTGCCAGCAGTTTAGTACCATTTTGTCTCAAGTGCAAACCATCCCTCCTGTACAGATCATCCCTCCTGAACAGACTCCCCCGTTCCAAAAGGTTCCCCAGTTTCTAATAAATTTGAACCCTTCCTCCTTGCACCATCACCTCACCCATGCATTAAGACACTGGAGCTTCACCTACCTAGCTGTTTCTGTGCTGGCACTGGAAATATTTCAGAGAATACTACCATGGAGGCCCTGGACTTCAAGCTCCTTCCTAGCAGCCTAAATTTACCTTCCAGGACCTCTCTGCTACCCCTACCCATATGATTGTTACCCTCATGGACCACAAACACTGTGTTCTCCCCAGCCCTTCCTTGCAACCTATCTACATGTTGTGAAGTCTGCTACCTTTGCACCCAGTGTGAAAGTCACCACGCAGTCCTCTCAGATGTCACAAACCTGGTTATCTATGTGCCTAATTATCAAATTACCCACTATCATCACCTGCCTCCTCCTATTCTGTGGGGTTCACTCCCTTGGAGGAATATCCTTGGTGCAAGAGGACACTGCAACATCAATTGGAAGGTGGGTTGATGCCCTTCCCAGATTAATGCCCTACATCCCTGAGGCTCTCATCCTCCTGAGTAGCAGGAAAGCTGCTACAATGGAGGTGAGACTGTTCTACAATGCCCCTGAAAGCCTAATTGATAAATCTTTCTGCCTCCCTTCCCTTAGCTGCTCCAGTTCTGCCACCCTAGCCATGAGAGAATTTACTTGTTCTCTGAGAACCAGGAGTGCCTTGCACCAGGTACACACATACTAAACTTGCCCCCAGGACAGGTAATCCTAGATGATGTATGCAGGACAATAAACTGGGTAGCCTCCACCCTACTGCTGGATTTCTACCTGCATTTTTTTAAGTGTGAAAAACTTCATTTTCCCTTTTAAGAAGGTTTTGATTTACAGGTTCCCTTAGATTAGAAACTATGAACTTATGAACTAAACTTCAGTTTAGCTCTACCCTGCCCTAATAACAGCTATAAATATTAACCAAGGGACATAAGTATTGATTGAACTGTTGAGTTTTATTTGCTCTTAATTAAAGAAGAACTTACTTTGAAGGCTCCCCTTTAAAGAGGGATGGGGGGTAAATTGATCTGCCTACTGCTTGCGAACTGCCATGCTTGCTTTCCCTGGTCACTCAGGGGGTCTCCTTTTGACTAAATACAGACAGTCAAAAAGTCAGAGGCTGAATTGATTCAGTATTTGCAGGTCAGTCTAAGCTGCAAAGATTGAACCAATAAGCAAATGAACAGATATTCACTTTTGATTGAGGAAATGCATCCACATGCCTGCAGTGGCTCAAGCCAGGTGCTGGGGGGTGCTACAGCATGATTCTCTGGCACATAGCGAGCATGGACTGTGTGTTTGGTTCCTCTTTTTGCTGCCCCTGAGGTCTCTGGGATTTGCAGTCCAGATTCACAACAGCAGGACTGTGCAGGATTGCTCATCACTTCTTCTTCCAGGTGCCTCTGGGATTTGTAGTCCACAGTCACAGCCAGCACTAAGTAAGCAGGGCAGGGCAGGGCAGGGCAGCTCCATATTTGGCCAAATGGAAGTTTAACCCCCCTTTCTGGCCCCAGACCCCAGCAGAGGTTTGCCTGGATGGGAAAGGCAGCCAGTGCGTCATCCCTTACCGCTTCAGCTAGGGAGAAGAGGAGTGGAGCCAGCCCTGCTCTCTGTAGCAGATAGCAGAGCCCATCCCAGGGCTGCAAAATGCTGGGATGCTGAGGGACTCTGATTTAACCTCAACCAGGAAGAGGCCTGGGATAGAAGTTTCTGAGCTAAATCAGTTAAGTCTGATACTGCATCCAACCGGTTTATCTTAAACAAGTTTCAGCCATTTTGAAACTGGTTTATATTCACTGAACTTCTGTTCTGTTACAGGTTTAAATCAGTTTCTGATCACTTAAGATCACTAGTTTATGTGTAACATCTGTCCGTAGCCTGTGTGCTTTTCTGAGCTTGGGATGGCTCTGCTCCCTTGTTTTGTCAGGGCTTTAAGTCAGGCACAGGCAGCAATCACTCCTTGAGTTAATTCTCAATTCTCCTTGAGTTAGTTCTTTCTTGGGCTTTCCCACAGGGCTCTGTAACTTGGGTGGTGACTTCTGTTTCAGCCATCTTACTATATTAAGAGGCTCAATTGCTTCTTTCATTTAGTGTAAATGAAGGGTGGCTAGCACACCCATCAGCTTTAATGAGGTCTTTGAATGCCTATAGATCAAAGACATACTTGCTGGCATCCATTAACATCTTTCAGAATAACAGTATGATAATTCATTAATGATTATAGGTACCTTGAAAATGAAAAGCACTATAAAATGTAGCACATAAGTGAGCTCCACCTGCCCCACTGGTTTTAATTGATTGCTTTTCTTTATGCTAATGTAGTGGATTTTATTCTTCTATTAGGTGGTGATTCAGTATGTCTGCATGTGAGTGTGTGTGTGTGTGTGTGTGTGTGTGTGTGTGTGTGTGTGTGTGTGTGTGTGTGTGTGTGTGTGTGTGTGTGTTGCTTTTCAATTTCAAAGAACTTTAAAATTATTTTATCTTACTGAGGAATTAATCATAACATATCTGAGAAGTCAGTTTTATTATTTGCACTCTCCTTGTATTTCCAGTTTCCTTCAGAGCCTCACTGTAAATAGCATTAATGAAGAAACGTCCTCAGGAAGGAAACAGGAAAGAATGTGAAATAGCAAAAAAGAAGCATGCCATTTAAGTCTGCTACTCTTTACACATAAGGAGAAACTGGAGAAAGCTTTGAGATGGGCAGTGTGTTGCCTGCAAAATTCTACAATTATGCTCAATAGAACCTACGTTTAATACAGATACACTTCCTATGGGGTCACTGCTAGGGTTGCCAACCTTCCCGGATTGGCCGGGAGTCTACCAGAATTGACATCAATCTCCCGGTGACTATTGAAAGCAATCCAGGAGACTGATATTGTGAACACATTGAACAGTACAATTAATGACGTTATGTCATGTTGGGGAAAAAAAAATCTCACTGGAGTAGCTTCAGTCAGAGTTGGCAACCCTTGTCACCGCACGTACCACAAACGTTATCTTAATCTAAAGCAAGAAAGAGTTAACTAGAGACTATTGAACCGCGATACCTCCCAGTGTGCCTGTCTAAAATTAGGCACCTAAATAAAATGGCCTGATTGTTGGAGGCACTGATCAGCTACACCTTACACTGAAGTAAACTAAGGTAAATTACATGAATATTTAGCTTCTTAACATTAGGCATTATAGCTAATATACAGTGTGCCGGCTCATTCTACAAGGAATCCTTCTTGTGGTTAGGAAATATTTTTAGGTAATTGCTTATCTTTTCTAGAGGCCTGTTCCAAAACAATAAAAAGCACCATGATTAATTACAGAAGAGGGTTTTCATGGTGTCCCTTTGTAGATGCTATGAAACACTCAAAAATGTCTACACTTTCTTAATGTGTCTATATCATTATCAGGAACGAGTAATGAGATAACATGTCACCTGGTCCAAAGAGGATCAGGTTTTTCCAAGGAGGTGAACTTTACTACTTTTGATGGTCATTATGGTTAATAAAATGAAAATTAAGTCTTGAGTTTAACAGTGAGAACTAATTGGGAGCAAGCTTTCTAAATGAGGAATAAAATGTTTTTCCAGAGTTTTCTTGAGATATATTGTAGAGCACATAAAGACAAAGCTGACACATCTAGACCTAATCAGAAGACATTTTTTTTGTTCATACTTGTGCAAAGTCTGTTTAAAGCATCCAGTCAGCAGTGGTCTGACCATATCTGTGACTAAAGTAATGGAAATGGTAATTGGGGCTCAGGGAATTAAACTTTCCCATTGAAATTCTGTAAGTGAAAATGATTCCAAGAGGTTTCCCTTGCCATGTTAGACCTGTGAAATTAATTAGAATGCTTTGCTCAGGGAGGGATGCTTATGGAAAGAGGAAATGTTTCTCTCAAAACTTTGTCATTAAATCTGTTTTCCCCTTTGCATATATTATTTGCATATATATCAGTCCCCCATAGTCAAAATTGGAGTTTTCAGAAGCTAGATTCTGTAAATGAGTTGTATGCATTCCCATTAGCATCCATTAGCATCAGTGAGACCATTCACTACAATTATGGATTGTGGAAACAGTCTTCAAGTGCCTGGATGGTAGGTTGCATTAAGACAAAACAATAAGCAACATGTATAACTGGCTCAAAAAAATATATGTTTGGGACTTCTGCATTTTAAATGCTTAATTTTTTTTGGTGACCTGGCTTCTAAAAAAGACATGCAAAAAAAGAAAAAAATCCATAGAAAAGGAAAATTGATTGGAGCTATGTATATAGTGTGAGAGTGGGTTTTTCCATGTGAGGTGTCATAAAGCATGGGTTTACAATAGTTTGCAAATAAAAATAATGAGAGCATATGGCAGAGATGTACAATAATGAACATTTTCTCTTATGAGCTACCTGTCATCCCAGTCACAGTTGCACAGACCCCTCCTCTCCATAATACAACACTCAGGGGCAAATGCAGTATTTGCTTACAAGTAATTCTTTACATATGGAAAAGTAATATTATGACAGTGTAATTTTTTTGGTGAACCTAGTTTATTTTTAGATGTCTCTTAATGCAGTTTAGGAGCTGGGGAAATAGGAAGAAAAAGCCAACATCACATGACCACTGGTACACAGACCACAGTTTGAGCACCTCTAGTATAGTAAATGCCAGTCCAGGGCACATATTTATCCCTTCTCTTAATACAAAATCAAGGGTAAACTCCTTAGGATAAAGTCCATATCATCCAGAAGCATAGCTGGCAGGATGCATTATGCTTGTTTGTTAGCTTTCTTTCAGGATTAGGTCACTGTTGGATGCAAGATGTGTGACTAGATGAAGTATTGACAGTTGGTTTTGTATGAAATACTCTAAGAAAATTGTCAACAAGCTGCTGATTTCCGTTCTGCAGGATGATGCAAGATTACGTTGCAGGAGCACACATTTCCAATCTGGCATTTACTTTAGACTCCCAAAGGTGAAAAGTTTCAGACAACAGAAGACTTCGTGAGTGTCAGAAATAATTCATTAGCTAGCACTATGACATTCACTGATGAATCCAAGGAGCTTAGCATTCCCACCTTACCAACACCCCTGTTGCATACTTTCTTTTAGACTTTTGAAAACATTGTTCACATTTATAGGGCAATTACTAAATTACAGCATTGATTATATATTGGATTCTCTTCCTGTGAGTCTTCTAGTATTCCCTTTTTGATGCTTCTGATACAATCACATAAAAAGCAATTGGGCTAGGTTCACCAAGCCTAACACATGGCCTCCCAGGATGCCAGATGGATTTCACCGGGAGGAAGGCTGCATAGAAATACTACTCTTAATATAGCCTCTGCTGGAGACCACTAGGGCATCCAATCAAAGAGAAAAATCTCTCACTCCACATGCAATAGACTGAGCACAGCTAAGAGACAGAGCTGATAAAATTACATTTATTTGCAAAAAATCATGCTCAAATAATTATGAATACAAATACATTAAAAATCAAAGGGAGCTCTCAAATTATTGACAAAACAAAATAATTAATTTATTGACAGTGAATACTTTGATCAGTTATGGATGATTACATCACTGTTTTTGAAGGTATAGTGGGCAAGAGAAGAGAAGAATAAGAGAGGTTGGCTCAAGAAACCAGTGCAAAATACACTGAAGATCTAGTAATTTGTATTTCTGTCAGTACTGTCATGAACTGGGAGTTTGTATGTGTCTTGGACTTTTTTTTTTGAGTTTATTTTACTAACATGGCATGTGCAGTCTCTATGTAAAGGTAATGTCAAGCTGTATGTAACCTTGCTGTCCCTGCACTTCTATGGATAGTAGTATTTAATATAAATGTAATTTTGATACATCTTTATATTATATCCAAGGCTGTTTTATTGAAACAATGGTTTACTTATATGGCCCTCATGCATTCACACTTTGAGGAGCAATAATGATTTAGAATTACCATTTGACTTGAGTTGTTTACAGTCTCCGTTAAATTTACATTTTAAAAGAAATAACACCTGGCTAGTCAAACTATTGGGGAATGAGAGGCAGTATATTGTATTAGCTAATCTCCGTGTCTGAGAGGATGCACATATACTCCTGGTCTTAATAAGATCAGGAAAGGTTTCTGCTCTAGCAAACATGCATCTTTGGTGGGTAGGAAGTTAGTGGTATAGTGGGACCCCCCACCAGACTCAAAATGGTAATGTATGTTAATGGTCAGATAGGCAACTGAACTAAAGCATACCTCGAGAGCATGGCTTTGTCTTTAGTCTTTCCAGGTACGGAGAGACTGGAGTCCCTTAACTTGAGCAAAGCAGGCTGAGTAAAGAAGCTTACAGAATAAATTGAAGGACACTCTGCAGTGTGGTCAGGGGTGAAGCTGCTATTTAACATGTTGGAACTGGCTAAGGACTGCATTCTTGGATTTAAAATGCAGGGTAAGGACAGGTTATTGTCTTATTATGTTCTGGGGTGTGCAAAATGGGCCGTATTTGATTTGGATTCAAATTTGGCCTAGACTGGGGACAGTGATACGATTAGTTGATTCGGATCACTGTCCCGGATTTGATTTAGCACCCTTAAACTATGCTTTCTTTGCATTTTGTTGAATACCCCTAACCTGGAAGAAATACCATAAAGCTTCTAAGAAGCTACTATGAATACATAGTATGTAGAATAGGAGAAAGTAAGAACCTATTTGTTTTATCTTAAAAAATAATCCATAATTTTAAGTTACTGAGAGTGTTTTCAAAATAGATAAATTCCAGCAAGGCAACAAATGCAAATCATTTGTTAAGAATGATACAATGGCCACTTACAATATGGATTTCAGGATTCCATTGGAGAATGATGATTATTATATGTTGACTTAGACAGCTAACTAGTACATGGAGAAAAGGCATATTAAAGAAATGAATTATTTTTAGGTTATAAAAAAATGTGGAGGGGAAAGACACCTACAAGCCTAGAAGAAAACAATTATGGAATGGCATTTATGCCAGCTTATGCTGGGGGGAAAGTATGGCATGCATCTAATAATTTAAATCATGTATCATAAATGAAGATAAAGAGAATAAAATGTTTAAAACTTAATGATACAGCAATAGTAATTGCCCTGTGATAATGAACAGAGTAGATTATCACGCAAAGCTTAACGAATATCTTGCTTACAACAGCTTTCTATAAACAAATACTGATAGAACCCTCTGCCAAAATTAGCACTAACATGAATGTAAAATAATTTAATTAAAATATGCTAGAGAAATAGGGACTAGGAAAAGGACACGCTGCAAAACCATCTGATAAGGGTTTTCTGACAATGTCCACCCAAAACTTAGGTGACAGCAGAATGCATATCAAATTTGACCCCAAATTTAGCCCTTCGTGGGGGGTTCTCTACATATCTCTACATCTCTACATATGGGGCTGAAAGAGAGGAGGATCATTTTTATATCCCTGTTTTAGTGGCATGGATTTTGGAAGTAGGGATAAGGAGTAAGAGGCACTGTGTGTTTGCCCTATTTATACCCTCTATGGGCAGCTAGGGGTAGAGAGGCAGAAGAATGGGTGAAGTCTTAGGGCACAGACAGAACTGTAGCTCCCCACTGTAACTGAGAATGCTTTGCAGGACTTCTGAGTTACAGTGATCCCCCAGATGAAACTGAAGTTCACTGTTGGTTCCAGCGAGGAGGAGAATCTAATTGCTGGCTGCAAGCCTGCAGTTGGTTTCTCCTAGCAATACCCACTCTTCCCCAAGAGTCTGACCCATGTTTAGAAAGGGAGGGAGGAAAGGGAGAAGAGGGAGCTCATTCTAGGGGTTCCCCACTTGGCACTGGGGGGGTGGGTTGGGTGAATTGGACCCCTCACACCTCAGGGGGGCTCCCTTACACCTGCCCCACCCTCCAGCAAAAGCTGCAAACACCCTAGACAGAACTCCCTCCACTCCTTTCCCCACCCTCGCATTCTGAAAACAGCTTAAAGCTGGCAGGCAGGCAGACAGAAGTTACAGAAGACTCTCTGTTTTGAATGAGGGTGCAGGTTTTCATCCCATCAGCATTTTTATGCAGTCTGCATCTGTGCACTTTTGTTTGGTCATGGCTATAGACTGCTTTCTGAGGTCAGATTGTCCTCATTCTGTCATTTCTGTCTGCACTCTAGCTTTCCCCTTCTACATGTTGTCTCACCATATCTGAGTTAGAGTGGGTAGTGTGGTGATTTGCAGTCAGCAGAACTTTCCTAATCTCCTGAATAAAGAGACTGACAGTCAAGGCAGGGTCCATGAATCACAAGGTTTCCCAGGGCCGCTCCTGAGGTGGTACATTTTTAAGTACCAACAGAGTCCCAGGTCTGCACTTTTAAGTTGAATCTGACCACTAGACTATTCTATTGGCTATCTGTCTAGGTTGCCATTTTGTTATAGAAATGCTAAGAAACTTCATAAGTTTCTTTAAAACATGCAAGAACACTGGCATGGAGGGCTACAATTATTTAAACCTGCAGTTTGCTTCGATACTAATTACTTGTTTATTAGTATGCGTTGACATCTGCTTCCATGATCAGACTTTGGTCAGAATTACAAGCAGAACTTAGTGTCGAAAGCTGATGTCAGGTGGGTGAAAAATAAGATAATTAATTTAATGATTTGTGTTGGAATTCAAATTACTTTGTGTAGACGTAAGGGCCAGAGGGTACCATCTGAGTGAGGAGTCCCATGAGGAACCTCCTGGCTCATGTGACAAACCTAGTTCTAAGCACCTATTGATATCCTGTAATCTAAATTTGTGTGAGTTTTATTTTTTATGATCATATACATGACCAGAGTAATGGAACAAATTGATTAAAAAACAGGTCAGTGCTTGGAATTTACTGTGAAATATAAAAATCATGCCTATATCTGTCTTGCAGTATTGGGAGAATGTAAAATAAAGAAATAATCATTAAGAAAAGACGTGACTTTGGTCAAAAATTCTATTTTTCTTTCAATTAAAAAATAGGCCAGATCTGCAGGTGCTATAGGCAACTGAAGCTCTAGTGAAAGTCTGTGTACCTGGCCTGGAATGTGGCAAGGAACACCAAATAATCAAATATCTGTATGTACTTTGTTGTCCCATTTAGCCCTACTAAATGGTTAGCTAATATTAAATCTTGTTTCCTCTTTGGAATTAAAAATGGTTTCCTTTTAGGAGGAGTAACTGATGGAAGAATGAGACATTTCTTTGGTATAATCTAGTTTATTTACTGAGAATATACCACAAATTCTCTTCCCTGAATACAAGTAGAAACAACTGAAACAAGTCCATTGTTCAAGCCAGTTTCTAGCCATCACTCTACCTGAAGAAGATTTCTCTTGGCTCCTACAGAGCCATACTACAAAGCCCCTTTGGAAGCCCCTTGGCTTTCCTGACTTTTTGTCTACTTTTCTATTGACTGTCTGCTTCTTACACATACAGGCACAAGTACATAGTGAAGCTCTAAGGGAACTGCTCTGGCCACCCAGCTCAGTTTCTGATTATCCTTCCACATAGCCTAATCTCCAAGGCAGCTTTTTCTGTTTATTATTATTTTAATTACTCTCTATATTATGGTATTTTTTAATTGACAACCAGGAATGGGGATTCATTGTAGCAGGCCTTGTGGAAACATAAGTCTGTCTTAATGAGTTGACAGTAAAAGTAGAAGAGACAGACAGAGGAAAAGGATAGAATATGTAAGCAGAGTAAACAACTATATCCCAGCACACACTGTATTAGTTCCCTGATTTGGGGGTGTTATTCAAAAGACAATTAGCTAAGGTTGGAGGGGCAGGAGGAATTTGAGTCCATACTTTTCCCATTTTCTACAGAACATGAAAACTGGCTATATTTTACTGTTCTAGGAGACTTACTCTGTGGAAATGCTTTTAAAAAAATATTTATCTTGAATGAAAGGTAGCTAGTAGATAGACTGAATTTAACGACATCTGTGAGACTTTATAGAGCAAAGAGATGAACTGAGGGACACTTACCATAAGGCTGTACCGTTGGGTCTAGGACCTTAGTCTGTCTAGCACTGCAGCTAACTCCAGTCTGCCATTTCCCTAGCAGACCACTGTGCTAGAAGCAGAGGCCAGAACCCTCCATCTAGGCCTAGACACACACACACACTTCCTGCCACTGGAGTGTCCAAGGCCATTTGACCTCTTACCCCTTCCCATATAAACATGGAAGGGATAGTGTCTGGAAAGCAAGGTGCAACTTTGTATCTGGGCTGCTGCATTCTTGGATTGTGCTGCTGCTAACTGGATTTTCTGGACACCTGACTTGGCTAGCCTCCTGACTCTGTGGATACCCAACTGGCTCTGCCCTGGATACCTGACCTGGCCAGCCCCCCTGACCTTGTCTTCTTCCCGATCCCATGGACCTCTGACTTAGTCTCCTGGACAGATCTCCTGTTTTCAGACATCCTGGTTTCTCCTAACTCTTGACGGGACCCTCAGATCTGACCACCTATGGCCCAGCATGATGCCAACATCCTTGTATGTCAACCAAGAGGTATTTGGTTGGTACTACAACTCCAGATCTGGCAGCAGGGACCTTGCTCACCTATGCATCCTTATGCTACTGCATGAAAAGAGAGTTTAATACAAGTGAAATACTTTCAAAACTGTCCAATATCCCTCCAACCTACATAGTTGGTCCAATAGGAGATACTTCCAAACAAACTTTGCTTCTCTAAATTGTGAAGAAACCTGTTGTGTGAAGCAGGATTTTTTTCCCCTCTAGTCATTACCTGGGCTGCCAAAGCATTGGACAGTCATCCCAAACATGCACAAACATACTGAAAACTTTCTGAGTGGTGGGGGAAACTTTCTAAACTGTATACAAATAAGACACACAAATAAAGTAAACAATAGATTGTTTAGAGAGCTTTGGGACACAGAAAAACATCATTTGTATGGGTCAAGGTTTGCAATTACACCAGGCCTATAAGGCTATGTTAGGAGGCTATCTAACAAGAGAGAAAGTCAAATGTGTAATTGAGGGAACACTATTCTTTTGAAATGTTCTGAGCGCTTTTATTACCAAGCTCAGCTGAACAGCAGAAGCTTATTTTGCCTTCTGAATGTAAGCCTCCTGTGAAGTGGATGGTAGCTTGTTAGAATAAGTCTCTGTGCCCAGATCTTCAGAGCAAAATTATATAATATATATTAGTCTTCATTTTCTGAATGTTTTCTCACAAAAATGGCACATCTCTGTAAGCACAGTAACATGAGCTCCACCAGATGACTGCTTTGCAACTGTCATCTGGGAGACTGCACTGAACAAATATGCTTCATTTTTCCAGATTAGTTTTCTGGCTTTGGTATATTTCTGACTCTGCTTGGATGGCACAATGCCCACTCAGGAGTTGTTCAGTCTTCTGAAATAACCTATCAGTACTAACCTGTGAAAGATAAATTATGGGCAGCATGTGCAACCCCTTAAGCAGCATTTGGGTTTTCCCCCAACAGAATGCCCATGCTGATGTCAAAATTAGAATTCAACCTACCTTTGTGCCAAGAAAAGACTGTTTAAACAGGGGAGAAAAAGCAGACGCAGGTACTGATGGTAGCTATCCAAATAGTCTATATTTGTGTTCTTTTGAAAACCATATAATCCATTAGGCATCAGAGTCAGAGGCAATCAAACAAATACTTTTCTGTGCATATTTAATAAACTTTACAAATAAATTTAACTTTGCTTTCTTTTTTTTAACTGCTGGGATTCATGTGGTGCATGAGTTTATTGGCACTGGTGCCCCCAAAGATTGTTTTGACACTGCTGAAAACAATGGGAATTTTTTTCATGCACTTATTGTAACATCTGGATGACTACTGCATTTTAACAGCATGTAGCAAAATATTCACCACAAATGAATTTCAAATTTGTAAGTATTTGTACCATAAACCTGATCCTAAGAATAATATTAATCTAATAAGCAAACTGAAACATTCCACATGGTCTGTGTGCTTAATCAGAACAGCTTGAATTTAACATATCAAATGGTTTCATTGATTTGCTTGTAAGCAGGCTAAGGATCAAAAATTGTTTGCTGAATTTATTTAGTGAACTTCAAGTAATGGATAAAGTCAAGAACTGGGAAAAATTAAGAACAGAAAATATTCATCCAGTAATTACTTTTTACAAGTAACTTGTCTAGCTTTCAGTTTAAATATGTACAAATATGCCTGTAATTTTTGTGTTAAGTAATCAAAAGGCTGACAATGACTTAGAAAAGTTACTTGAAAAAAAAAAGCAACAGGTTTAACAACTGTTGGCAGAGTGCTGAGTATATATGATGCCAATTGTATGTGGCAAAGGAGAAAATGAATGAGTCTTTATGTTAGTTTTATGTTTCCACCCACTATCTGTGTGCTGACCTGGATTGATGGAAGCCTAATGAAGAACTGGGCAAATCAAATGGTCTTTATTGCATAGGCAACATCAGCCTATACATCCAAGTAAACCAGGAAAGCTTTTTGACTGTCTGTTAGGCAGGTAGTCAAAAACCTGAGGCTGGATTGATTCAATCTTCACAGTAGACTGAACCAATAAGCAAGTGAACAGATACTCACCTTTGATTCCATAAATGCAGCCACATGCCTACAGTGGCCCAGGCCAGAAGTTGGTGGGTGCTGGAGCATGCCTCCCTGCTTGGCTGGAGCAGACAGCTTGGGCCAAGAATAGCCTGCCCACCCTATGAGGGTGGGTGGGGGTTGCAGGGGAGGTGCAAAGCATGCTGGGATGCTGGGGGGACTATGAGTTAACATGTATCTGGAGGAGGTCTGGAAAAGAAGTTCAATAAACTGATTTAACTTAAGTCTGATACTACATCCATACAGGTTTATCTTAAACAGGTTTTGGCCATTTTGGAAGGTGTTTGTGTGTACTGAACTTCTGTTGTGTTGCAGATTTGAACCCATTTCCAATCACTTATACCAGTTTATGTGCAATTTCTGTCCATAGCCCAAATAACTGGATTCAGAGTAGTTTATAGAGAATTATGCTGGAGTGATAGTGGGTGCATCTACTTTAATGAATAGTAGTCACTGCACATTTAAATTAGTACTTGCTTAATGAAGTACTAATTAAATGCAAAGTAACTACAGTTACTACACAGTAGCACCAATGCTACTATTGCGCAGTAGCCTAATAATACTGTACAGTAGTGCATTAGCACTGTCTGTGCTGGGATGTGCTACTGTGCAGTGGTATTCGGCTACTGCACATTAAGGGTCTTGCGTAGATGCACCCACAGTGTATCAAATCATGCCTGAAAGCCTTCCTAGTAAAGACTACACTTTGTGCTGAGTATACTCTATAAGGCTCTTTCTCATGTCCATTTAAGGAAGGCAGTGGAAATAGGACCTTTAACTGGGATTCAGGAGACCTGACTTCTATTCTCAGCTCTACCACTAACCTGCTCTGTTACTTTAGGAAAAGCATTTCACCTTTTCAACATCTCTTTCACTGTCTTGTCCTCTAGATTTCTTATGAGATGAGTTGTCTCTCACCATGGGCTTGTACAGTATATAGTGGAATGGGTACTGGGTGTTTTAAAAGAGCTTCCAAAGCACTACTGTGATAAAAGTAATGGGTAATATTGGATACAGTAACATAAGGAGCTTGGTCTGCTGTTTTTGAGTCAGTACAGTAAATGATACAGGATATGTTATCAGCCTGGCCTGATACCACTTTCTAGGTTTCACTCTACATGTGAATATTTGTAGTTAGTGTGTAAGTATGTATACTTTCTGCTGCAAAGGCATCTTTATATTATATATTGTCAGTAGTTTTAAAATGAGTGAAGTAACCAGAAAAAAACAAACAAATAAATCCACCAAAACAACTTGCCTTCACAAGGTATCTAGTGTATAATAAGAACACCTTTCAAATCTGCATGTCACCTGCCAGAGTTGGAATGCATACTAAAGAAAGGCAGGTAAAATAAGTATCTACTCTGCAACAAAGAGTGTGTTATGCTTGCAACAAATAGTATGCTATGCTATGACAGGCAAATCCAGTTTATGAAAATAGCTAATGCTCAGGAAATGCCTCTTTCAATGATCAATAAAGTTTTCCTGGGGAGAGTAGTAATTTTTTTGCAGTGAGAGCTCTCCAAAGGTTATACATTTGCAGCATTGGTGCAAAAAGTACTGGACCTTAATTGGTTTAAAGACTGTTTTGAAGACCTGGGCTGTACAAAACAGACCAAATTAGAGTCACACAGTTTGTAAAGTGCTCACCTCTCAGAGTGCATTAGTATTAAGAGAGCAGATTAAATGCAATTTAGATCGCATTGAAAGACTAAAGTCAATTTAGCAGGTATATAAGCATGCATAGTAATGGTCACTAAATCTATAGCAACAAGGTGAGGATATGCTTGGATATGCTGGATAAAGATACGAAATTAAAATAATTTCCTTTGAGGACTATAAGAGAAGTGGTGAAGAGAAGGGAAATGTTAAACATTACTTTGCTTAACTATGTAAATGCAGTGCACTGATCTAGAAGGCTAAGTACAGACAGTCAAAAAGCCTGAGGCTGAATCGATTCAGTCTTCACAATTTTTTCTATGATGCATAGACTGAAGTGAACAGTCATTCACTTTTGATCCTGGAAATGCAGCCACATGTCTGCAGTGGCCCAGGCCAGAAGCTGGGGCTAGTAGCACATGCCTCCCTGCTCATCTGGAGCAGGCAGTTTAGGCCAAGGCTAGCCTGCATCCCTGCAAGGGGGGGTCGGTGGTTTGCAGGGTGGGAAGATGCAAAGTATCCTGGGATGCTGGAGGACTCTGAGTTAACTTGAATTTGGAGGGGACAGAAGTTCAATAAACTGGTTTAACCTAAATCAGTTAAGTCTGACACTACTTCCATCCAGATTTATTTTAAACCATTTTGAAAGCGGGGCCATTTTGAAAGTTGTTTATGTGTACTGAACTTTGTTGTGTTACATATTTGAACCAGTTTCTGATCACTTATATCAGTTTATGTGTAATTTCTGTCCCTAGCTGAACTGACACAGGTATGGCAGTAGCTTTACTCATGGGATTATGGGATTTTATTTGACTTAACCCTTGTTGGAATAACCTGGATGGCTGAATGGCTTAATATTTTATTGGTCTGGTGCCAATGATGTGCAAGGTGTTTTACTGATAGGTATGAAAACAAGATCCTTGCCCTGCAAAGCTTGTAATCTATATATATATATTTTCTTCTCAAAGTAATACCAGAGGCTGTTTTGGGGTAATTGCCTTCTCTTTCATAGCCTGTCTTGTTTAAGTTCTGCATGGTTCTGATTTGGCATTTGGTTTAAAGTGTATATGAGGCTTTGTGGGGCAGATAGTAAGACCATTTAGTGACTTTATCTTTAGTCTGTGTTGACACTGGTACGTTGATTGTCTGTATTTTCTATGTCTCTGTCTTTGCAACACAAAAAAAAAATAACAATGGGATGCTGAGATAGTATAGGCTTTTAACTTGCATGATGCAAAGATAATGAAATGGCAGATGGATTTGGAAGAACAAGAGTTTCTGGTCCATTCTCCAAGAGTTTTATTTGAAAATTGATTCCAATTTTCAGTCTGGTGGTTTCTCATAAGCTGTTTATTTGGTAATTTAGCCTTTGCTGTTAGTGTGCAATTGGTCATCTAATTTACATGATACTGTTGTTACTCTCTGTTTGGATGGCTAAAACTTCTTCTAGAAGAGAACAGCAAACAACAAATAAAGAATAATAGATTTTCTTTCACTGTGAATATCTTTGTTGGTACAGCAATACACACATTCTTATAAAGAACATCCTTTTCACTAATAATGACTGGCAAGGAAACATGAACATGGATGAGTCAGAATGTCATAAAATATTCACAAAGGTTCAACCAGCTCAAATGTTGCATGGACTGGTAAATCTACCAGGGGCCCTCTTGATTAGATTTGTGTTCCCCTCCTCCCCAAATGTTGTATGGCTGCCATGCTTTATGCAATTCAGGGGCCCCTTGAGGCTTGAGCTCATCCTTGCAGACAGAAATGCATTCGTTATACTGGCAAAGGAATCTCCATAGGCACTGTATTTGGAGCAGCATTGCCAATTAATGAAGTGATACAGGAAACCTTTAGCATGTTGATTATTTAAAACAAGTATTATATAAACAATAGGATAAAAGAAAGCAGATTTCCAGTTAAAAGTGGTCAGCTTTCTTAAATTAAAAAGAATATAGCAACTATTGTGGGAAAGGGCAAAAACGTAGCATTTCACTAACACTTGCAGGAGTAGCCTGATTTCAGGGCAATTCTGTTTTTAGTTTTGGTAAACTCTGGCATTCTGTTCTGCTTCTTTGGTCATGGCCATTAGCACAGTATCTGAGAGATACCTATTCTGATCTATTGTTTGGCTGGTATCATCCTTAGCCTCTTAAGGGGGGGGAACTCTTTGTTTAGAATTTGTCTTGAATCAGCAGGGTGCTTTCACATATCTAATATTAAACAGTAGTTCTGATGTATCACATTGGACTACTTGTTTTCATTGAAGATGTAAACGCTTCATTGACTTGATGAATCTGGGCCTAGTTTTGTAGACAGACAGTTTTCTTTCATAACAAATAATATTGTGTAATATGCAGGGATCCTGGTTTTCTCTGATGATGACCTCCCCCCATAATTTTTGGATATAAAAAAATAACCCCAAATCCACATTTTTCCATGATTAAAATGAAACACCAGTAATATATATTAGTAGTGTTTCATTTTAATCATGGAAGAACATGGATTTGCGGTTTTTTTATATTTGAAAATTGAGGGGGGAGGGGGTTTATCAGAGAAAATCAGGATCCATAATAATATATCATAGATTCACATAACATACATGACCAAGAGTAACTCTCAGCAAGTTATACAGCACTAAAATGAGAAGAATATTTTTCTTTACAGAACGGAGGGAGTTAATTCAGAAGTCCGACAGGTATTTCGTTTTGATCAGATTGCAAAATTAAAGATAGCTTGCATGGTACATTAGTGTGTCTGTCAAAGACTATGGCTTTAGCCAGGCAATTAAAAAGGGCAAAATATTCTAAATGAATTTTTAAATAGCTTCTTCCAGTCATTAAGCACAGTTATCACATCCATATTTTGTAAATGTAAAACAGTGAAGTTCTCAAAAGTCTGCTCTCTACAGTAGTTTTTATTGATGATCCATTTGAGCTTCATTTCCTAACTGAAAAACCTTGTCGGTCAATTTATTCCAACATAACACTATATGGTTGGATAGTTATTAATCCTGTAATTGTTCATGGCATGCCAGGAATAATTCAGCTAATTATTACAATATGTCTTTCTTTGCCATGCTTCTATATGTCAAATAGCCCTTTATGTGTATTGGAAAAATCCAAATTCCCAATTTAACCAAAGATATAGGAATTGATTACTAACTCTCTCTCTCTCTCTCTCTCTCTCACACCCACATGCGCACGCGCGTGCACACACACACACACACACACACACACACACAATCACTTTTTTTTGTCTGCCTTGACAGAAATTCTACTGGTCTGAATTCATTTTTGACAAATACTCTGCTACTAACTTTAATTGATCCATTACCACCAGTCTGCTGCAAAACCTAGAAGCTGCTCTAACTGAACATTAGTTTCAATTATGGAATAACTATAACAGACCACCCTGGATAATAATGGAGAAGAACTTCATTTTTCCCAATTCCTTTTATAGGGAAAAGAACTGATGTCTATACTGCTGAAAAGCTTAAGATTAAATGCTGTCCAGTTGGCTGGTAAAAAGGAAAAATTTATATAAACTGAAATATACCTATTTCATGTATAATAATATTATATAATTGTTTTAATGTATATTCTAGTTTAATTGACTGCATTTAATTCAGTAAAATTATATCTTACTGATGAAATGGAATGTATTGATTATAATTTTTTTAACATTTGAAACTCATTCCTGGTCTTATTAAAAGCAATGGCTAACCTTTAATTGAGTTAATAGGAACGCATCTTAGTTCATTATAGGCATAGAGAAACACAGTAAACATTAAGCAGTATTTGCTATTTATTGTTTTCATAAATGTGTTTCCACACCACAAACCAGCGCCACTGATATTTCAACATAAGCCTTAGCTGAATTGAATTCAGCTGGTATAAAAGCTCCTTAGCTTGCAATTAATAAACGACTGTTCATGCACTAACTATACAAACATTTTGCACAGTAGAGAAAAATAGATTGGGTTTTATACTGTGATATATATTGCTATAAGACCAAATTGTATGAAGAAATCATAAACAGTTAAAAATCAGTACTATGAAACCATAAAGCCATCACCATGAGTAATTATCCCAGGACATTATTCTTAAATGATCAACATCCCCCCTGTAGAAAAGGCCCACAGGAGACATTATGCATTTTTTCAGGCCACTTCTAAAAGGTTTGTATAGGAGTTTAGAAATCTTTTTTTATGGGTCTTCTGAGTTAGGGAGAATTTCACCTAAATGGTTAACAAAACAGAAAACAAAAACCCACAGTTACCGTGGCATCCATGTCTTTCCTACTCCCAGACATTAATACCTTCCTGGTGTATCTACATGTGCAATTAATGCCATTTGGCTTCACTTCGCAGTAAATGTGCATACACAAGTAGTAAATTTACTGCTCAGTAGACTAATGTATTGTGCATGAAGCATCTGCCCCTGTAGAAGGTGATGCTTTAAATTTACTGCATAGTAGGTTAATCTACTGTGCAGTAGAGCATCTCATGTAGACACAGCCTCTTGAGTAACACTGTGATATTTGGGATAGAGAGTTCCTTGCCATCAGGCCACCTTTTGAAGTATGATGGTATCCTCTTGTAGCCCTGTGGGGTCAGGCCAACTCTCAGGATCTCAATATTGCACTGTTAGACAGGAGGGTGTGACACGAATGCACATATACAAACACACAAATCAATTAGGTTTATATACACACACACTACCAGCTCAGGCACATACATGTCCAAACTAGCCTAGGCACATGCGTACCTATCACCAATTCAAGCACAAACACTATACACCCCAAACGTTAGACACAGATCACTAATTTGTATATCATGCACACAATGCCATATATATACACATATATATGTATGTATGTGTGTGTGTGTGTATATATATATACACACATACACATATATACACACATACACACACACTCACCAGTTCCCACACATACAACCCACCTACACATACACACAGGTAAGTTCCTAACTTGGATGGTACAGTGTGTATGTGTGGGCTTGGGGTACCTGGGGGAAGGTTCAGGTGAGAGAGAGAGACTTAAAGTGTAGAGAGTGAAAGTTGCCAGAACCAGGATTAGAACCAGTGGACTACAGAGAAGCTGGCTGAGGAATTGAGGCTTAGGTTTACTTAAGGTAGACTGGAGCTGGAAACTGAGGCGGACAGCTGAGATATTGGGGGAGGGGGAGGGGGCATATAAGTGGTGGCAAGGAGGAGACAGCCAGGAAAGAAACAGAGGCAGAAACCTGGTTGCTCAGGGGAAAAGGAAAAGGCAATGGGGATAAGACAGTGGCAAAGAAACAGGGGGTTTGGAGGCAGAGAGGAGCTCAGGACAGTTGTTGGAGGTGGCAGTGAGCCAGAAGCAGGAGAGGGAGAAATGAGACACAAGTTAGAGGGGCAAGGAGCAGAGATTGGAGCAGGGCAAAACCATAGTAAAGCAAAACCCAACTTAGGGGTCCAGATAACAGTTTTATTAAACAGACAACACACTACACAGCCCCATGAAGTTATTGGTTCACACACGCACACACACACACTCACAATGGCAGCAGGAGAAAGACAGTGGAAGGGCTGGAGTTCAGGTAGGGAAGAGAAGCAGGGTCCAAGTCCTTGGTTGAAGAGGGGGTAGGGGGTGATAGCTACTTGTCCAGGCTGGAAAGGGGTCCTTGTCCAGTAGGTGTTGTCCAGAGAGGGGTTGCCAGCAGGGCCTCTGGGTGGATAGGTGGTGTGGCATGTTGCTGGTTCAGATGGAGAGGGCATCCCACTGGGTCTGTCTTCACTGCCCCTTTTTATAGGGGCAGACCTTTTGTGACCCTAGTGACAGGAGGCATGCCCAGGCAAGGGTCACCCCTGGCATACTGAGCACGTGTGCTCCATGCATGGATGTGCAGTTTCAGGTGTCTGTAATGGTGGGGTACAATGGTAGAGTTGCTGGTTCTGCAGGGTCTTTTGACTTTCAAATGCTGGGTTCTTGTCTCTGTTCCTGGGTGAGGTCTGGGGTTCCTGGATGAATACCATTGTATTTCAGTCATTCTCGATCACTCTCATTCATCCAGGAACCAATTTACATGGGAGGAGTATGTGAA
>NW_017729032.1:73150994-73160492 GCF_001723915.1 Gavialis gangeticus
CATTCATCCAGGAACCAATTTACATGGGAGGAGTATGTGAATCATACAGTTACAACATGGGATGCCCAGGCAGAGGACACAAGATGGAGACCTGACATACAAAATGGAAACTTGACATTACTTTGGTTCACTTACAAACACAGGCCTAAACCATACAATATCCATATGAAACAATAAAAATCAATACAAAAATGATAATAATACAATATACAACAGTAAAAATCAATGCAAACCTAATAATAATACAATATAAAATAGTGGATATCCAAAACCAAAGACTTGCTACCAAAATAAAAATGTTAAAGCTTATCCTAAGTCTGAGCTCGCTTATGCTTGTCTATATGGAATAGAGAGGGAGAGAAAGAAAAGTCAGACATAGTTGGGGAAGGGAATGCGTATCTATCACACACACACACACACACACATACACACGCACACACACACACACACATACACGTGTGTGTGTGTGTGTGTGTATGTATGTATGTACGTATGTATGTATTAAAAAAGAAAAACTGGGGGTTTTGTTAAACTCTGGAGGTCCTCATAGACCATAAGCATCTGAAACAACTCCAGATAAATCAGAGTATGAATCAAGGGTAAGTATTCTGGTTATTGTTTTTTCTTTTATTTTGGGTTGGTGGTTACTTGTTTATCTACTATAAAGAATTGAAGATGATGCTGGGCATGTCTACATCTCCTATCCTGGGCACTGTGACCATGAGTCTAGGGCTTGGAGATAAGAATCTCCAAGCCCCTGGTCCCTGATTGCAATCATGAAGTGAGGGCTGGGAGCTCCCTGCTGCCTGAGCAGGGGGACATTGTCCTTGCCCAGGCTCCGGTGGCAGAGCCTGCCCCAGCAGCAAGCAGCTTCCGGGGGCAGGGAGCAATCTCTTGCCCCTTGCTGCCCGGCTGACTGGGACCACATTAGATCCCAGTCAGCCATCTACATGTGCATTTCTGTGCAGTAAGTAATCAGGAGTAAATTTGTTACTTGTAGTTACAGGTAGAAAATTTAGTCTTAGTTAGAGCAAATTACTGTGCAGTAAGCATCTCCACATATAGACAGTGATTCTTACTGTGCAGAAATTTACTCTAATCTTGAGTAAAGTATCTTGAGTAGATCTGCCCACTGTCTCTCAGAAGGAGACTTACACCAAGTCCAGTTCTGTACTTCCCTTCACCATCCTTGAACCCAAGGACTTCATCTGTTTATCCCTGCTTGCTCAGAGGAAGCAAGTTTGCATCATCCAGACTCATCTAATTCACTCATTTAGTTATCTGCTATAGCCCATCTCAACTTCCAGTTATGTGATAGGCTGTCAGGCTATGATTTTTGAATCTGAGGCCTCAGCCTGACCAGCACAGCTACTCAGCCCAGGCTGCCACTTGAGAGCAGACCACCCAGACTGGTCATGGTTGGCCTGCTGTCTCCATCAGGGCTTTGCCTGGTGCCTACTCCTTGTCACCAGACTGGCCAGCTGGGGTCAGCTGACTGTCAACATCTCCCATGTAACATCTGGCTCAGAACAGGAAATGTCTTGGCAACAGGGTTCAATAGGGTCCTGACTGAAGGATGGGGAAGGGGACACTGCATCCTGGGATGATGGAGGGCTGCAATTTGGGTGGCTTATCTGTGGGGAGTGGCCACACTGTAATGGAACAAGAGCTGGGTAACATGGATCAGAGATAAACCTACTCTGGAGGGGTGTAACTTTAAGTTGCCTAAAGTGTGCTTAAAACTAGTTTCAGGTGTTCATGTGTGGACAATCCAGGGGTTAAGAACTCCAGGAGACACCTAAAACTAAAGTGTAACAAGGCCCTTAATAACTAAGTGTTAAGTGAAATAGTAGTTGCACCAAATAAAACTCATTTCATTTCTGTTACCGTTTACTTTAAATTTGTTATGTTTCTACCATGAAAAGGCTCTATTATGAAAACAAATTGAAAAAGTAGGAGGTAGCACAGCAGATGCATACATTCAGTTTGGCCCTGACCCTGCTGTTAATCATGTTAGGTCAGCATCTTGGTGTAATGATCGAATGGACATTCAGAATGTAACTGTTATAATTTTTATTATTAGACTTTATCCTGCTGCCTGCTGTATCCAGTTCAATTCATTGCTTGTGCAGTTATGGAAGAATATAAGTGTATATGAATTTGCATATAGATTGTAAATCTGCCAAAGTGAAAAAACTTCAAGGAAAAAGAGCAACAATTTCTACCTTGTATATTGCAGAGGGTCTTGTGTTTAAAATAAAACCTTGAGACGGTGCAGCTACTGCTGTGTTCTTGATTCTGGCTCAAACTTTCTGTGACCTTGGATAAAACATTTTAGGAGTACATTTTCATGTAAATGTGTATGTATAGCTATATATGCAGAGCTACTGTGAATATGCAAGTAGGTTGCTTAAGATTTAGGCCTCTTCTTTTCTTCTGATGATCTGTAAAATAGAGACAACACTATTTAACCTATCTTGCTTTAGAATAATTGTTATGGTATTCTGATGGTTAGTTAGTTGGGGTTTTTTTGTACAGTGTTTTGAAAATGAAGTGTCTTATAAGAGCTATTTATATGTATTATCATCACAGGTCACTACATCCCATTAGTCTGTCTACTTAGGTATTTATGCTTCCTCCTTCATATGCTATTTGAGCATCTCCAGAAACTAATATGAATTATGTGCATATATGGATCTGTGTGAGATGAGATTTTAACACCATATTTTAACATTTGGGTGTGATGTAGTATAGTAGACAGAGAACAGGATTAATACCCAGGAGTATATTCCACCTATTAGGTGTATAAGAAGACTTAGTCACCTAAGCGCGATTCTATTCTTCCTGTCCAAGTTTCTGAGAGTATCTACATCACCTTACACTTCAAATTAGGATGAGGACAACACACACATCTTTTCCACTGTCTATTTTTCAGGGACTCAACTAGGATGGAATAGATTTCCATGAAAGTGCTTAAGTCTACTTACATGCCCAATGGACAGAATAGAATCTGGCCCCTGGGTTCTATTTCCAGCTCTGCTGTTGGCCTACTGAATGACTCAAACACATTGTTTTGCTTCTTTGCCTAGAGTCCCCATGTGCAAAAAGCAGAGTCCTATGTAAAGTCAATTAAGATCTATTGATGAAAAGTGCAAGGTAAGAGCTAGATAATATTAGTATTTCTGGAATTCTAAGCTGGAAGCAGGAGACTCTAAACTGAAGGATTTGTTGGACCTCCAACAGGTCTCTCAGTCCCTGCACCCCTACCTCAGGCCGTGGGCCACTGAGATCCCTGAGGGACAGAGTTTGGAGTTAGAGTGAGTTATTGATTTTGGTGATCACCATAGCAAGTCGTGGGTTTCTGATCAAGCATCAGCTAACGTTTGGGTCGTACTCTGAGAGTCTGATCCAATTTTCAGTTAAGGTAATGGGAGCCTTTCTATGGTCTTCAGTGGGATCTGGATTAGGGTGTTAATATTTTCCTTTTTCCTGTTAATATAGATATTGGTCTGACACACTGTATGTAGTTAGAGTAACAATGAAGGAGGGGTAAGCTACCACCCTAACTAGCTTTCATTCATTGTGCAGTAAGAGAATGCACATATGCAGTTACTGAGAGAAGATGATGTGCTGAAAATCCCAGTCTTTATTTACTTCACAGTGGGCACATCTACACAAGATGCTACATCACTGTAGCGATGAACTATGGCAATGTAGCATGTTGCTGTTGTGATGTAGTGTCTACAGGCCATGATGCTGATGCTTCTGTAGCAAACCCCACCAGTTTTTCTTTTAAATTTTTTTTCTAAATACATTCCCTCCCCTTCCCCTATTTCTGACTTTCTCTCTGCCTTCTCTATCCCTTATAAGTGATTACAAGTAGTACTAGGTAAGCTAAGTTCTTATATGCTATTTTTGTAATAAGCCCCTTTTTATATTGTAAGTAGTGTTCTGTTTGTATTGATTTTTACTGTTTTATATTGAATTCCTATTATTTTTGCATTAGTTTCTATTGTTTCATATTAATACTGTATGGTGTAGGCCTGTGTCTGTAATGTCAAGTTTCCATTTTGTATGTCAAGCCTCCACCTTGTGTCCCCTGTCCTATACAATATGTTGCAACTATGACTCATACCTACCCCTTCTATGTAAATTGGTTTTCCTTGAATGCCTGAAACAAAAGAGTGAATGGATGAGTGAAACACAATGATAACAGGACCCCCTACTAAAACACCCCACCGTCAAAACCAGTACCTGGACCTATGACCCAGCCATTGGAACCACCCTCCGCATTCAAGAAACAAAAGATGAGGCAACCCACCATTGTGCCAAGGCTGCACATGCTCAGTAAGAACACCAGGAGCCTTCTGGAACAGGACTGACCTTGCCTGGACAGGCCCTCCCCATAGGAGATCAGAGGCAGTCTGCCCCATAAAAAGGGGTAGTGAAGACTGACTCCTTGGGATGCCATCTTCACCTGGACCAGACCTGCTCCATGTCACACTGCCTGTCAACACAGAGGCCCTGCCAGTGACCCCCTCTGGACAACATCTGCTGAAGAAAGATCCTGGCTGGCCATCGAGGACCCCCTCCTAGCCTGGATAGGTAGCTATCGCCCCCAACCTCTCTTCAACCAAGGACTTTGGCTCTGTTTGTTTTCCCTACCTGGACTCCAATCCTTCCACTGAGTCTCTTTTTCTTGCTACCATTGTGTGAGTTCATTTGATAAAACTGTTATTTGGACCCCTAAGTTGGGTTTTGCTTTACTATGGTTCCGGCCCTGCTCCAGTCTCTGCTCCTCACCCTCTAACTTTTGTCTCATTTCTCCCTTTCCTGCTTCTGGGTCACTGCCACCTCCAACACCTGTACCATGCTCCTGTGGCTCCAGCCATCCCGAGCTCCCCTTTGCCAGCAAACCTCTGTTTCTTTGCTTTTGCCTTATCTCCACTGCCTTTTCCCTGATCTCTGCTGCTTATTCTTTAGTTACGAAGCACCCCAAGTATGATGATATGTGTGCATGTGCAATTGTACACCACGCCCTCCTGTCTAACGGTGCAATATTGAGATCCTGAGCATTGGCCTGACCCCACAGGGCAGCACTTCTGCACAGTAGCAACAAGCTATGGCATAGTAGCTCGTTGCTACTGCATACTAGGGTCAGAAATGTCCTGTGCGGCACTGGGACTGTGTAGTACCAGTGGTTACTGCACAGTCTAGTGCACATGTAGATGTGCCCAGTAGCTAAGTAACTACCTCTCAGTAACTAAGTTTTTTATGTACCCATGACTTAAATGAGTTCTATTTATGTGTATTGTCTCTACTGTGTTTTGAATTTTTCTGGGTACCTGGTGGTTCAGGCACATTGTTCCTTGTGTACTGCTGGGAGCAGAAGCTAATACATTGTAACCATGCTAGCCATTAAGCTGAGGAGGACCTCTGTCCACATGTAGATAAGATTTGTGGGTGTAACCCCTTGTTATCTTTTTTTCTCAGACTCCTTTTTCTTCTGTCGTCTCCAGGATGGGCAGAGAATGAGCAGATGAGAGCAACTATTGGTATCTTTTCATTGTGTGAAAGGATGTGCATTTTTATATGGCTCCAGATTTGGAGGCACCAGAAGATCTCCTTTGTGCTTCTAAATGATATACAAAAGAGCTCAATGTGGGTCCTACAGATATATGTATCATGGCAGGAGCTTAGACTCTACTATCTGTATTCATGCTGGGTAAATATTCTTAAAATTGTTGAACTAAAGTCAGAGATACTATGCCTTGAGTAAACTGCTCCTGAATGTTAGTATTGGTAAAAGATGAATCCTTAATTCTTAGTCCTTTAACAAAGCAATATGCTAATAGCATCAAAGAAAAATGCAAGCTCCTAGTTAGTATGATGTTAGAAAAAAATAGGCTATAAATATATTTGTAGTGCTTGAACTGCCTTTATCTAATCAACATCATACATTCTTATATAATAAAGGGCTTTGTCTGTTTGTAACATTCTTGGAGCACTCTGATTGGTTACTGCAACAATGAATCAGAGTGCAGAGTGCCGCCATGATTGTGGGGGTGGAGGGGATGGAACGGACTGGGGAAAAGTCAGCTGCGTTGACTTTGTCCCTGCCATCATGGCAGTGCTCCACTGCCTCCGAGGAGCAGGGATGGGAGGCAGGGAGCGAGCCTAGTGGTGCTGGAGGTGGCAGCAGCATGGGGTGCTGGCAGAGGGGGATAGAGGGGACAGTGGGGCAAGCTCCCCCCCACCATCATTCTTGATGGGCAGTTGGCTAGTGTTTCTATAGTTTCCATTCCTATAAACAATCAGGAATCAACTGTATTTGGGACTATCTATCATCCAAAACTTGTTTTCTAGAACATTACTTCCATCACAAGAACTCTGGACAATAAAAACCTTGTTTGAAATACTACATAAAAAAATCTCTTTTTTTTCTGTATTTGAAGCAAGTTTCACGTAGAGGGCCATTTTGGGGGCAATAATTTGTTCCTAAGATTTGGCAGCCTAATATTTTGAAGTAAGATTTTGTATAATAGCTTAACGACTTTCTTGAACTTGAAGATTATTATTTGTATTGCTATTGTAGCTAGAAATCTAAGTTTCATTGTAGTAGGCACCATACAAAAACCCCATCAATGTGTTTAAGACAGCTTGTATAAAGTAGCAACCTTTATTTTTTCCCCCCTCATACTATATACTGTATAGCCATTGAGGATCATTTTAAATGAAGAGAACACATACAATGATGATATAATGCAAGCTTTTTAATGGGTCTAAATCAGTAACTCTGTTTGTACAGTAGCTGTTTCTGCAGCTTCACTTTTTTAAAATTTGATTGGTATGCATTTTCAAAATGAAATGTTGGGTTTTTCATGATACTTTTACTGAATGGTGTATAAAATAGGATATACTGTTATTTTATAACAGGTTTTTATGCTTGCCAAAATAGATTGTGCAAAACCTAATGGTAAATAGAGATAGTTTAGTTCTGTCTTCAAGATAGAATACTAAGAATTGGGTCCATCACTGTCATTTTTCTCAGAGATTCCTCTCATCTGTCACAACACAGTAGTTATGAAAAATGAAACCATAAATTCAATTTAGAGGGCAATTTGCAGCTAATCTTTGGAGTAATTCCAGTGTGAATAATGCAGCAATTTGGATGCATGGTCAGTCAATTCAGTCTCTGATTTATTAGGATTTAAGAAATTTTTCTTTCATTAATGATAATTACCCAACAAGAGAAAATAATTTCTCAAAAATTATCTACCTTCACATCTGTGGTCTCAGTTTTGAGAGAGGCTACAATGTTGTTTAAACTTATTATTATACAGAGGGAAAAAGCTTTTTACAAAAGATATATGAGGTATTTAAATTCTGAACTGTATCTCTTTACAGCACATGTGTGAACTGATCAGCACTGGTTTATGGCTGCTTTTATATGACTCCCATTAGAGCTAACATTTTGAATATCTCAGCATAAGGACACTGGGATTTGCTATTGATTTTCCACACTTCTTACACCTTAAAGATTGCATTAAAATCCAGCTCAAGCAAGAATGACATTTTTTGTTCCTGTCTAAAAGTCAAATTTATTTTCTGAGACTTTTCTTATTTTTTAAATCCCCATTTTATGTGATACTTTATAAGATATGTATATATGTATATGTATACATATATGTATATATTATATGTATATGTATACATATATGTATATATTTATGCACATTCTGTGTGTGACTGTATTATGCTATACTATAATATTTTATTAAAAATGTCTCTTTCTTTTGCTATGAAGGCCCTTTCCTGTTTTAATAAATTAGCATCTGCTATAGATACATTATAGGCATGCCTACATATCGCCATATGGTGATGTTGCTACGGTGCAGTAACTGCCTGTACGACGCCATACATGTGATGCACAGTTAGATTTCACTGATGTTTTGCTGCGGGGGAGTGTGCTGCTTTGGCAAAGTAGCTGCTAATTACATGTAGACTCACATGATTGCTACATCACTGCAGGACACGGCAATGTAGTGTGTCGCTGTAGCAACATAGGGGAAGTGTAGATGTGCTATATATAGAGGTGCACCGATACATAAGTCCGATATAGGATCGATACTGATATAAAGAAAATTGTCTATATTGGATATTGATCCTATGGGGCTGATAATTTGGCTGATAAATGCCCATGCTGCACTGCAGTGCAGCATGGAACTGAGCTAGCAGCTTGGAGAGTTGCCTCCAGCTGGTAAATCAGAAGGGGAGGGGGGAGGGAAGGAGTGTGTGTGGTGGGGCAGATCAGCGCCCCCCGCATTGAGGGAGGGGCAGGAGTAGGTGCCGCCTTGCGGGGGGGGTGGGGGCATGGGATGGAGGTGCGGCTCGTGCCCCCTGGATCTGCATGGCTTGGTGCAGTGCAGGCTGAAGCTGTGGGGTGGAGCCAGAGCCAGCATTGCGCATGGCTCTTCTTGCTGGGGTCTAGCCTCGGAGCAGGCTCTGGTGGCACTGGAAGGAGACTCCAGCCACCCCAAATTTCGTCGCAACTCTGGTTCCAGCCTTGTGCTGCCTCCTGGCACAGCCCTAGCTGAATGCCCCACTTCCACCCAAACACTGGGAAAAGTGGCACAGGACTGGGAGTAGAGGTGCGGCAAAATTTGGGGTGGCTGCAGCCTCCTCCCAGCACTGCCAGAGCCCACTCTGAGCCCAGCCCCAGGCATGAAGAGCCCCATGCAGCACCAGCTCCACCCCGCAGCTTCAGCCTGCCCTGCGCTGCATTGCACAGATCCAGGGGCACATCCCCCCCACTCTCCTGGGGTGCAAGCAGCAGTGGGAGCCGCCCCACCAGGAGCCAAGCCTCCATCCCACTGGGATGGAGCCTTCACCACAGGGGCATTGATCTGCACCCCCTGATGCCGCTTCCCTCCCCGCTCCCATTCTACCACAAGGCATTTACCATCTGGAGGCAGCTGTATCAGAAATATGATCGGTATCAGTCAATATACCTCCTTAAAAATTGGCTATTGGTATCGGTGCACCCCTAATTAAGAACATGATGGTACATGGAAGATGGAATGACATGCAGCAGGGTTTTTACCCAATACTAGGTTGTTGACAAGGCAACTAATTTGCTCAGCAAAGGAAATTCAGTTGATTCAGCCTATCTGACCTAAAGTATTTGATATGGTGCCACATGAGAAAGTTTTAATTGAAGCGATGAAGATGGCTATTAGGAAAGGGATTGTAAAATGATAAAAGATTGGCTACCAGATGACAATAGATACTGTTGAAAGGGGAAATATTGGGTTGGAGGGAGATTGCCATTAGAGTTCCTCAGTGATGTATCTTGGGGCCTAGCTTTGTTTAATACTTTCATTAATGACCTTAGCACAAACTGTAGGAGTGTGTTAATGAAATTTGCTGATGACGAAGTTAAGAGGGATCATCAGTACCGAGGAGGATCAGGATATCACAGAGGAAGGACTGGATGAC
>NW_017729032.1:73160510-73162070 GCF_001723915.1 Gavialis gangeticus
CCTGCCCCTGCCCCTGCCCCCTCCCTCACCATGGGGGGAGTTGATCTGCCTGCCCCACACCTTTTCCCTCCCCCTTCACCTCCACTACAGCTGATGGCAGCTGTATCGAATATCAGATCGGTATCAGCTGATATGCCTCCTTAAATACTGGCTATCATTATCGGCTCCCAAAATCTCTATCGGTGCACACCTAGCTGTATATATAACAGGTATTAGTTACATGTTTGTATCTATATATAGCTAGCAATAGAGAAAATGGCCAGGGCCCAGATCCATAGTGAAAAAGTTTACACTGCCTTTTGACAGCTAGAGAATAATGCAGTGGAGCAGAGTACCCACATGCCAAACCCTGAAATGAGTGTAAGGAACCACTTTAGAGTGACTTTAATATGTGCCAATAAACATGCCTGGGACAAAGGGCATATTGGCACACCTGCAGTTAGGGGTGGACCCAGCAGGGGTGCAGTGATGCAGATACATCCCCCTATCAGTCAGACAGTGCCATGAGAGAAAAAAACAGCGACTTTTTAAGTCCCTGAAGCAAGTAAGAATCCACCCTTGCTTCTCCTTTGTGCTCAGTGGTATGTCCTCTTTCTTCTTCTTCTTTTCTCCTACCCTCATCTGCCATTGCTGTCTCTAGTTGAGCCTGGCTCCAAATGCAGACTAGATGCAGGAGGGAAGGAGTAGCTATGTAGTTCCCTGCTCCTAGCTCAGCTGGAGACAGAGGCAGATGGGAGGAATGGGAGGGGAGAAAACCTGTTGCTGTGTACAAAGGGGAAAAGAGGAGGGAGGGAAGAGTGTTACCTGCAAAAGTCCTCAGGTGCTGCTCCTGCTGCAAGGTCCACCTGCTCTGGTGTGTGTGGGTGGCTGGGACCCAGGATGCAGCCTTCCCATGCCCCCTTTTCAGAAATCTGGATCTGCCCATGCATTGAAGGGTTTTGGTGCATGCATATTGAGGTTGATACCTAATAGAGGGATTCATAGCACCTGCATGCTGAGCAGGAAGATGCTCAACATAGATGATAAGAAATGCTGAAGAAAGGTGTGTATATGAAATCCTGCCTGTCTTCTGGGCTTAGTTGCTTACCTGCAGTCTGAAGGGAGGTAGTTGTATGAGATTAAGATCTTACTCTTTTAAAATCTTTTCCTCCTAAAATCTTTTATTTGATAATTAGATTTTTTCTTTGGGCATGGAAAACTGACTCCTTTTCTTTTAAGCTGTGGCCACCACAGGAGAAAGAGGTGGTGCCAAGGTCTGACTTTAAGCTAATAAACTATTCCAGTGCTCCAAGGACTTGGATTTTACATTAAGGAAAGATTGCGTGAAATGCATAAACTATGTTAGATGCAAGGACCAACACCCAGGACTCCCTACTCCTATGTCCACATTAGTGGACTACAGAGTTATGCTCCTTTTTGCTTGCTTTTTTATTTGCTTTTTCCCTTGTCCTTATGAGTAGGGTAACTGTAAGTCCCATTTTTTCTGGAACAGTTCTCTTCAAATGAATGCTGTTGTCCTATTTTCAGATTCCTGCTTCACTGCCAGTCAATACCTCTCCA
>NW_017729032.1:73162178-73169104 GCF_001723915.1 Gavialis gangeticus
CTTGTCCTTATGAGTAGGGTAACTGTAAGTCCCATTTTTTCTGGAACAGTTCTCTTCAAATGAATGCTGTTGTCCTATTTTCAGATTCCTGCTTCACTGCCAGTCAATACCTCTCCAGTCTCTCTCCTCCCTTCCTCTCCCCTCCCCACAATTGCCTGCCCAGCCTGTGTGGTTTGTTGAGATTGGAGCTCAGAAATAGAGGGTTCCATCTATTTTGAGACCTAATATGGTCGACCTATCTTGTATTGTTTTCTACAAAGTGGCTCAGCCTCTTCAGGAGGGGAGGGGAGTATCCCCCCACAATTCTGCCACTAATCTGGTGGATATGGCCCTTAGCTAGGCAATATGGCAAGTGGGTTTTTTTTGTATCAAGCTGAAGAGGTTCTAGAATCCATGTTTCCCCCCTTTGTGGGCCAGTGTTATAATTATTAGGGTGTTGTTTAAAAGGGAGTTACCCCCACTAGCCATCTTTTTAAGTGAGAAGAAAAATATCTTTGGCTACTGTGATCTGAGAATGCCAGCCAGATTGCACCCCAGAGAATTCAGGTTCAGTGTTATCTAATTTGTGAATTCAAAACAGCCTTAGGCAAGAGATTGGTGCTCAGATGCTTAGCTCAGCTAAGCATGTGCAGTAGCATATCTTTAGGCCATCTAGTAATTTTTGAAGCAAAACTTTAGCACCTATGGCCTTTTATGCAAACTAAGCATTTAGGCAGATGTTTTGTCAATCAGTCCCTTGCATTTAGGAGTCTAAAGTCCACTCTAATATTATGTCTGCTCAAGCAGGGCATGAGTTTGCAGCAGTACAAATAGTAGTGGCACAAATTTGTGTTGCTGCTTTGTGCTGCAGGACCCATATTCCTGCTGCTCCATGGGCAGGGCAGGGGCAAGGAAGGGTGCCATAGTGCAGGGTGCTATAATGCAGGGGTAGTCAGCAGGCAGCCCACGTGCTGAAGCACCCTGTGCCCTGGCTAGCCAGGGAGATGGAGGAGCAGGCAGCCCAGGGCTGGCTGCTCCCTTGTCTCTGCATGCCTCAGCGAGGCATGTGCACTAAGCTGGCTTGGGCACAGTGTGCCTTGATACAGGGGAGCAAACAGCCCAGGGCTGTCTGCCCCCCACAACTCCATCTGCTGCTCCACAGCTGGCCAGGGCAAAGAGTGCCTCAGCACAGGGGCTGCCTGCTGGCTGGCCCCACACTGAGGCAGCCTGTGCCCCAGCGAGCTACCCCCCACTGCAGCACATGGAGTGGCAGAGCCCCCACTCTGAGGCACATAGAGGTGGGGTGCTCTGTGGCTGGCTGGGGTGCAGGGTGCCTCAGCATGGGAGCTCCACAGCAAGCAGAGATGGGGCAGCAGCCAGCCCTCTGCATTTGTCCCAGCACATGCCACTTTGGTGTGCTTTGCACTGCTTTTTTTCAGGATTATTATTTTTTTTTTTGCTACCAGAAAATCCTGGTAGCAAATTTTGCCCTAGTCCTGTAAATAAGCAGTGCCACACATGGATTAACATGCAACTTGTGCAGTTTGGGGCACTGCAAACCTCTTTGCAGCACCACAGACCACACAAGCCTGCATGTCTGGATCCAGCCTAAGAACCAAGTGTAGTTTTAGATCTTGTCCTAGAACTTTAATCCTGACTAAGGGCCCTCTGCAGAAACTTTATGATATTGCTTTACCTGCCCCCCCTGCCCCCCGCAGCATATTGTGCCTGTAAAAATGCCTGTTAGTGCCATTTGGGAAATGATTTTGCCTTGCAGAAACTGAACAGTTCCACTTTGCTTCAGGGCATGATATAGCTGAAGAATTTGTCCATAAAGCTAATGTATATATTATTTCCCCTTTCTTTCCATAGATTATAACCTCTTCCCAAAAAAAGGGTCTTTATAATACTTTTTTTCTAAAATGCCTAGTTTTGAGCTGTAGGGCCTTCCATGTCTAGTTCCCAGTATAATAGGTGCCTAATGCCAGAGGCAGTGATGACCTGCTGATGTTACCACAATAAAAATATTTAATAATCATGAGGATGAATTCTGACATTATTTTTCCAAGAATCAAGGAGAGCATATTTAGGCCTAACAATGAAAAAAATTATATGAATCCTGGAATTACTGAAATAATGTAAATGAGGAAGGGGTAGGCAATACCTCCCTTGCTTATTTCATTGCATGATTATGTGACACCAAGTAAGAAAATTATGTCCTATGACATCAAGTGAAAGCTGTCTGCTATTTCTCATATTATGAAATATTTCGAGTATTTAAAAGTGTTCTTAAAGGGAACTGTCACAACTTTTTTTTTATTTGCAACTTTATTTAATGTACTTTATTTTGCAGTTGGCAGAAGGTATTTGGAAATAAGTATGTCTGGAAAGGAAGCCAACAGTTACATTTTTTCAAGTTTCTTTATACACTTGCAAAATGGGCCTGTAAAATTGTGAGTTTGGAAATGGTTTATGACTGCTGGAGAAAGCATGTGTGTTTGGCTTATGCGAAGCATGGCTTTTTTGTACTTGTGAACAGAGTGTGACCTGTGTTTGTTGGAAATGTGGGGCCTGTTACTAAGTATATTAAGTAACCTAAGGGTTTAGACAGAAGTGCAGCTCCCCACTGTGAGAATGCTTTGCAGGAAGTGTTCTGAGTTCAATGATCCCTTGGACCAAACTGAAGTTCACTGTTGGTTTCGGGGAGGAGGGAAATCTAGCGGCTGGCTGAATCTAGCAATGGCTTCTGCTCCCTGTAAGGCTGCAAAGTTTTTAGAATGGGATAGGAGGAAGGGAGCATAGGGAGCTCATTTTAGGGGTTCCCCAGCTGGGGCTGGAGGGTGGGGTGGGTGAATTGGAGCCCACCCCACCTCAGGGGGGTCTCAATACACCTTCCCCACCCTCCAGTGAGAGCTGAAAAAACCCCAGACCCAACTTCCTCCACTCTCTTTCCTCCCTTCCATTCTGGAAACAGCTTGAGGCTGGCAGACAGAACTTACAGAAGATGCTTTGTTTTGAAACATCTTCATCTGACCCCTCATGCAAGGATGGTTCAGATTTTCACCTGATCAGACATTTTTGAAGCAGTCTGCAGCCAAGCACTTGTGTTTGGTCTTGGCTATAGACTGCTTGTGGCCAGATAAAAAGAAAATTGTCACTTCTGTCTGCACCCTTAGTTTAACTTGAAAAGAACAACAGGGACTTAACATCTGCTTATTATATTATATTATCTATCTATCTATCTATCTATCTATCTATCTATCTATCTATCTATCTATCTATCTTTTTCCTTTTAATGCTTCTTGCTATTGCATTCTGTCATTGAATTAGATTCCAGGAATAGTCTTTCACTGAACAGGGTTCCAGGAATGTTCTTTCATACTCAAATGTTAAAAAATGGACAATTTTTCACAAATGCTTTTTAGTCCAGTAATCTACTGCCATTTTTCATTTGCCCTTAACCAAAGGTCAGGTCTTTTAACAATATTCTTTATGAAACTTTTAGAGAGCAGTATTTTTCTCAAGTGGTAAAACATTATGGCTTCAAATCTTCACAACTAAAAGTTCCATATAGCTTTTTTAGTTTTGCAATTATACTGTGATAATAGCTTTTGACTGTATCACCTATTTCACCATAATTATGGAAAACATCTTCATGACAGTATTTAATTTATTATTAATCCTTTTCAATGCTTTCTACTAAATATGTCTAATTAAAATATGAATCTGACATAGATATTTAGTAGTTTTTGTGCTAACACTTCAAATCTTTTAAAAAATGCTGTATAGTTAAAAAGATATGCTATCAACGAAGTGCAGCCATTTCTGAGGTGGAATACAGACTAATATTTTCATTATCATTATTATAAACCTTAGCTTCCAGGAATTACAACCTCCTTTTCTTCCACTAGAAATTTCTTCTAGATCACGGAAACTTTGTTTACTAAGGAGGGGGTGGACATGTGAGAGCTCTTTGACACTGTCTTGGGAGTGGTGAAGACTGAAACAGACATGCTTTTAGCTCTCCATACCTTGTATGGAGAGAATTTAGAGCATAAAAATAGGATTCACAACTCAGCAAAGACATATGTATGTCCTTGGAGAGATATTGGAGAAAGGAAATCTCTGCCAGGATTTTTTAGCCTAGGTGAGACTGGGATTTACTATATGAAGCAACCTCCTGTAAGTTCTGAAGGTTGTGCTACCTAAGGCCACTCCCAGGCCTTGTCTTTAGTCTAAACCCATTGACCATCTATATTACATACCTCTAATGGACAGGTGGCTTATTCTTTTGTTTTAAAATGCAACGGGAGGTGCTGCCACCCACCTTTTATAAAATAGCTAAGTGGTTAGACCAGTCACCCAGGAACTGGAAGACCTGGGATTTAGGACTTCCTCATTTTGAGGAGGTTAAAAGCTACATCTTCCATATTCCCAGAGAGATTCCTAACTACCAACCTATTGGAAAGGAAGGGCAGGATATACTCTCTTTCATTTTGATGCTGGGCCACTGTGTAGAAAAGAATGAACAATTCACAGTGCCAGGGAAAGGGTAAAGAAAAGGGTGTTTAACTCTGTAGACTGCTAATGTAGACATTCTGGGCACCTATACATGTGACAGACCTCTGCTCCAATGCATGCTAATTAGCATGTGTTAGAGCAGACTCAATTAATCAAGTCTGCTGGAGTGTGCTGATTAGCATACTCCAGCAGCCTCTGTGTCACATGTATTCAGCATCCTGGCATTTCAAAATGGTGGAAGGGTGTTTTAACTAAAGCTAGTCAAATGACCTGTAGTTAAAGTGCCCCCGCTGCCATTTTGAAACATGAGACTCTGAATACATGTGACGCTGCAGGTGCTTTAATTAAGCTCTCATTTTTAGCCTTTCTTTTAATGGATTGTCTGTAAATGTACAGATAGTTGGCAGTCCTCATCCCTGATGCATGACTGCTTAGGCATTTTGAAATAAATAGTAATTGGAGGAAAAAGGAAACAGAAAAAAATATTAGGAGCAGAAGCCATAAACCAGGACTCCTCCTACTGAGTCATGCTGTGTCTGGTCTCATGACCAGGGATTCTTGTTTTCTCTGATTAACCCCCCACCCCCAATTTTTGGATTAAAAATGTAACCTAAAATTCACATTGTCTATCTATCTAAAAATCACTATCTATTTATCTATCTATCTATTAGGGGTATTTCATTTTAATGACAGAAAAATGTGGATTTGGGGTTACTTTTAATCCAAAAATTGGGAATTTAATTTTTTAATTTGAGAAAACCAGGATCCCTGCTCATGACTCTTGTAATCTTTTTTACATAGTGGCCCATTTCATCAAGAGTGGTAGAGAATGCTCCCAGCCCTATTGCTTATAGTCTAGTGGTTAGATCACTGTTCTGGGATGTGAAAGCTGTCAGTTGGAATCCTGTCTATAATGGCCTAGAACCTAGCTCTGCCATTATTTAGGTGTAAGAGTCTTGCCCTGTGTTCTTGTTAAACAGTTCTGAGAACAAAATGGCTGCTAAACTGTAAACCCAAGTAAACTTGCAGTGCAAAGAAAAGGAAAGTCATCACAGTTTTAGACCTGACATTTATGAATCTTTTTATTAAGTGGCTGGTATGCTCAGACTGATGGCAATTCACTTTTGTAATCCAGAACTTCTCTTTAACAATACATCTGAGCTCCAACTAAGCAGAGAGTGTGAAGTTTGAAGTAGAGTGACCCTGATGTCAGAGTCTTGAGACAGGTAGTACATTATGCTGCTGCTAAACTACAGAGCTGGACCAAGACTCTTTCAATGTTAATGTTGTGAAAGAAAATAAATGGGAATAAAAAGCTGACCCCCAAATGATTTTTTCCTAGTTTTTTCCCCTTCCCTTCCAGAAATCACTTACCAGGTTATGGTTCTTTAAGCAAAGGTTCTCTACAAAAAAAACCCAACTCCTCTGGCAAACTACTTCATGAAGAATCACTTAAGAATTATATAAACTTCTTCATTTGTTTCCTTGGCAGTCCCATAAGTTTGGAACTTTCTGAGGTACTAACTTTGATGTATGCTAATACATAAGCATATTTGTCTGTTGCTAAAATAGGCTCTGATTAGTTTATATAAATACATTTGGGATCATCAGTTCTTTATTCACTTATCAGTAGGTTTAAATTGTCATTAGTCAGGGGATAAATAAATCTGTGGAATTAATATATCAGATTAATACTAGTATTGTTGCCCTGTATTAATTCTGTCAGTTATTTTAACCATGACTTAAGGTGTAGAGTCCAAGTGAGATTTGTTTACAAAAATATAGGAATTGTATAAGAACACAGTAGGCTTGGATGGACTCATGGTGTGCATGAAATTACATGCAAAATTCAATTATGGATGGTAATGTGGGCATAGGATTCTCTGCTGAGTGTCCTTAAGTGTGGAATATAACATTACATGGGAGATTCAGTTCAAAAAACACTGAAAAAGTCTGATTTTTTTAACCATAACATCATTGAGAGACTGATTTTTAAGGTTTTAGAAAAAGTATTTTTACCAATGCTTAGAACATGGCAAACTTGTATACAAGATAAGTTAGCTGCTCAAATAGAACATTTCTGTTTCAAAGAAAATTGTGAGATTTTGAAATTTATTTTTCAACCAAGAAAAAGACAAATATTTTTCAAATTAAAATATCCCCAAATCTTTTGGAAAACTGTGGTTAAAATATTTTAAAATGTTGCTTAGAAATTTGTTTTTATCCCTTTCTTTTTATTAAGGTTTTTTAAAATTTTCCATGACACATGAGTAGTGGTGCATAATATGTTATAGCATATCATATGTATAGCATGTCATGTTTGCCGTTATACTATATAATATTCTGATATTAGTTTTCAAATCAGTAAAGACACATGTGGTGATCTCAGAAGCATGAGTAGGTATGGTGAATGATGCAAAAGATAG
>NW_017729032.1:73174104-73193192 GCF_001723915.1 Gavialis gangeticus
ATGTTTGCCGTTATACTATATAATATTCTGATATTAGTTTTCAAATCAGTAAAGACACATGTGGTGATCTCAGAAGCATGAGTAGGTATGGTGAATGATGCAACAGATAGCTTGAAACTTTAACGTTACCCACTGGCTACCTTGAAGTGCCTCTGGACTTCCTTAAGTTTCCTTTAATAGGTACATACCATGCCCCATTCTCTGTATAGAGCACTAGCAATAGAAACCTGAATCACTCTTAGGGTGTGGACACATGTAACAATTGAAAATGTCACTGTTGAGGAACTGGTTTATAATTGTTGCAAGTCAGGTTGTGGACATGTATAACAACTGAACCATTTCTAGGGCTAAGTACAGACAGTCAAAAAGCCAGAGGCTAAGTCTTTGAAGGTTAGTCTAAGCTGCAAAGACTGAACCAAGAAGCAAATGAACAGACATTAACTTTTGATTCAGAAAATGCAGCCACATGTCTTCAGTGGCTTAAGCCAGAAGCTGGGGGTGCTAGAGCATAGCTCTCTGGACTGTAGCCAGGATGGGCTGTGTGTTCACTTCCTCTTCCTGCTGTCCCCAAGGTGTCTGGGATTTGCAGTCCACAATCAGAGCAGCAGGATTGTGCAGGATTACTTATCACTTCCTCTTCCTGCTTCCAGGTGCCTTTGGGATTTCTAGTCCACAGCTGCAGCCAGCAGTAAGTCAGTCAGAAGGCCAGGGCAGCTTTGTACTTGGGGTGAAGGCAAATTTAACACAGACCCCAGCCATGGTTTGCTTGGGGTGGGGGCAGTGAGCCATCTAGTGAGGCCAGTGAGCCAGCCCTCACTGCTTCAGCTAGGGAACAGAGGGGTGGGGCCAGCCCTGCTCTCTGGAGCAGACAGCACAAATCGATGTAGCTGTAGTCAAAGGATGAGAGACAGGAGGGTGGGAGGTACACTTTTGAACCATTGCAGCAACTTTAAACTGGTTTAACAGGCTCATCCGCTGGTTTAAACTAGTCTAAATATCACGGGTCCAACCCCCCTTTGGCTTTTCTGAAGTCTCTTCCATATTCTATTAGGATTGTGGATGCTCAATTAGATTATTTTGAATTTTTCTTGTGGTGTGGGCACTCAGTGGCTTAGTGCTATTCTGCCTGAATTTAGACTGCTGGGTTGGTACCCAGGCCCTAGTCTAGAACCTGCAGGATTCCAGTCCAAAAAAGGTATGGATACAAGGCCTACCACCTTTGCGAGTACATTCAGAGACACCTGAAAAAAGGGTCAGAGGTGGTTACACCTATAACCATGTAGTCCATATAAATTTAGTGTTCTGAATACATTATTCCTAATAATAAGAATAAATGGACAATCCAACTTCTCATATAAACTGGTATCTCCATCCCAATATCCATGGAACATTTTTGCTAGAATCCTCTTTAGCCAAGAGCTGTTAACTCCCTTCCCACATTTAACTGTTTGTTGCTCACACAGTTTGCTGCTCCTACTGATATGAACAAGATGAAATTAAGGATTTCAGGGGGCAGTTTATGAAAAATGAAGTGATTTATTTCACTCCATACTTAATCATTTTCCAACCCTAGTAATTGTTTGACATCAGTTTTCAAGGTTATCTTCACAAAAACCTTCTTTCTTTAAAGGAAATCTGATATTGTTCATTACATTTATTATTCTGTCTAATTGGAGGACCCCAGGACATAAATATCACTAATCCAATATGATCTTTTCCTTCTTTTGCTACTTTAACATTGAGAGCACAAGATATTTTGGCAGTCAGTCCCACACTGAAGACCTAGAGTGCTGTCTTGGCTCCACTGAAGTCAATAGCAAAATTTCCTCTGAATTCAAAGAGCCAAGATTTCACCCCTGAAGTCTGGAGATAACAGATTGTCTTTTTCTGAGTTTAATTTTAGAATTTATTTTGAATGAGTGATTTTAAACTTGTGAACCAAATTCATTTTTTCTTTAATAAGTGTTAAGGTTACTTTCTCAGTGAGCATAAGAAATTATAATAAGAGATCTTGTAGCAAAAACACATAAAGAAAATTAAGTTATCTCTACTTAATCTTACTTAATCTACCTCATGATTTTCTGTCTTTAGACAGCAAGCTTACAGGGCTAATATTCCCTTCATTTTGTATTTTGTTTGGTTCTGATCACATGGGCAGTGCTTAAGAGACACTAAATAACAATAGTTATCAGTTATACAATATATTAATCAATTAAACTTAGCTATCTTTGTTTTTCCTTTTATTGTTTATTTTGTGTATAGAAAAGTATAACTGAGGAATGAATCAAAGAAAAGAGCTAGTTACAGTGTCAACAAGTGATGTCCTTCTTGCTTGTATGAAGGGCACTGAAAGTTGCAGGAAGAATGACTTCAATTCTGTCAGGAGAGATAAGGGTAGTGTGCAGCGTTGTGTATCCAAACCTGGGTGAAGAAAACAATATCTGAATAGAGTTTTAATAAATGTGTCAAGATCAGAGATGGAGGAGATCTAGTCTTTATCACCTCTTGCTATTCTTAACTCAAAGAAAAGTCTTAAATATTTCTGTTTTTTGTAGGGGGTGAAGTTTATTTTTTCTTGAGATTGTACTTGATGAATATATGGGCAGAAAGAATGGGAGGAGGAGCTTACACTGTTAATGTGATGAGAATGCCAAATTACTACAGGGCTATTATAGCAATGGCTCATATCCCTGAATGACTGAAGTGATTTGTGCTGTCATTTGAACTACATATTCACATATTTTTACAAGTTGTGGTGTAATAAAAATGTTGGAAATGTATGCAGTGAAACATAAAACTCATCTTGAAACTCAAATGATGTTTATGAAAATGTTGGTTAGGGTCAAGGACCTTTTGAATTATTTTGACCAGAGTTATGTTTTTTAATGAAATCACAAAAGAAAAATTGCATGGTTCATGTAAAATGTGGTTAAAACTTGATAATTATGGGGAAAATTTTCAATTAGGCACTGAACAGCCATTGAATATGTTCTTCTATGGGTATTTCCCATTCTCCTGTGCTTTGCTGATTGCTGTATGGGGCTGGAAGGGAATCTGAACCCCTTCCCCCACTCCCCTGCTGCTATATGTGTTGGGGTTTTTTAAGCCTTTCTCAGAGGTACTGGGTGTTGGCTGCAGGCAAGGCTGGAGATTTTGATGTGGGGGGAGGGGGAGCATTTAAGTCCCAATGCTTCTCCTGGGACTTTAAGTCACAGGTTCTTAGCTAGAGGGTCTGGCCCCTCTTCTCTGGGTCAGATTGATCCCTATATTTGGGGATAGGAATCTCTTTATGGACAATGTACACATTCAGGTTAACGTCATGCAAGAGCTGTGTACTGTACTTCAAAACCACAGTGTGCCATGCCCTGCTTAGGTTGACAAGGTTACTTTCATGTATCATCAGTCCCATTTGGAAGAAGCTTCAGAATAAATAAATTGTTAAATGTAATCACTATGTTTAGGAAGAAAACCAGTCTTACTAACTTGACTGGGGAGAATGGGGCGTAAGATACATATGTTCATGTATGCAAGCCCTAAGTGATTGCTGAAGTCAAAGAAATATGGCTGGAAAGCATAATCCATGTTCCAGAGGGAAGCTACATGGAAAAATGTACTGGTGAAAGAACTTGGAATCCTGAAAGGATATTTATCCAGTTCCTGAAGAACACTCCAGGCTGATGAGGAAACTGAGGGCAAGGGCATAGATGTTTTGCATAGAACTATACATTTCTTATGCTGCATTAAGGTAAAGTGTTAATTGGGTTTTGAAATGGTTTGCAAAGTCCATGTGTTGTATGCTTTACTCTTTCATCTTCTTGGAAAAGTAAACTGTAAACTAGAGTTGAGAGAGGCAGTTAGCCATATCAGTCTGTGAAATCAGTCAAGAAGGTAGGGTAGAGGTGTGCCTTATACAGTATAGAATAGCTTAATAAGAGCTGTATAAGCTTTCATGAGCAACAGCTCACTTCATCAAATGGTAGCATATGCTTTCATGAGCATTAGATGGTAGCATTTGATGATGAGCTGTTGTCCACAAAACCTGGTGCATCTCTGTTTCAGTTAGTCTATAGGGTGCACTTTTATCCTGCCTTCTGTAAACTAGCATGTTTACATGTGTACTTAAGCCAAGATATAGTCTGGGGGAACCAGCATCTGTCAGAAGATCTAGATAGTTGGACTGGTGGTGTGAGGTCTTAGAATTGTGTGTTAAAGAGAGGATTTGCATCCTAAGATTATGTTTAGAAAACCAGAGACAAAGACAATGCCTTGCTGGAGTTTGATTTGAATGCTGTAATAGTGTGGATGGAAGACAGCAGCTAATGCTGTCCTATGCAGACTGTGATTGAATATAGTAGCACTCTTATTGCAATATCAGCTTTTGTGCTAACTCCCACTACTTTGTCTGGTTTTCCCACACATGCATCTAGCCCCTCATATTGCTTCATATTATGGATACATCTAAATACATATGATGAAGTGCTTTGATTCTCCAAACAGAAAGAAATATAAATAAAGAACTGGAATGTAACTTAAACTATATATGTATAAGTGCAGTCACACAGCAAATACAGAAAAAATATTACAGAGAATGTTCTCTTTGTTTTTGTAGCTTAAAACAAGATTTCCCTCATGGAAGAAACAGCTCCCTATTGTCTAACAGAAAGGCGTGATGTCCCTATGTTATTGCCTTATGAAATTAATCTTTAATCATGTTTTTTTTTTCTTTCATCTTTATATTTCCAAGGTGATCCTGAATTTCAGGAGCTAAATCTAACTATTTTTCCAAGTATTAACACACATATTTTCTCCTTCTTAGGTATTTTTTTGTCTTTTTAAAATTAAAAAATATCTTAGTTTCCATCTATAGGGATTACTAGCAATTTCCCAAAGGAAAGTTTTATGCTGTAGGTTTTATTTTGATGTTATATTTTTGCATGATAACAGGTGACATTTGCTTGGCATACTGCTGCTGAGATATCTTCAAAGTTTTCAAAGTAAATTCTTCCCATTGCAGCAGCCACAAAATGTGGAGACTTGCTGGTGGAAACTGCTGAAAGGCCAGAGGTAGCAATGATCAGTAATTAGCTGCAAGGCACTCTGCAGAAATCCATTGAAAACCAGTTTAGTGTCAGAATCAGAGGGGATGAGCAATGACAGTCCATAATGCTTTGGTACGTTCTCTGGACAATTTCTGGTGCAGGATTCAGTCTTATATTTAGTGTTAAATTAAGATCCCATCTGTGTAGTAATTGCAGTAAGAGGTGTGGCATCACAGGGCTCAAACAAATGGAGGTAAATAGTAGCCTAATGGTTAGAATACACTCCCAGGTGGGACACTTGGGTTATACAGACCTTCCAAAGCCCAAGAATTTCCAAACCTACATTTCCTGTCTTCCAAAAAGGCAGGTTTAAGGGAACCCTGGGTTAGTGATATTCTACAGCCCTCCTCCTGAAGATGCATCATTCTGCAGCAAAGAATTCAGGATTCCTGCAGCTAAAAAGAGAGAAAAGAGGAAGCCTGACTCTATAATTCAGAGACAAGGCCATTTACTTATTTGCTGGGGGATTTCCCTAAATGCTAGTCATTAGCAGGGATCCTGGCTTTCTCTGATTTTAAAAAAAATCCCCAATTTTCAGTTAAAAAAAAAGTAACCACAAACCCACATTTTTCCATGATTTAAATGAAATACCACTATATATATATATATATATATATATATGTATATGTGTGTGTGTGTGTTTCATTTAAATCATGGAAAAATGTGGATATGGGGTTACTTTTTTAACCAAATATTGGGGATTTTTTAAAATCAGAGAAAACCAGGATCCCTGGTCATTGGAAGGTAGATAGCAGTGGAGCCTGCTCCCCACTGAAAGCGCTTGTGGCTGTTGTCCTTGGTGCTGAACTCAAAGTTATGGTTAGGTACGTCCACTGGATCAGGACACTCGGAGAAATTATCCCTGGGATCTGCCCCCAGGTAAACAGAGATTTCCAGGATTTTGTTTTTAGCTTTGGGCACCTAAATTCTGCCATAGTCTGACTTAGGCACAGATACCTTACTGGAGGTCATTTTAAATGTTCATGTATTAACACAGGAAAATTGAGCCAGGTATTTGAGTTTGGTCTTTTGCTTTCTATTCTGGCATCTGACAGCTGGTCCATTTGATGTCTTGGAAATAGGTGATAAAGCTGTCCTTAGAAATGAGAGAAGTGGTGATACCTCTTGGCTGCTTTTTATTAGACTCAGGTTTTCCTTGGTTGAATGAAAGGAGCAGTAGCTAGTGCAAGGAGCTGTAAGTTAGATCTCCTAGTGGCTGTATCAGTTATTGTCCCTGAAAGTGTAATGAGTAGAGCATTGTGGATGACAGACATTTTGTTACATGAACCAGAACAACATTTTGAAATGTGGCTTCTTTCTGAAGGATTCCAAACAACAGAACTGAAACAACAGTAAATGATTTTTTCTTAAGAGAAGTTAAAAAATTATTCAGGTCAGTCATTGTCAAACATTGATTTGGCAAAACTGAAATATTATTTTTTTTAAGTTTTCTTCTAAAGTGAACTTCCAGGAAAATTAGCCTAATTTTTCCACTGCTTTTAATGACACTGCATATTCTGATGGAAAATGATTCCATCGAAGTGTCTCTGGGCAGCTCTAGTAATGAGGTTATCCATTAAACAGTTGCTGAACAGGTAATGCCTACTGAATTGAATTATTGGGCCTCCTCTACAACACACTGATCTTGAGATTCATGATTTCATTTGTTTACTTTCCTCTTTTATGGCTAAAGTAAAACTAATCAAGGAATAAAACACAGGACAGCTGCTTTGTATTGACATGCAGTTTACATTTTCCTACGTGCAGATTTGTAAGCTTCTCAAAAGGAAGGCAATGGAAAATTAACCATTCTGTTGAATGATTCTGGGAATTGCACACCACTGTCAAAGGGGGAAGGTTTTATCTTTTGAAACATGGATGGACTTTAGTTTTTTATTCTAATTAACTGGACTAATAATAGAATAAGACCTCCCAAACACAAGAAATTATCTGTTTAAGGCCAGTTTGTTTTTACAAAGTCCTGCAGTTTTAGTATATGTCAAAAAAGGGGAAGAAATTAGGAAAAGGACAAATAAAAAGAATAATTTGAATTAATTTTAGTTTATGGAGTAAATTTTACAAATGCTTTCACATAATTTAATGCTTTCACGTAATTTAAGTTTCTCTGACAAAAGATGTTGTACTGATTTAGCCAGATCTGTTGTGAATTTTGTAAGTATGCCTTCATAAACAATGCTTTATTTTGCTAAAGGATTCATTACGTTTTGAAATGTCTGAAAGTGGATAGAATAATGTGGTGAACCAAAAGAAATTCGTACTAAATAATCTGTGCTCTGGCCTGTATCTCCATACAAGAACATCCAGTATGCTATCAACCTCTTGTCATGGGATAGGGAATATTCATTTTTGATCACTGATTAGTATTTTAAGAGACTTTTTTGGCTGTGTAAACTTTAATTATCTCCATTTACATCATTAGTCACAGTAAAGTAACTAAGAGCCATAGTTATGTATAAGGACCCATTGTGCTAGACAATGTATAAACACAACAGGGAGACAGTCTGTGCTCTAAACGCTTACCAGGTATAAAATGAGAGACAAAAGACAAACATGGACAGACTGGGGAGAACAAAGGAATAATGAGACAACACTGACTCATGATAAACAATACTGCTTGCACACCAGCAGCTTAGCTATTGCCAAGTGTTAGTAGGCATCATGTCAAGGGAGACTTTTAAGGAGGAACATAATCAGGTGGCTTTATTGTGCTGAGAAGCAGAGTAAATTGGCCTATACTTAGCTCCATGCTGCTATGGTTAGGCCACTTCTGGTAGCCAAACTATCTTGTCTAAAAATAGCGTAGGTGTTCATAGGCTACACAGTAGTCTGTAGTGTAGGTATGCCCTTTGATGTTATGCAGAAATGATCACTAAGACATAGATATAGCCAAGATGTGAGGACCTAGAAATATACCAGAGTTGAAGATGAAACCCAGGATATGAGTCTGATAGGAAAAATAATGGTGTTATGCCTAGTAATTAAGAAAGGAAGTAGCAGGTAGTCTGGGGAGCTTGAGTCATGCTTGGACAACCATAAGGAGCTGTGGGATGGAAAGGTTGAGACTTGTGACTATCTATTACATCTCCCAATATCTGACACCAAACAATATGGTATGTAGGCCTATGTCCCAATGGTCAACATTGCCTAATCTGATCCTGCTTTCACTGGAATAAATTTACATACTAAACTTTGAGTTTAATGGCATGAAGTCAGGCCCCTGATAGCAGGGAAACAGACTACTTTTGTGTATTTTAAATTGTGGGGCACAATGTGTGTATTTGCACAAGCTTTCCTCTCCAGCTTATTCACTGAATATGTTCTTTACCTTCTGAATACATTGCTGTATTGGCATTTGCTGAAAGGTGGCAACTGCATTTTCTAGACAGTTCTAATTGTAAACAGGTGCATATAATAGACGCTGGTATGCATCTGGCCTAAGTGTGGCTCTATCAGTGGCCAGGTAATGCTAAGCTTATACTGGTATGCCTGTTTTGCAAAACATCTTCCAGAAACTTTTGTTCACTTGGGATACTTTACAAGTTTATTTTGGCACTTTTCCTGATCAACATTTATATAAGGTTCCTAGGGAGAGAGTAAAATAACTTTGTAATATGCAGTTTATAGTCAGCCCTATGGGCCAGATACTCAGCTGATATAAACAACTTTGTTCTACTGACTTCAGTTTCTCATTTGCATAGTATAATTAGTTAGCTCAATTTGGTTTTGAGTGATAACTGCCAAAATGAATCTCAGTTCAGAGGACTGAGGGCTGAGACAAACAGCTGCAAGAAACAGTGGATGCATCTACACGTGCACTTTACTGCCGTGTTGACTAATTAGCTGAACAGTAAAGCATCACAGTGTACACATGCACTGGTATTAGGGCGCACTAAATTAATTAACACCACTGTAGGATAGTACTGTGAGGGGCAGTCCTATCCTATGGCAGAGTAATGGAATTTTATTAGTAGGTGTTTAGGATTGTGAATCCAAAATGATGACAAAGCCAGTAGGGAATAGTACACTGTAACAAACATATAGACAGTGACAGGGACTGGATGGGGCATGAGGGTGCTAAAGTGTGGGGGCTGCCTGCCACCTAGCCCTGCACTTCAACACCTTTGTGACTCAGCCAGCCCCTCTACCACCCAATGCTGCCACCTGAAGCCTGGAGCTGACCGCCCCTCCCCACCGCAATGCCTCCTACCAGCCCAGGGCTGGTTTGCCCTGGTTCAAAATCCTGTAGTCCCAGGTGTACATGCAGACACTGAGCCCAGGATAAGTTTTATCTGGTGCAAACTGAACCAGAATTTATTACATTGCATGTAAATGCACCCAGTGGATGTGTCTACATGTGTAAATAATCCAGGACCAGTTTACTTTAGAGTAAATTACTTGAAAGTAAACTCTCCTGGGCACATATCTACACTTGCAGGGACATGGGAGCAGATTTGCTGCTCCTAGCAGCAGACTTCTCCCACTCCCTGCAACAGGCCCCTGCATCAGCCAGGGGAAGCTCTAGGCTGCACCCTAGGTTAGCTCTAGGTTAGCACCCAGGGGACAGAAAAGAACTGTATCCTGGCAGGGGCTGGGTCATTGCTCCCTGCCCCCATAAGCTGCCTGCTGTTGGGATGGGCTCTGCCACTGGAGCCTGGGTGGGGACAATATCCCCCTGCCTGAGTAGCAGGGAGGTCCCAGCCCCTGCTTCATGAATGCAAGGCCTGGGTTGGGATATCCTTATCTCCCAGCATCAGTCCCATAGTTGCAGGGCCAGCACTGGAAGATTCCTCTCTCCCAGCCCAGGTCCCATGGTCATGGAACCTGGACTGGGAGATCATTATTTCCCAGCACCAGCTCTGTGATCATGGGACCCAGGCTGGGAGATCATTTCCCAGCACCAGCTCCGTGGTCATGGGGCTCCTGCTGGGTGACAATGGAGCTGGCACTGTGAGAGAAGGATCTTCCAGCCTGGGCTCCACAACTGTGTGGCTTAGGCTAGAAGATAAGAATCTCCCACCATTGGCTCCATGACCATGAAGCTGGTGCTGGGAGAGAAAGATCTCTTACCCCGGGCCCCATGATTGCAGAGCAGGGGCTGGGAGTTCCTTGCTGACAGGGCAGGGGGACATTGTCCCTGCTCAGGCTCTGATGGCAGATCCCACCCCAGCAGCAGGCAGCTCCCAGGGGTAGGGAACAATTGCCTGCCCCCTGCTGCCCAGCTGACTGGGAGTACATTTGCTCCCAGCTGGGTGTCTACATGTGCACTACTGCACAGTAAGTAATCTCAAGTAAATTTGCTACATGCATTTGCAGGTAGTAAATTTACTCATGATTAAAGCCAATTATTGCACAGTAAGCATCTGCACATGTAGATGCAGATGCCTACTGCACAGTAATTAGCTCTGCTACATAGCAGAGCTACTTATGTAGACATGCCCAATGAGGATGATATATGCCCTCCTGATTCAGATGGTTTTCCCACCAAAATTAGTATATTTTACGGACTGAAGAATGTTTTGGACCTGGGGTACTTGTTTTCCTTAGGAGCTGTTAGGCTAGAATGGCCTTGATAATAAGGACTATTTTTGCACTAGGGGGCTACAATGCATTCTTTAGGATGTCTGAATTGATACAGTTATTCTGACTTCAGCACCTTCATTGAGATTGCATTCTTGCAATGCTATCAGTTAGAAATAAATTTGGAGACCAGTTAAGACATTGGCTCTCATTATTAAAATTTTATCTCTAAATTATGTATTACCTTTGGGTTTCACTGCTGTGAGAACTGCGTGGTACTTCTTTTGATCCATACCCCCTTCATGGTTTAGGCTCAGGTCATCTTCTCCTGCTTGAAGTTGGTAACTGAAACAAAATGGTCTATAAGACGTATATGTTTGCCTGAGTTTGAGGCGTGAGAATTCTCTGTAAAAGCCCATCAATTCAGAAAGCAATGTCTTTTCTTGTCTGAATGAGTTAACCTTCTGAGAAAATGTGTGAAAAAAAGGGTTTTCAACATTAAAAAATAAAGCAATTCCAAGTTGATCTGAAATGATTTTTTCAGTGAATCAAAAATGGGTGGAATGAAAGATTTTATGTATTTTTCATGAAATAATAATTGGATAAAGTGCAAAAGCTCTACTAGTAGCAGGGACTAGAATCCACGATTCCCTCTCACTCTGGGAATTGCCTGTTTTCTTTAGTAAGAGTCTGTATTTCTCATTTGCACTCCTTCTGGCCTCATGCAACATTCATTTGGCCCATTGGCCCAGCTTTAACAGAATGGGGGGAAGAGGCTCTCACCTTGCCTACTACATGGCCTGTATTTAGGGGCTATGGCTCTGTCTTGAAGGGTGGGAGATGAGGTTTCAAACCCCCTCAGAGTAAGGTGGTCTAGAATGCAGATCTCCCACTTCGTTTGAATGAATTACCAGCTATTGGGCCAGATTTCATCACTTCTCTCTTTCAGCATCAAATAGTCCTTGTGGGTGTTTTTTCTCTAATTTGTGGTTTTTATGTGGCAGAGCAACCTAGAATACCCCAGGGCAGTGTACGTGGAATTGGATGCCTTTGTGGCTATTCTGACTCGCTTTTGAGCACACGTGATAAACTGATTCTATTTACATGAAGTGAAATAGCATCATACTTGGTGCCTTATACTATGTCTATATTGTGTTTCCCATGTTCTCAGGGAGTGGTGCTTTCAAACATATCCCACCCACCTGTTCTTCATGAGTGTAGCCCCCAAATGTGGTGGTGAGGCTGCTTTGGGGGCTTCCATTCAGCCATTCTCAAGTACATTATAGACAAAGATTTTGAGAGTTGCTGTTGTGGGTGCCCCCAGAGTGGTTTTGCTAGCACATTTTAAGGTTAGGCATGTGAAAGTAGGGATGTACCCAAGAGCATCCCTCTGCAAGAAGATGGAGGATACAGTGGAGACATACCATTGGATACTTAAAACCTACATAAGTGTTATTTAGATGTCTTCGCAGTAGCATAACTAGGGGTGGGCAAGAGGGGATCCCAGAGCACAAAATTTCCTTTGTCTTAGAGGCAGAGTTGGACCTGAGCTATAAGCATTTGGTCCAGAAATCAGACTAAGTCCTTTTGTGAATCTACACTGAAAAACTGAAATGCTTTGGAAAAGCTGAGCTGACGTGTTACGTCAGTTCTGAAATGTTTTTTCATTTGTCAAATTTGAATTGAATTGAAAGAGAGTTTCAAATTGTCCTAATTACATTGGGGCAGGAAGGAAAGATTATCAGATGCATTTTCCCCTTTTCAGAATACACTGTACATTAGTCTACTCATCTCAGATTTTTGAGGTATTAGTATGAGAAGGGAGGGGCTGTATGAAGAGAGATCAGTTTTTATAGCCTGGTGAATGTTTCAATGTGTCAACTTTCTATATTTACTTTGTGAGATACTGAGTTTTCTGTGTAGTTCGCTTGAGAGGGGTGTATTGTATAAATAGAAATAATAAATAAATAACATTGGAAAATGTTTGTAAAACACTTTGAAGATGTGAAGCTTGAGAAAAAGTTGTGAGTTCATATTAGAGAGAGTCTGTAAAAGTTTGACAGTTTGACAGGCATTTTTCCAAACTGTGCTCCTAAACTTTCTGATAAATTTATATCCAGAAAACACTGAGCATATGCTCTAGAGAACTTAGCTAAAATTAGAGAAGAAAGGATTTTAAAGATTAAATAGAAATGCCTACAGAACAATTATCTTATAAAAATAACGAAGTTAAGCCAATGCATAACCCTAATCCTGCATACAGTTTACTGCAGCTCCAAAGAGCTACAGGGCTTTAGATAGATCATTTATATCTTGCAAAATTTCACCATTGTTTATATATCTCTTTAAATTTTAAAGTGCAAAGCCCCAAGTTCAATGGACTTTTTTTGTTAACCAGGCTAGAAAAAAATAGCAAGAGGTTATAAAGCAGCTCATTTTACACTGAACTGATTCTAAGGGAACTCTAAGGTGTGATTAAAAAAAGAGGAGAAAATGGAAGGAGAAAGAGCAATAAACAGTCAGCTATGTAGAATATCTTATTGTGTGATTTAAGATTATAGTAAGATAAGGTCAAAATACAAAATGCACCATTTTTTACTTTATTGCTGAGAAACCCCAAATTTATCTGCTCTAGAGTTTTAAAAAGTCAATGCTTTAATGAACAAGAATCACTGCTAGTGTTAAATTATCTCTCCTGTTACCATAGAGTTATAAGCCAAGCAGTTTTATTAATCTGAGACTGTACTACAGCAGTATTTAAAACTTTGAACCTCTCTTTCTTAAAGCTAATATTCTGAGGTTTTTGAGAGAATAAGAAGGCAAGTGTTTCAGTTGCTTTAAAGTAACAGTAATGCTCATGTTAACCTCTTCCTTTTTATTTCCTTCTCTTAACACAAGCCTATGCCAACCAAGGAAAACCCATTAATCTAGTTAACAACCATAACAACAGTTTTTCTTGTGAAATCAAGGAGGCAGAGCTCCAATATATATTGCGTGTAGGAAAAAGAGAGAGTTCTTTTCTGCCTTTTTTTCCATATAGAATTCATAAGTATGCTTAGTAATAGTATTTTCTTGAATTAATTGTATAAATATTTGCTAAAGACCACATTGCATCATGTTGGATAATTGGAGATAATCCCAGTTGTGCCTTTGCATTTAGTCTGGTCCGGGGCGTGTAGGCAGCAGATTGTGGCTCTGCCCTGATGTCAGACCATGTTGTCAACACTGCCAGATCCCAGTCCCGGCTGCAGAGCAGCTGCCTGCCCAGCTGCACACTCTGCCAGTGCTGTTGAGGCTGGTGCTGTCATGGCCCTGCCGATGCTGGGGTCTCCATGGAAACCGGCCACAGAGATGCTGGCAAGGGCTGCTGGGAAATGGGGTCTAGCTGCCAGCTGGATCTGCTATTTTGCCTGCCCCGAGCAAAATGAAGACGTAGTACTTTGTTGAAGAGGTAGTACTTTGTTTGTATGCTAGGGAACTACATGAATGGTGGACCAGCTAGGGTGGTATGCCTCCCAGCAATCCCTAGTCCAGGGTTCTGCCTTAGATTGAAGTCCGAGGGAAAAATCTTTAGAAGTCCATAAGAGCCTTGGGAGTCAAAGTTCCTCTAACTTGCAATGATATTTAAGCATCTCTGTCCCTAAATTACTTTTGAAGATTTTTCTTGAAAGCCATTTCCTAGGAATTTTACTCTTTCCAACAGAGAAGACAATAAAATTGCCATCTGCCACTCAATACAAGTGTGTCCTTTTGTGAAAATATAGAAATGTGATCTGACATAGTCCCTAATATACCCAATGGTCTGGAAATATAATCTGAATTAACTGGTCTATTGAGGTCCAGCAATAGAAAATGTATGGTTGCAATAGTTGCCACCCAATGAAGAATACAGTGTTTGCTTAAAGCTGAGTCAAAACTGCAAATAAATCTCTACATATATTTTTAGTCTGATGAATTTGCTTTACCTATATTCACATTGCCTTTGGGTCTTTTTGACAATTATATTATTGAATTTTATTGGAAGGAAAGTCTATTTCAAAGTTTTGATGAAAGTGAAATTCATGTACAGGTGTATTCATGCCAGAAGCATGTACATGCTTATTCAATGAAGGATTAAAAACCATGTCATAAGACTAATCTAATCCATCACAATAAACAAATGCAACAAAAATAACAAGTTCTGGATATCCAGTATTTACAGAAACTGTATGGAATTAATCTATAGGGTTAAAATATTTTCCAAAACCGGTCAGATAATTTTGATTAACAAATAAACTGGGGAAATACATCTGCTAGCAGATACTCAGCAAGCAGAAAATGAGGTTACATTCATTGGATGAATTATTCATTGTAAATTATTTGCTCAGTTCTAATAATTACAGCAGGAAAGAATTAATTAACGTTACAGCAAATACTGTAATTTTTATAATAAAAAGATTGATCATGGAAATGAGCACCAAGAAGAGCTTTCCAAACTGGAGAATGAATGCATGATGATTAAAAAGAGCAACAGAGTTAAGCCTATCCTGTAAAATACTTATAAATGAGTAACTTTACACAAGTATACAGTGTCATTAAGTTCAATCAGACATAAGGGACACCAAGCCAGAACCCAAAGAGACTTAGGCAGTCATTAAAATCTAAGTCCAAACCATGATTTATAAAATTGTGCCTTAATAGCTGCATTATCCTGGGAGTGCCTAAACCCACAAAGCTCCTCCTTTTTTTAATTTGAAAATCTGCTTGACACTAGTTCTGATTCTGCACCAACCTAAAGCTCTTTTGGCCTGAGTAGCTGGTACTTTGCTGCCCCCTGAATCCTACTAACACTCAGCAACTATTCAGAGTTGTGACAAAGTGCTCTGAGGAGCTGATCTAGTAGGCATGAGCTCAGCAGGCTTAATTCCCACTAATAAAATTGGGTCCCTCAAAAATTATTGTTGTAGTAGCTCACTAAAAAAAAAAAAATGGCTGCTGGCAGTAGTGGGAATGGTGCTTACCTTACGTAGTCATTATGGTTAGAGAACTATAGAAGTGGGAAAACTGGGTTAAATTCCCTCCTGAGGAGAGTGAAATCCACATTCCCCAGGAAAGAGGCCCTAACTTAGGGGTGGGCAAAATATGGCCCGTGGACCAGATCCAGCCCACCAAGCCATTCTATCTGGCCCAAAATTTAGAAAATAATTAAAAATTATCTGCCCCAGCTGCCTGTCAAAGTTGACAGGATACAGGGGCAGTAGGACCCAGGAGGAGACAGTAGCAGGACTAAGCAGCTGCAGCAGCAAGGTTGGCCTGGCTCTCATGATTTTTGGCTGGATCCGTGTGGTGCTTGTTTCTCTCCTTTATGGACAAATTGACCTCATCTGAAGTTATATTTTCCCTTTGGCAGTCTCTTCAATAAGAAAGAGATGTGATAAAGATGCTGTTCTTAAGATTTTGGGTTTTGTCTTAACTTTTTTCTTGCTGTAGTCCATTAGTCTTGTAGGAGCCTTATACTTAGGGGAGAAGATGGAAGTCAGGATGTTATTTCTCATGATCACAGATATTATGTGCACCCTTGGGACAAGTCACTATAATCCATTAGGTTATGTATACCGTATTTTGAAAATGGAAGTATGTGATTGTTGCTGGTGATAGAATGAGGGGTTGCTTGTTCAGTTGACTTAAAATTTGTCAAGGTATGTACCTCATTGTATTTGATGGCCCAAGCTGCTAGGACATTCCAACACAGCACAGGAGGAAGCACAGCTGTTTGTGTGTTGAATATGTATTCCTTATTGCATGTGTGAATATTCAATGGCAACATGTAGATCTGTGATAAGAAGTGCAACAGCTATGTAATACTTATATATGACAGTCTTTTAAATATGTACTCATGTAATAGCCAATGCACTGATTTGGGAACTATATTTGAGTTTCCTTTTTCTTGCTATAATTGGTCTCTCCAGTGTTTTCTTTAAACCTATAACTTAGCTTTCAGTTACATGTCTCATTACTGGTCTCATTATGGTCCATGTTATTTATTTATACAATGCCCAGATAAGCACTATCTAGAACAGGTACTACTCTGAAGAGCTTATGAGCAAACTTTAGAAATGACAAGACAGGAGGGAATACAAACTTTAAGGGAGTGTTAGTCAATTTCTTTTATTCATATTTGAGTAAAAAATATCAGTCTCTGTAAAATTTTAATAGCAGGAGGACTGGGGCCTTAATTATAATAATATTCTCTTCCAGAAGTGATTGTACTAATTTTTTGGTAAGATTGTAAGAAAAAAAACAACCTTCCGCTTTTTTTTTTTTTCCTCTCCATCTATTCCACTAAGATATGAACGTCAGTTTTAGTGGTGTGTTTGGTAGGAAATAACTACCAGTGGATTACCCAATCCATTTTAAATGGATTTCCCTTGCCTTACTAATAATAACAAAAGATGTTTGACTTCTTATATCTTTTCCAGAATGTTGCAGCAGGAATTTGTTGGGACTTTTTGTTGCAGCATAGCTTTTCAGAAAGGCACTTGCTAAATGCCAATGGAAAGAAATGATTTTACTTGTAAGTAGCTATTTAATTGGTTATTCAAAATGTAATAGGGGCCTTGTTACACCTTACACTGTAAGCTGCACAAATGTTGATTGGTGTTCGTGCTAGCTCAGGTCTGGAGCAGGGGCCTGAAGGACTGAAAGCTAAAATTGTCCCCCCGCCCACTTTGGGCTTCCTACCCTGCCCCCCACATCCCCAGGGGTTCTCCGTTCCCTCCACCCCTGGGATTCACCCCCTGCTGTTGCTGGGCATGGCTGAGCCCAGAGAATGGCAGCAGCAGCGACTGCAGAGGCACTTCCTTGCCTGCTCTCCTAGAAAAGACAGTGAGGGAGCCACAAGTAATGGGGGGAAAAGATGGACAGGGAGTGGGGATCTGGGATATTAGATGGGGTGGGGGTAGGGGAAACAGGGGCTGATCAAGCCCAGTAGGGGCAGTGTGCGTGGGTGGGGTATTTACATTAAGGTGAAGCCTATAACTGGAGCTGAGCAGCATGGATCAGGGATAATGCCCTGGAGTGGTGTAAAGTTGAGCTGCATAAGGAGTGTTTAAAAACAGTCTCAAGTGTTATTGTGCAGACAATCCAGGTTTTGAGAACTCCAGGAACCACTGAAAATGACCATGTAAGGAGGCTCTAAGCCGTCTCTTTTATAACTCTGTGTTTTTCCTGCATTCTTTATTGCAATGGTTCCATTTGATGTAGGTTATTGTAAGGCTAACTTTTCTGCAGTCAGTTATATATTGGGGATATTTTCTCCTCTGGGAGGTATACTCAGTTGTTTTGATTGATTTACACTTGTTTTATTACCTACAAAATACTAGGAGATTTTGAAAGTAATAGCAACCATCATTAAAAAATAAGGGAAATAAAAGACCCTTCCATTGTCTTAGGGCTGTTTCTATTTCACCTTCACCATTCTGCAGTGATACATAAGCTTTGTCTGGGGCTTGGCAAAAAAGAGAAAAAAAAGAAAAAGAAAAAATGCTTTTCTCAACTCAGAGATTCGTTTTTTTGTCTTTTAAGCTTAGAGTTGAAAGAATGTATACATATCTATATTGTATGAAGTGAATGAGAAAAATAAGTTAGAAATAAGAAAGTTTGTTTTATTCTGACCACTACATTTATTTTTGCTGTTAGCAGGATTAAAATGTCCTATTCTGGAGAAGTGTAAACAAAGATGTGTTCTTGAAAAATTTATGTAAATGTAAAAACACTTTTCAAAGGCCTGTTTGGCAGTTCAGGTGCCTAAGTGCTGTAGCTAGAAGCTATTGTAAAGCACAGAGCAGAATTGAGAAAATAATTAATGCCAGGTACAACTCTGAGTAATGCTAATGTTCTAATAATATTAAAAGCTTCTCATCAGTGCATCTTAAAAAAACATTAAGAGGAGGCTGATATCATTATTTACAGTTTATAGATATGGCGAGCAAGGCACAGGCATGAAATGCCTTGCCAAAGGACAATATCAGAACAAGAATAGAACATGGGTCTCCTGATCCCAGTCTTGAACACAATCTACTAGTCCAGACTCCTGCCTATTTGTTAGCTGGCTCCTTGAGGCTTTTATTTGACTGCTGTAGTACTGTACACATTGCCAGTGAACTGTAATCAATCGTGGTTATGTATACAGGTCTTACTTATGAAGTTTACCATTGATATCAGTAAGAATTTGGCCTGCTATGTTCAATGTGGGTGAATTAAAGTGGCTATGAAAACCTTTATGTACAGCTATCTTGATCCTGATGATAATATTTTAAAATTTGCATTAAATTAGGCTTTGACATGAACATAATTTGGACCAGATTCTCTGGTACATTGTGGTTGCTTTAACTTACAACTCCAGTATCACTAATGTGGGGGGGGGGGGGGGGGGGATTGGCAGAGAATAAGAAAGTCACAGAGGATGATAAA
>NW_017729032.1:73193286-73202905 GCF_001723915.1 Gavialis gangeticus
CCTGGGTCCCCGGGATGGGGTGGGACGGGGTGGGGGGGATTAGCAGTGTATAAGCAATGTCACAGAGATGATATAGGGACTTTTGTGCCAGTCACTCAGTCCAGCTTCTGACATAGGTGGTAACTGGGGACATGTCAGTGAAAAGATGGTGTAGTTGATGCTCAGGCTAAATACATCTTTGATCTTGTTTTTGGCTCTTTGTGCCATTATAGGTTATTATTATCTAAAGCAGCCTGAAGATTGCTCTAACACAGGCCACGGGAATGTCTTGCACACAGCTACAGACCTTTTGTACATCAGCCCTGACCTATGCAGTTTGGTTGCAACTGTGGATCTGACCCTTTGAATGACAAGGACAATGATCTGAACCTTTCACTCTGCACTGAAATTTGCTGAAGCTAGTCTTAATCCCATTATTTCCTTCTGGAAAGATTTCTGACTGGGGGGGCCAACCCCTGAGAAATGTGACTGGTTAGCATATATTTCATTTTTACTTATGTGTTTCTTTGCATAGTTTTACAGACATGCGAGTGAATAATGTGAGCAGTGTGTTTTGAATGCTTCAGTGACTAGGTCTCAAATAAAATCAGGCGGGGATTGATCAGTGTCATGAAATAGCCAAAGAATTCCTTAAGCAGCAGCTCATGTAACTGTGGATTGCATAATTCAAAGCTGTCCTGGGGCATTGTTAAATGATGCATAGATTTTGTTTCCTTATTTGATATTTTTTTTCAGAGAAGAGAATGTTAAATGGAAGTTTCATGAGGTCCACGTCACCAATGGGGGACATGAACTGCTTTTCTTGTAACAGAAATGTCTGTGTCTGCAACTTTTAGAGCTTGAAGGGGAACATATTTCAACTATTTTCAATAGGAGAGACTATTTGTGGGTTTCTCCTTAATTGAGATATGCCTTGAGATGGTAATAGAAAATGGCAGGTTAGAACCTTTTAAAATCACTGTTAGAAACTGTTAACTTGGAGTGCGTAAGTCCTTGTACTTTGGTTGGGGAGGGGCTTTAGAAGCTATACAGTGATTTAAAGAACCTCTGCCTATGCTATTCCCTTAGCTAAGACTGCGTTGTTAAGCACCAGATGGTGCAAGTCAGAAAATACAGTGAATAAATTCAAGACAATGATTTTATTTGTTCAGGACATTTATTTTTTTTTTAAATCAGCAAATTAAGACAACATAATTAGTTAACAACATACTGTATTTGTTTAGCCCACAAGCCTGAAGAACTGGCATCATTAAAATATCACCTGTGGGTTATGCTTAATTACAGTATTTTTAAGACAGAGGTATACATTTTAATTGTCTCCCTTTTAAAATTGAAGTCAAAGTTTAACAAGTTGATATTTACTAGAGAGGAGATTTTCATTTCTAGCACAAACCCCTCCATACCAAGAAATATTTTTCTTCAGCTGCTTCATTCAAGCCACTAGGTGGCACAGCTTGCTTACATTTTGTTCACTGCAGTGTTTGCAAGAACCTAATCAATCTGGGGATTGCTTAGCCCTGCTGCAATCAAAGCTGATATAAATGTATAAACAACCAGAAGAAATAGCCAACATGCAGAATTATTATAAAAACAGGAAGAAGTCTTAAATACCTAGCACAATCCCTTACTTCCATCAGCTACCTGAGGTGGATGTCATGAGGTACAATAGAGACAAATTATTCTTGTAAATGACCGAGTGCTGCAAATGGAAGTACAAAGACACGGTGCGACTGATTTTGCACCATTGTCCTAATATATTATATCATATGGTATGACTGGAAATGCAGTGTTCAGTTCCTGACTTGCCTGTGATGGCACTTGTTTCTGGCATTCCTTAGTGCTATTTTGAGTACTGCGGTTGTGTAACCCATGTGAAGGAGAAAGGTGGGACAACATAAATTTAAAAAGCAATTATATATACAAAACATTGTTTCTGAAATAGAAAATCATGCAGTTCCTCAGGATGTTACAGGTTATACGCTGTTTGTTTAATAAATGCCTTGGCTGTAAGCTTTTTGGGGCAGGTACTTTGTGTTTTCTAACACGCCAAATAGGCTCTTGGTGCTTAAACAGTGCATGACAATTCATAGTTGAGTTTAAGTACATTTCAGTGATGTGCTGCCGATATGTTAACATGGGAATCCCACAAAATTATACCCTGCAGCCTGTAATAAAATCCATTTTCAAGGGAAAAGTGTGCTTGTAGAGAGGAGGGGTTGGCAAATCTGTTCATTTGTTTACCCATGTAAAATATATATCTACAAGTATCCTTTCAAATGATGGAGCGAGGCTGAACTGCTTGGCAAGGAAACTCATGCTAAGGCCAGGTACAGACATTACACTTTTACCAGCATGAGTAATTGGAAGCTGGTCTTATGCCCCTAACAGAACAAAAGTTCAGCACAGATAGACTGGTTTAAAAATGGTGGAACCCAGTCTAAGGTGTGCGCCCCCCCACTCCCCCAAAGGGCTAATGTGTATTCTGTTTGCTACTGATCGATACTATGCCACTTACAGAAAAACGTATAACTTAGACTGATTCTGCCTTGGGCTTTTTGAACGTCTGCACCTAGCCTAAGGGCCAGATTCTTGGATGTGTTATGGAGCCAAGTCTGTCACTCAAGTGGTTTAAAGGCAACATAATGCAAATTCCCAGCAGAACATTAATATGAAATGTGAACAGTCTCTGCTGGGTTTAACTAGCCAAAGACAGGCCTGTATTTCCCTCCATTTCTCTGACAGTGGGAGGGCAAGGGATGAGACAGAACTTTTATTTTCTGTGCCCACCCATTCACCGTTTCTGGAAGGTTCCTAATGGACCCTTATTTCCCTAGTACAAATTAGATCCCCTGGACACCAATTCTAAGGATATTCTGTACTAAAAAATAAGCATATAAGGTAGTTATCCATTTTCTTTGGGTTTGGAAAAGAATTTTCCCCTCACTGCCAGAATGACCAGGTTTGGGTGGCTTTATTTGCCTTACCCACAACAGATCAGGGAAGGAGGAAAGGAAGTAAGATTCAAGTGTAGGAACTTCTTGTAACATGAGGATATGGTCTCAAATACAGGTAGAAATGGTTGTTAGAGCCTCAGTCCCTTTTTTTGTGAGAGAGACCTGCAAATAGGCTGTCCCCTTAATTGCGAGACTGGGATGCTAGAAGGGTCCCAACAATAGGTTGAAAGCAGGTTGCCTGGGCTGATAGCAAGCCCCCCAGTCAAAAAAAATGGGATCCACGTAGTATGATTTATTGCCTGGTAGTGTTCCAACATGACTTAAATCTGTGTCCTAATTAAGTCACACCCCTTGTATCTAGTCTTTCTTCCTGCATGGCTGAGACAATCCACGTAACTACTTCTGTAGAACACGTTCGTAATTTTTATAGATCAACGGAGTATTAGTTTAGGTACTGCTACCAGGGTGGCCATAAAGATTTTAAGGTTGTCGGGGAGTATCTCATTTTAAGACAGCAATCCTGAAATAAGTTAGGGATGGTTTCTAAAGGCGCAAACAGCCAAATTTCATGAAAGGACCCAGGTGACTAAAGTCTGCTGAATTCCAAAGTGACAGTGCTGAAAATCCCTGCTTAGCTGCTGCCTAATCGTACAATGCCTAAACTGGGTGCCCCAGTTTTTGAGCTGGGCTCAGGTGCTTGAAGTTGTGCATATAGGCACACCCAGAAACACCAGTCTTGACAGGGTTGACAACTTTCCTTCTTTCATGAGCCCGTTTTTGGTTTACAGGAGCTTTCTCCTGCTATCTCTCCTATGAGACTTGATCCAATAGCTGTGGCCGTAGAGGACAGCATGAGGAGCAATGGCCTCAAGGTGAGGTAGAGGAGTTTAGGTTGGAGATTATGACAAAGAGGGTGGTCAAACACTGGAATAGGCTACTAGACAAGTTGTAGAATCTCTACCCTTGGAAATGTTCAAGAACAGATTAGATAGACACTTGAGTGGGATGACTTAATCAGGGATGATCCTGCCTTGAGCAGGGGCTGGACTAGTTGACCTTGTGTGGTCCTTTCCAGCCCTACTTTCCTATGATCCTGTGTGCATTTCAGAGCATGTCTAACACATACTTAATGCACTCCACAAAGATTTAATGGCAACTACTGTTGTCTTTCAGTATAGGGTAGGTGGGGGGGCCTTCAGTTGTAAAACAGGTATGTAAAGAGAATAATTGCTTAGCAATCCTGAGTTTACTTCTTTCCTCTACCAGAGGGTAGTCAGACCCACATGTCCTTATCTCTGGGCCATTGGGTGGAGAAACACTCCATTTTTGTCTGTTGGAGTAGTGCCATTGTACAGCACAGATTCCTTAGGCTACAGGCACACCACAAAAAGGAGCATGGCCTTACAGCTTAATGTTTGGGGCACCCATTTAGAAAGACGATCCTGGGTTTTATCTAGCATTTTATCTATCGACAGTTTCTTGCAAAATACGTGTGTTAAATATTTCATCTTGCATCATGCGTACCTATGGCAGCATGCCAGGGATTAATCATGTCTTGTCTGGCAGGGAAAGCTCAGCAGTGCTCAGAGTGGGCGTGAGTTCCATCAGAAGCAGGGAAATCATCCCAAACCTTCCATTACTTTGGTTGCAGGATTTTAGCCAGGAGCTAGTGGCATTCTCAGGAGCCACAGAGCATAAGACTGTGTTCAGCATAACAATGGTTTAAAGCTCTACTGAATGTGCAAACTTTAAAGCGTAAAACCTGTAAAACCTGTGAAGCTGTATAATCATAACCTAAGTTTTAATGAAGTTTTGGAACATGCACAGTAAACTCTGAATTTTATAGAGATTTTGTAATAGTCAGACTGGGGATTTTCTAAATTGATTGAAACCAAGCAAAGAGCAAAACCATGGAAACAGATCACACTGGGTCAAAATCCCTAGTATATCCTGTTGCTTTTTTGGGGGCAATATATCAGAGATGTACATGTCCCATTTCCTTTAAACTGTCTCCTAGAAAACACAATTTATATAACATAATTCCATGGATAAGGATACCACATCTACAGAAAGGAGTTTGTATTTTGGTACAGATAGCTCTTCACTTTACAGTACAACTTACCTTATAGCTGCACTATTCAGTTAAATCCTGCAGGTATAGGATTTAATCCATTTTTACCAGACCCTGTTTCTTGATACCAAAGGCAAACCAACCATGGCATTGACAATGAATCAAATGTAGATTGTTTAGGAATTATTCAGTTACTTAATATCAAATGTTCAGGTATTAAACAGATCTAACGTATTTATGAATGTACAAATTCAGCACAAGCTGTAAATCACTGGGGTGAAGCACAGTTATTCATCAGAGTATATCAATTTCAGACTCTTTCTACTGATTTTAAAACCTTTCAAATGAATAGATATTTTGAAAGAGCCAGCTAGGGAATATTTGGCTACAATAGGAAATATTTGTAGTTCAAGAGCTATACATCCTGGAATACTTGCATAATCTCACACTAACATGAAATCTGTAAGCGTAATCCACATCTACTGTACATTCTCCAGCTGTGTTCACTTACTTAGTAGCTGTAAGAGAAAAATGTTATCTATCATGGTTGTCCCCACTGGCAACTTCAGAATAACAAGATGTTTATCTCAGGAGGCTAGAATCAAACCATGCCATTCATAGATCTGTTATCAGAATTGGTCTATATGCACCAGGGTGAGTTAGTAAAATGAATGAAGTGAAGGGTTCTGAGTCTAACTTTCTGAGGGTGCAGATTCCAATTTTACACAAACGTGTCATTGATATTCCAGCTCTCAACAACAGCACTCAGCTATTCTACTGGTGATAGATGAAAAGGTAGCATTTCGTACATTGCAAGCAATAGTTACTTGTTGCGTTTGGTTGTAAAAGAACATTTCTCCTTGTAAAATTACATACACAGTTAATGCTATGTACCCCATTATTCATGAACCTTGGAATGGTTCTGAACTAATTCAGATGCCTGTCTAAACAAATCAAGTCTATGATCTTTCCTGAGGAGATCTCTTATGGTCTGAATACAAGTTTTGCATTACATCTGATGAATTCTTGACTGCTTCTAACATTCACTATTATAGAGAGTGATATAATGTGGTAATGGCACCATCAAACAATCCTGCATTGTGATTATATAGATTTTGTATAGCTATAAACCCTTTTTCTTAACACTGTCGCATCGTTTTATGCTGACCGCTGATCCCATTTTCAATAATTCTAGGCTTTCAGTAGTGATTGTACAGAAAACAAACATGTCCATGTAATTAATACTAAATTGCTTGATTGTATTATGCATTATAGTGTATTATGTACTTGTATTGTGTAATGTATTATAGTACTTGAGGAACCATCAACTCAGTCAAAGTTCTTAAGATGCTAGTCCCCACGTTGCAGTTCAGGGGCTGATAGAAGGCCAAACAGAACCCATACCTGTTGAATGTTAGGGTCTGTAGCAAAGCCTTCTTATTCAATATTACAGGGTCTGATCCAAAACCCAGTGAAGTTAATGGAAATAATCATTTGGTACTCATGCCTGTGATTTGAACATTTGAAGGTAGTAAATATAAATATCTAGTAATAGTGCAAAAATATATACTTCTGCAAAGGCTGGAAAATTATTTCCAAGTACACGTCAAACTTGGTCTTTCATATTTTGCAATTTAAGAGTGCAAGAAAGCTGAGGGGGGAGCTGTGGGAGAAGCCCCCATGGCTGCCCTGCCCAGCCCTACCTCCAGCCTGGCCCCACCTCATCTCCCGCCCAGTCCCAGCCTCCCGACACGTTAAAAACAAAAAACAAAAAAACCTCCGGCCAATCCAAATTTTCCAAATCTTTTCTGAATCTTTTTTAAATTGATTTGGATGCTTTGAAAATCTGCATTTGCCTAAATCAGAATAAAAAGCTGAAATATCAAACTTATCTCTAGACTATAAAGGTAAAAGAAAAAATGGTTTGGAAATGTTGTGTCTCAAGCCTTCATCCTCTCTTGTGGGCTAGAATCCCCAGCCAAAATACGTTTGTTTTGATACACTGCATCAGTTCAATTGGAGCAGTCCACTGTGCATCATGGGATATAGAATCATAGGGCATTTTTATACATGCAAGCACAGGGCGCTGTGATGCTTTTAGTTGTATAAGTGGCGAAATGCATGTCAGTGCTGAGAAAATGGCAGTGGTGCACTTTTGAACTAAACACATAGAAGGTGTTTTAATTCAAAAGTGCACTGCCACCATTTTCTGCATGCTGATGCACATTTTGTCACTTACACAACTTCATGCTGTGCAGCTTAGTTCGCATCAGCTTGTGTGCAGAGCACACTTCATTAATTGAGTCTTCTTGAAGCGGCAGGTCTCCGGTGCATAGTGGGATAAAAAGTATGTGAATACATGCCCATAGAGTGGGAAGAGAACTTGAAGGCTATCTAGCTCAAGTAGAAATGCTCTTCTTAAATCATCCGTTGCCAATGCTTAGTCTCCCCTGGGAAACTTCTAATGAAGGAAATTCCACATGGCTTATGTTCAGTCATTGTGCCCAGCCTGTTGAAAAGAAATGGGTGTGTAAGACACCAACAATATAATTTTTGAGGTACTCCAACAAGTCAGAAAAATATAAATTAATGTCTTTGTGGCACAAAGTAAAACACTTTAGTCTGTTAATCTGAAACATTTTTGATTGGCCTGTTCCAAATCAGTATATGTATGTGTTTTATTTTTGCTGATTATAGATTGAATAAAATTCAGCACAATTTAAATTCTCTGTCAAACATCTAGAAAAATTCTAAGATTCCTATTCTCTGTTATAAAGGGCATGTATGCACTTCCATCACTTTGTGGTAGTAATGCTGAACTTCTGCTGTCAAGCTAATTCTTAACAACTTCTTTTCTAAGGAAGACATCTTTTGCATAATACCTAATCATAATTGATTGGTACCAGCAGAAGTCAGTAGACAGGCAGCACAAATGTGGAAAATAACTGAGTGATGGGACTATTGTTCACAATAACAGATGTAAGGTAGATGAGAAGAAACAGTTGCCCAAATTGGACATTGAAGTGTTGCTGCTATATATAATTATAGTACAGCTGCAAAAATAGAACCATTTCTTATCTCTTACAACTGAACTGGCATGTCTACATGTGCACATTTACTGCTCAGTAACTGAAATTACTGTGCAGTGTGGGCACACATCTACAGGTGCATACCTGTATGGTGCAGTAAATATGGCAACATGCTGATTTGAGTGTAAATCTGATACTTGAATCATGCCCGATACTTGCATCGTGCAAATTTATGGCCGATTAGTTACTGCAGAGTAACTGGGGCTGGGGTGCTGGCCTCCTGCTGCTGGCTCTGCACCCTAGTTGGCCCCACCCCTCAGCCCCCCCACACCAGGACTCAGGGAGCAGGTTGGACAATTAAACATAGTTTTCAGTTTGGGACATGGGTTTTTTACTGTGGGTGAGTGGGGAGGGTGGTGGAGGGGCACAGTTGGTGGAGGGGGAGGGATGGCTCTGTTTGTTTCTGTTGTTTGAGAAATAACACTGTTTTGTGTCACCCATGTGCATGTCCTGGAGTGGTACTGGGGGTGGGCAGGAAGTCAGTTGTGTGTGGGCAGCAGAACAGGTGGGCTGGAGAGGGGAGTGCAGGAGGAAGAGGTCAGCCAGCGCCTCCCACGGATGGTGCCCTGGGCCTGGCTGGCAGGTGTATGGCTGTCCTGGAGCCTGGGTGGGGGCCAGCAGGGCCAGGACCATGGGCAGCAGGAGCGTGAAAAACCGGTCATTGCTGGTAGAGGCAGGGCCCAGAGCAGTGCTGGCATGCGGAAGCAGGGTTGGCAAGGAGGGAGCTGCTGCATGCTGTTCCTGACCTGGGCATGCAGCTCCTAGACAGGGAAGGGGCTGGACAGGGAAGGGATCAGAGGACAAGGGCAAGCTTCTAAGATGACTGCCAAGTACTGGCAGCTGCCTTGGGCCTCAACATGGCTGCCAAGTGCTGGCAGCCATGTGACCGGAGGCTGGAGCTCCCCCCAGTGGCCACAGGAGCCCATAGCAGGTTGCTTTGACTTGGTACTAAAGTTAGTCCCAGGTCACCTGTACGTGTAGATGCTTGCCTATTCCCACTTACTATGCAGTAATTTACTGTGCAGTAAATTTAAACTAGCATAAATGCATGTGTAGGCACACCCAATGAGTATCATATAGCTCAGGGCAATGGTCCAACTTCTGAGTGGCTGGGGACTGCAGGTCTCCCAACCACTTGCTGCATGACCCCCCAGGGTGTATGCACCCCATGGACAGCCTTCTGCTACACTGTATAGCAGGTGCCCTTCCCCCCCACCTCCAATTCTGTGCCAGTGCCCCTGACCTCTGTAGACTTCACTCCATAGCCTGTCCCCTGCTGCACCATGTCCCCTCCCCAACTCCATGCAGCAAGCACCTTGTTGTTGCATCATGCCAGAGGGCTGGCACCACATAGAGTCCCTTTCCCTTTGTCCCCCAGCTGAGGACTCCCTTGGCAGTGCCATGCAATCCCACCTCCAGGGAAAGGTACAAGAAGTGGAAGTTGCGGGGGGGAGTGGGAACCCAGAAACTCCAGTGGTGACAGCAGCAGCTGGAGCAGTTGGGGG
>NW_017729032.1:73203070-73212194 GCF_001723915.1 Gavialis gangeticus
AGGTCACTGAGTGCCAGAGAGCAAGAAGTCCTGCTAGGAGTGGGAACCCAGAAACTCCAGTGGTGACAGCAGCAGCTGGAGCAGTTGGGGGAGCAGTGTTTGAACCAGGAATCCAGAAACTGCAGCTTAACCCCTCGTGGGCCACATGGGGCCCAAGGGGTCACTAGTTGGACAGCCCTGATGTAGTCCAAAGAATTAAGGTTCCATATGTGATAAATACACATTAATATAGCATTAGTATAATGGCCATATTACAAATAAGTCCAATCCAATTTATGTAATACTCAGAGGCATTAGAGAAACAATGGCCTGCTCCTGCAACTAATATCTATTGTAATCCCATGTGCAGAACAAAAAATATTACATATAAAGATAAAACACACAGGTAAAAATGCCATACGGCATCTTCAGCTTGTTACCCTTTTCACAAGTTGCTTTTGAAAGCGACCATGTTAACAAAAGGATTTGGTGTTGACTGCAGACAGCTATGTTGGAAAAGTCCTCTAACAGCTTTTACACTTACGTTGGGATAGGTCCTGTATTTTCTTTGGTGTTTCATGTGTCTCTTTTGACTATGATAACTTCCAGCTTTGTGGAGAAATGCACCCCATGGGGGGGGATGCCATCTAGTCTACATCCAGGCTGTAGACTGGATGGCTTAGCCATTTCCTAAATATTCTTTGAAGGTTTTAAAAGCTATTTTGTAAAGGGTCAAAGAGAAGGGTGTGAAAAGTTTTCTGCCGGGCATGGTTTTTCTGATCCAAGAAAACAAATATATCCCTTTTGCCTTGGAACTAGATGAAGCCTCTTGAAAATGAGAGCAAATGCATACCCCAGAGTGTACAATAGGTCAATGATTGCAGTATTCACTTAGGCTTGGCAAACAGATGTTCTTTCTTATTCAAATCAGTGACTTGAAAGTTAGTCTTCCACATTCCAGGTGAGCTCCCTAATCCCTATTAGAGCTATAGAATCACTCTCCATCTCTCTGGCTCAAAAAATAATATTGAATTATTGAAATAAAATGCAGAAGCTTCAACAGTTGAGATAAGCAAGAGAGTGATTCTGTCAATGGTTAGTTAGGGTTCACAACTAGAAGGGGAAGAATAGGTTTAAATACCTGTTCTCAAATATTTATACAAAGTGGAATAGTCCAGATAAAACTGAATCCCATCCATGGTTATAGTCTATCTGTGGTCCTTAGAAAATATATCTTAGAAAGATAAGGGAGAGCAAGCTTTCAGTGTCTAGTTTGAGGGAAGCAGAAGCTCTTACATCCTACATGAGTATCCTTCATAAAGTGACTATTTTGTGATGGGAAAGACTCTTTATTACCCATATTTTTTTACCTGAAGCATTTCTTGTCAAAACTGCTATGTGCCTTCTCAAACAAAACAAAACAAAACAAAACAAAACAAAACAAAACAAAACAAAACAAAACAAAACAAAACAAAACAAAACAAAACAAAACAAAACAAAACAAAACAAAACAAAACAAAACAAAACAAAACAAAACAAAACAAAACAAAACAAAACAAAACAAAACAAAACAAAACAAAACAAAACAAAACAAAACAAAACAAAACAAAACAAAACAAAACAAAACAAAATGGGCCTTGAATTTAACAAATTGTTATAATTTTTTTTTAATGAAAAGCAGGTTCTTTCCTAAGTAATTGTATATATAAGCACAAGGATAAGACCAGAGAAAGTGAGGATTGAGGCTCTATAATACAATATAAGGGCTTGAAAATTGGACATTGATTGCATTATGTAAAGATCATTTAAGAACTCATAACCATATGCACTTATACATAGACATGTATATAGTTAATTGTATTATTGTTTCCTAAGGCTGCATATGTGACTTGTCTTGTAACACTGTAGACTTTTTTGAACTTGAACCGTGTCTCTGTACCTGTAGAATACCTTTTCAGTAGTGCACCAAGCCAGAGTAGGGGATATGGCTGCTATTGTAATATAAAAATATTTAATGCTTTGATGTGCTTAATCCATGAACTGGCACAAAATGGAAGAGCATCATTCAGTATTTTGACTTTTTATGTTCTTGGTCTTTTTTCTGATGGCCAAAATAAATGGACATTTAGTGCTAAATAAAGCCGTGTTTTTGTGAGTGAGGAACTGAAAACAATTTTCAGAAAGAAAGTGACACTGAATTCACAAAATGAAGCCAGGACATCTCTCTATGATTAAAAGAGGAGCCAGGGCAGTAGAAAATGTCAGGGAGAGGTTTTTCCTTTTAGACCTCCTTATAAATATTTCCACAGGAGATCTGTCAGTTCATTAGTTAGGGAGCTGGATTTACCAGTAAGAGTTTGTGATTTCTAATTTAAGCAGTGAGGAAATGTTGATGTCTAATGCTATTGCCTCTTGTTTTGTAATGGTTATATTGCAGTAAGAAATGTGAAGTCATGCTACCCAAAAAGTGATGCCTGTGAAGCTAAAGAAACTATACAGGTGTGGTGAGAGACCTTTCCTTTGTTGCTGTCTGCACTTGCCAAGTGCAGAAAGAAGGCAAGTATTGCTTTTTTGTCCCAAACATATAAAAGCTACCAGAATGACAGGAAGTGCGGAGTCTCTACCTCCATGGATTCTGCTGTATAGTCTGCTGAGGAAGGTATCTGTGTATGGAAGGGGAGGGTGGATGGGGAGAAAACTGGGGAAAAGAAGATGAAAGTGGCTGATTCTGGTCATGTGAGGTGCCTGGGGGTTGTTGCAGCTGCTGAAGCCTCGGAGTGCTTTTTTTGTTGTTGTTGTCATGTAATTCAACTAGTGTCAATTGAATATACATGGTGTGGAGTAAAATGGATGTAGAGTGAAGGGAAACTTCACAAGTGCTTCTCATCTCTCTAATGAGTTTAGGCAACTCATCATATACAGAGAAAAGTTTACAGCTTATCACGGCGTTTGTTTGCTGAGAAGATAATACATTAAATACACAGCCCTTAGTTAATACCAATGCATTCTCAATGGCATACTTCTGTTATCTCTGTTCCTTTCTTAGTTGAAAATAATTAAACATCAAGAAAACTAGAGTGTAAGCTTTTAAGCGGTTTTAAAACAGAGAGCATTCTAGACCCTTTAAATATTATGTATCGGAAACCCGGATCCTTTTGGATTTATTGCACTGTTAAATATTATGAAAGGATTTTTTTTTTTCCATTTTGGACTTATTTTTCTAATTTAATCTAATATAAAATTTAGACAGGCATCTAGTGGGAATGCCTCTGCACCTAATTCCTATTCTATTGGAAGTTAGGTGACTACCTGCTCACTCTATTTGTTTTCTTAAATAGAAATAGACAAGTCTTGCCTAGGAGAAAAATTAGAAGAGAGTGGTAGTTAGCCATGTTAGTTTTGAGGTCAGGCAGAAGGCAGCACCTTTAGGCTAACTAAATCAGAGATGTACCCGATTAGAATGTCCTTTGTAGTCTAATCACCTTTTTCTACTTAGATGCTTTACTTCCTGCAGCATCTAATGTTGCTCTCTGCTTACGAAAGCTTATGCTATGCATGTCTGGTTTAGTTTATAAGGGTGCAAATCTACCCTGCCTTCTAGGAGAAATACTTCCAAGGCATTATGCAGCTACTGTTAATGGGCAGGCGAAGCCTATCAAAAGATTTAAATAAAGTATTTTCTTTTCTTTTTCTAGGTCTGATTCATATAAACACCAAGCCCCTTTTACAGTTTAAAGGGGCTTTCAATTACATATAAACTAGATTCATTTTAAGACCCCTGACACTGTTAGAGTATATGAAAACAATGTTTCTAGCTACGCCCCTGTGGTACTCCTAGATCTGCTTACATTCTTTGTTATAGCCAACCTTAGGATCATTTTAGTATTGTCTTCTGGGAGACATTTCATTTGCCCTCCAAATAGGTGCTAGACCATAATTATGCCTCCAAAAAGTGGAACAGAGAGGAAGAAGGTAAAATATCTTAAAACTTGATCTAGCCTAAAACAGCAGGTACTCTGAAACACCATAAGAGAGAAGTAATGATAAAATATAGTTCTTTACTGTGATAGCTATAAATTTTAAATGATCCCAGTTACTACAGTTGAGTTCACTACTAAGCTTACCTTTAGAGCTGGGATGAGACTGGAATTTGAGATATCACAATGCTCATAAATCATCTTTCTAACTCAAAACTACTTGTACTATTTCCAAAGCCTAAACTGCACAGAGATTGTCCAATGCCACCATACTCACCCATATTACTTACCATGATCCTAATGGTATCCAACTGCAGTGTTCGAGTGCACTAGGTACTGCGCTCTGAAAGGATCTGGATTGCACTCTTCACCATCAGAAGAGAGCTAGAGGCAGAGCCGAAGACAGATTTGAACACAGTATTTTCTAGAAATAGAGTAAATTCACAGCTGAGAATTTGGCTTTTCCCTGCCTTCTCCTGTCACTTTCTCCTCTGCCACCTGTCCTCCCTGCCACTTGCCCCTCACTGTCCCACAGTGCCTGCACCCCTGCTTGCCCCCACCGCCCTGCTGCCACTTAAAGGTAGTAGCAGTGGCAGCAGCTCTGGCTTTGACTCCAGCCCCTCTGAGGGCCATAGTCAGAGTCAGAGCCACAGCAGCTCTTGTGGCACTGTATGGTCTCCCCTGCATGCTCTCAACACCATCTAACCTCCCCTATACTTTCCCTTGTACTGCATGGCCTTGCTTTTGCTGCATGTCCCTTCTGCAACTCCCTTGCTGCATGTTCCTTCGCCTGCCACATAAGCAGCAGCATCTATGGCACTCGTCTTGATACTTAAATGTAGGACAGAGCTCTCCTACCCCCATATTAAATGAGGAAGGGGTGGCTGGGGGATAAAGCTCGTGTTGGATTTGAGTGAATATGGTATGCATGTGTTAGAAGGAAAGCCTAAAGTTAAACCAGCCCAATCTTACAGCTCAGCAGTATTTGTATCTGCAGTATCTGCTAATCCCATCTCTGCTTACTATATTTTCAGGATCTCTTGACTGCACTATGTACAGTCTTGCAATACTATTCCTGTAGTACTTGACTGCACTACCTATAGTTTCTGACTGATGCTTGACTCTGCTGCTAAAAATGCACCTGATGATATTGCCATTTGCCCGCCACATCAGTGCATCACCAGTTGGCTCATTACTGGATGCTTGGAGGCAAAGTGAACTGTCCCACTCTCTTCCCCTCAAGGTGGCAAAGATAAAGGCAGTATAATAAACAGAACTCCAGCATTCTGTTTTTCAGTTTCATTTGGAAATATTTAGCTTATAATTTTGGAAGAGGTTGCAACTTCCTTAAACACAATCAGGCACAGATTATCAGTGAGGAACAGATATTGAACTTTGTTCTCTTTGTTTCAAAACAAGCAGTTTTTCAGGCAAAGCCGCTCAGCTCAGCTGCTTTCCAGTCTTCATGTGCAATAGATTGTATCTTTTACAAATTATTAATGTTCCTATTACAAACTGATTTGATTTATATTTTTGCTGCTAGCAGTGGTCTAATTATTTTCATATTACTGTGTGGTCATAATGATAATTGTCCTCAATTTACACACTGACTAAGCATTTACTTTCAGAGATTTGGAGATTGTGAGATTACTGATGGGAAAAAAGCAGAAAATGTAGAAGTTTAATATAATTAGTTGTAAGGGGAGTCTCTAATAAGGAACCATAAAAACTCAATTTTCATTGAAAGGATCATTTTACATTATTTGATTTTTTTTTTTTTCAGGAGTAGGCAAATCTGAAAGTTACTAACAATAGATCTTTTTGATCTAAATGCTTATGAGTTATGCAGGGAAATTTATTTTTAAGCTTGTGTATCCTTACTGTGTAGAGATGTGATAAGTGCCTCGTACATTTTATTTAAGCAGTGCCTTCAGGCACCAATTGAGACTCAAGATCTGAATGTGCTAGGAGCTGTACCACAAGATAGAAAGAAGACAATTTTTTAGAATGAAATAGAGCTTTAGAATTCATGTTCTGACAAAATGCACAACATTTGTAGGAAGCAAACAAATGAAGGATGTGAGAAGGACAAGAATATGAAAAAGCAAACGATCCTACAATAAATAGACGTCTACATTCATTCCCAGGCTGGCCCTTGTGTGCTAGATTTGTAAGCTTCAGTGCAAAATTGGGTCATAATAAGTAGCTTTTGATCAATAACCTTGTGACTACCTATTTTTTTGTGAGAAATGTTATCCTACTTCTATGGTGGCATGATAGAAAACAGAAGTATTTAAAGGAGACAATGCCTGGTGGGTGACAAACACTGAGGTCTAATGTCATAATAATAACTAATTCATCTTCTTCAAATGCAGTGCTAATTTAAGAAGGGCCTTAAAGGACAGACAAGAAGCTTGTGCTGGATATTGAGGAGAAAAAAGAGCCAGGTTGAAGTACAACATTTCTAGTAACAGAATTAAACAGAAATGTACTCCTGCTTCATAGGAATAAGACATCCAAGTTTATTCCTCTGTGTGTATATATGCATATGTGTGTGTGTGTGTGTATATGTGTGTCTCTGTGTGTATGTGTATGTGTGTGTATGCATATATGTGTGTGTGTGTACACACACACACACACACAAATTCTTAAGCCATGAGAGAAAGATATTGAAAAAAAAGTAGGAGAAAAATAAACAAAACCATTCATAGCTTTGAAGTTGTTTCCATGTCATAGGGTTCATGAAGACCCATTTCCTGTTTTTTCCAAGTTTTGTAAGTTTTCTGACATCTTATGGAAAATGATTTTGAAAATTTTCTTTTGTCAAAGAGCATACAAAATATTTTATAGTACCAAAATATCAAGGAAAAAATTGATGCATAAGAACGTTGTCACCAAAAAGGCAAAAAAGACTTTTTAAAAAGTACAATTCCAGCATCAGAAACATTCTGACCAGCCCCCATTTTCATGCAGTTCTGAGATGCACTTCATTTTCTCTTTTTATAACAACTTGATACAATGTTTCCTTGCAAATATAGATTTTGGAAGGTGAACTCTCTGGCCTCTGAAGAAATAATAAATTCTGCCCTTGTAGATACAAAGCTTCATTAAAGTGAGACAGTAGCTGAGCAGTAGTATTAACTATTTTATACCTGAACAGTCTGACACAAGTACCTTTAAATGGCTAAACTAAGAGTTTTAGCTTAGGGTGTGTTTGAACTACATAATAGTGTAACAGAAGTACTTCTTTCAGGTGAAGCTCAGTCTCCTGGATTTTTTTCTATAACGAGGTCAGTTTTTGTTATGAAAATTGTTTTTTTACTCTCTACAGTGAGAACATAGCTTCATCTAAATGTGGAAGGTATTCATCATTATTTACAAGGGCAAACATTGTAAAAGAGAAGATTTGCACTAGAAAAATATTTTGGGGTGAGCAAAATATTTTTGCACTCATTTTAATATTTTAAATACTTTTTGTTTAATAAGGGATTTCTGTTTTATATTCACTTAGCTCAATAAATAAATGATAAGCCTAGGTTTACCAAAATCAAAAATTGCTGTTATAGAAATTAGTATCACTTTGCAAACACAACATTAGTATCTCACTGTAGGAAGGGAAAATGCAGCATGCTACAAGAGAACAAGTCCTTGTCACAACACAAATAATTTTGTTAATTAAAAACCTAGTTTGGCAGGTTATAACCCTTCTGTCTAATTTTAATTCTACCTGATGGATCTGTAGGAATGAGTTATTAATGCTGATATTTTGAAATGCCACTTAGGTCTTGTGTAATCAAAGAACTGTATTCTCTCAGAACACAAAGGAACTCCTAGTGTGAATTTGTAATGAAATGCTGAAGGGGTTGCTTCCACCTAGATGCTGAAAGCAATTGTGGGGGCTAATAAACAAGCACAATGGATTCAGCCCTTCAACATGATCAAAGGATACATGAGAGTACATGCAAGCATAATTTGGGGAAGAGAGGAGACATTGCTTAACATAAGCTGATATCAGAAGGAGGAGAATGTTTATGCGTATTTGGACATAATTTCTGGAGGAGATAAAAACACACCTTGAATAGACTAACCACAGGATGAAACAGTGGCTTTGGGAAGAAAGACAAAAGCAGCATTCCTAATGTATGTTTAACTAGGCAAACCTCCTTGCATCATCCTACATCAAGGTGGGAGGTCTTTAGAATTACATGGACTCTCTTAAGTCATTCTCAGAGCTAACCCAAGTGTGGCTTCCCTTGAAGGATAACTGGCATATGTTAGCTATTCTGCTGTAAAACACCAGTGGAGACATGACCTTACATTTTTTGCCATGTAAACCATAAGAAGGGCATAATGATAACTTGTTTACATAACAAATGAGTGTCTTCTTTCAACTCAATTTGACAGTGGGATAGGTAACAATAAGTAATATGCATTGATTATCCTGCTGTGGAAAAAACAATTAAACTGCAACAAAACCCCCCCTTTTTTTTTAGGTGTGGCAAGGATTTTTTTGTGATATCTTTTACTTGCCCATCTGTATAGTTGGGAGAGTTGTTGGACAAGCTTTTGAGCTTCCTTTGCTATAAAAAAAAAAAAAGTGAGAATCCCAAAAGTTAAATTAAAAAATTTCAGCCGAAACTCCTCCTCTTGTGCCCTAAAATAGTCTGTCTCTTTAAAATATCTATTAATGGTCAAACAATACAATCCATTATATAAACCATACTGAAAATGGGAAAGGCTGAAAAATGCTTCGCTTTACTGTACAATAAGAGAGAGGCTTCTAGGTTTAAGACTGTGTAAGACCCTTAATAACCAGATATCTAACTGTCTGCTAGCTAGCTAGCTAGATATTATCTTAGTTTCATATAAAACCTATTATCACGGCATCTAAACACCTAACACACTCTAAACAACCTGTACATTGAGGAAACTGTCAAAATACTTGCCTGGAACATTGCATATCTCACTGTTTTGTGCTATGTTTGTACAGCTCATGCATGAATGCTTTCTCCATATTACTGTGGTTTTGTTTGTTAAAACAGCGAGAATAAATGAGGAAATATATATTTTGTGACTTGAACCTAAAGTGCAGAAATGTTTCCAGCACTGCACATTGCACTTTATCTTCTTTTTAATACAAAAGATTTATGGAAATGTTGAAAAGTTTC
>NW_017729032.1:73212205-73213242 GCF_001723915.1 Gavialis gangeticus
GTGAGAATCCCAAAAGTTAAATTAAAAAATTTCAGCCGAAACTCCTCCTCTTGTGCCCTAAAATAGTCTGTCTCTTTAAAATATCTATTAATGGTCAAACAATACAATCCATTATATAAACCATACTGAAAATGGGAAAGGCTGAAAAATGCTTCGCTTTACTGTACAATAAGAGAGAGGCTTCTAGGTTTAAGACTGTGTAAGACCCTTAATAACCAGATATCTAACTGTCTGCTAGCTAGCTAGCTAGATATTATCTTAGTTTCATATAAAACCTATTATCACGGCATCTAAACACCTAACACACTCTAAACAACCTGTACATTGAGGAAACTGTCAAAATACTTGCCTGGAACATTGCATATCTCACTGTTTTGTGCTATGTTTGTACAGCTCATGCATGAATGCTTTCTCCATATTACTGTGGTTTTGTTTGTTAAAACAGCGAGAATAAATGAGGAAATATATATTTTGTGACTTGAACCTAAAGTGCAGAAATGTTTCCAGCACTGCACATTGCACTTTATCTTCTTTTTAATACAAAAGATTTATGGAAATGTTGAAAAGTTTCATTCTCTCCTGAGTTTTATTTTTTTAAATAGTTTAAAAATGTCAGGCGGCCTCAGTCTGCTAAATGTGATGTTACTTCTTCTGAAAAGAAAATCATTTGAATTGTTAAATTATCAATTCAGTTGGTTTATCTCTGAAACTGAAGAGACCAGAAAGCAATGAGAAGCCTTAGGGAAGTAAAAGGAATTCATAGTAAATTTAATCAAATAGAAAAGCATTTGTAAATCTTTGTGCATCTGCATGTTATTTTTCTTTGTTGGATCTAAATTTTCATGGAAATTGTTGTAATGCAATGTAGTAAAACTATTTTTGTAAAAAACAACAAAAAAAAGCATTTGGTATTATCTGACAGATACTTCTCTCACTTCGTGTAGAACACGTATTATTTAATTTGTCTAGTGTATACAGATGGGTCTCCTTCTTAAGTGAAGTACAGGCATACCTCGGAGATATTGCGGGTTCGGTTC
>NW_017729032.1:73213253-73224620 GCF_001723915.1 Gavialis gangeticus
CACTATACTGTAGTCTATTAAGTGTGCAATAGCATTATGTCTAAAAAAAAATGTACATACCTTAATTAAAAAATATTCTATTGCTAAAAAATGCTAACCATCATCTGAGCCTTCAGCGAGTCGTAATCTTTTTGCTGGTGGAGGGTCTTGCCTTAATTTGTAAAAAACGCAATATCTGCGAAGCGCAATAAAGCAAAGCGCAATAAAACGAGGTAAGCCTGTATATACTAGAGTTACATTTTTTTTACAGTATTTTGCAATTATAGTCACAGGATGAGCTATCTATCCACTTTTCCATTGCGGAAAGTCAGCTTGTTTTAGTTCTGCACAGAGATCTACACAATCCAGAGGTGTAACTGAGCAGTTCTGAGCCCTGGGTAGGGGAGCACACAGGGCAGTAGCTGCAGCTGGGTTTCTGGTAGCAGTGGCAGCAGCTGCCATTTTTGCACCTCCTTCAAGTGGATGCCTGTTGCTAATACCTCTGTCATCTTCCTTTTCCACCCCCCTTAGGCTAGATACAGACATTACATATAACATGATGCAAGTGACTGGTCTACATCTGTAACAGCACATAGACTGGTTTAAAAATGGTGGAACCCAGTCTAAGATGTAGACCTGGAGTGCAGACAGAAGTGCAGCTTCCAGCTAGAACTCAGAATTATTTTTGCGAAGTGTTCTGAGTTACAACGTTACCTGGGACCAAACAAAAGAGGTTCACAGTTGGTTCCAGGGGGAGGGGAATCTAGCTGTGGGCTAGGAGCCTTCAGCCAGTTTCCCATAGCAATGACCAGGGCTTGCTGCCAGTGCTTGCTGTTTGCAGAATGGGAGGGGGAAAAGCAGCAGAGGGGGTTCATTCTTAAGGCTCCCCACCTGGTGCTGAAGGGTGGGGTGAGTGAATTGGAGACCCACACATTGGGGGGGCTCCAGTACACCCACCCCACCCTCCGGGGGGGGAATGAAAACCCTCCAGACTAAAAGTAATAGTGTAGCTGCTTAACCTCACCTCAGCTGGTTAACAACAACTGTCCCTGTGCCTGCCCAACTGTCCCTGTGCATGCCCTCTACTGAAACAGGACAAATTGACTCAGTTAAATACACTTACAGTAAAGTAATTGCAGGCACATGCGATTATTCATGTGACACAATAAACTCCAGTGGAGTTCGTGCCGGAGTTTATTGCTCCTGGGTGCAGTGTTTACATGTACACCTGGGAACACAGCATGTTGTGCCAGGGCAGCACAATCCCAGATGGCAGGGGACTTGGGGAGTCAGTTTGCCGGCCCGGGACTGCTCTGACCAGGCTCAACGTGCTGCAGAGGGGCTTGCAGGGGCATGAGGGTGCTTTAGTGCGGGGCTAGCCAGCAGGCAGCCCCTGCACTGAAGCATCCTTATGCCCCAGCCAGCTGCATCAGTGTCTACACGTCTTTTGCAGTGGAGTAAATAACTTCACTGTAGGATAGTACTGTATCTGGCAGTACTAACCTATGGCAACTAGTTTACTCTAGCCTAATAGTTCCACGCGTGTAGATTGGTGACTCTTTACTGCTGACTTAATTGGGCAACTCTGCAGTAAGCATCTTGTATAGATGCACCCACTGTGGAGCAGCTGAGTTGTAGTGTGCCCCTGTTAATTAAGAACATGTAGGACATGCCTACACATCACCATATAGTGATGTTGCTACGGCGCCATGCTATAGTAACTCTTTTTTGAAGTACTACAGCATGGTGCAGTAACTGCCCCTACTGCACCATGCATGCAGTGCACAGTTAGATTTCACTGGTACGTTGCCATAGTGGTGCACTACAACAGGGGAACGTGCTGCTACGGTAATGTAGATGCTGATCACATATAGATGCATGTGTTTGCTATGTTGCTGTACAGCACCGTACAGCAATGTAGCACATCTCTACATCACTGTAGGGCAACATGTGGACACAATGGATAACTGAAAGCTCAGGAGAATTAGGGCTGTATGGTGCTTTTGTCTCCACTCATAATCGCTGTGACCCCAACTTGGGGTCAGACCACTGGTACAGAAGCCAGTGCCTTAGACTGTAAGCTTTCTGAGGCAGGGACCATGTATGTTCCTGTCTCTTTCTACAATGCCCAGCACAACTGGATCTCAGTGAGCATGTCTACACAAGATACTATGTTGCCAGAGAAATGCCGGATAGCATGTAACAAACAGTGATGCTGCAGCTACCTCACTGTAGTGACACACTCCCTCACTATAATGTGTCGATACAGTGACATAGCTGCTAAATGTAACTGTGTACTGCTGGCATGGAGCAGTAAAGCCTGTTGCTGCACCATCATTTATTACTTCCCTAAAGGTGCTGTAACAATGGTGCCATAGGGGTACATGTAGATATGCCCAGTATATCTGTGCACACCTTTATTGTGTTTACTGGCAAAGAAAGTATTTTTTTTAATGAGGATAAAATATATGCCGGTACCACTCTCATCATTTTATCAATTTTCAAGCTTTTTGTGATATAAGTAAATTCCATTTTGAATTAGATCTGAGGTGCCAAAATGTGATTACAATGCCTTTTCAGTTTATTTCCTTTTATTGTCCATGATAAAATCCCATCCGTGAATTGAAAGGTCATGTTCATTAATAAAAATTCCCTTATTTTGAGTGTCTGTTTTGTGTGAGATGGATATTAACCAGACAGTACAGTTCCCCTCCTCCCCAGGATGAAATATCTGACTTTCATTCCACCATAAGGCATTGAAATATTTAGATTAATCTTCCTATCTTCATAAAGAGATTCATTATAAGGACCCTCCCCTTAATTGTGTTATTTTCTTCTCTGGATTGTTACTCTTCTCTTTCTCTGCTGACAGGTTAAATCACCTTCTTTCCTGTGGTAAAACCCACAAGAAAGATTGTAAGAAATAAAATCTTGGTAGGGTTTTTTTCATAGTTTCCCACTTCAGCTTCTTCAGAGTGATCACCAGGGTTCCTGGTTTTCTCAGATATAAAAAAAATAACTCCAAGTCCACATTTTCCCATGTTTAAAATGAAACACCACTTATATATAGTGTATAGGGAAACTTTTTAAAATCCGAAATGTGGGGATTTTTTTTAAATTGGAGAAAATTAGGATCCCTGGTGATCATTCACACAGATGTCCTGTTGTCCTGAAACTGACCAGCCCTCCTAAGTCACTGATCATAGCAGCCTTCCTGATGCTAGGTGCGGTGGGCTCCAGGGAAAAGATAATGGAGTTCCCATTTGTATTTTCCTGTGATATTCTGCAGTTCACTCCCATTGAGAACAGTGGGAGCTTCAGAGCCTTCTAGGAAATTCTAGCATGTAGTGTCAGTAATTAATAGTAATTATTTACATATATGTTAGATCATAGAAGTCCCAGCTGACATCAAGGCCCCATTGCAATAGGACTACACATTTACATAGAAATGACTGTCCCTGCTACTGAGTTAACAGTCTAAGGAGAAATTTGAACTTAATGTGCTTCAGTTATTAGGAAGTCCAAATAAACTCTATGCCAGAATACTAAAAGACCTGTCACATGACATCATGTGTCTGGCATCAGGGAATTTATCAACTTGGAGGGAAGCCACATACTGGGCAGGCATGTTTACACATGTATATTAATGTGAAGCAATAAATTCTGGCATTTGCCTTGGACCACAGCATATTGAGCCGGGTCAGAGCAACCCTGGCTTGCAGATGGACTGGGGAGGGGGAGGAAGGGAGGGTGTCAGCCTGCCAGCCTGGGGCTGCTCCTATCCAGCTCAATGTGTTGTGGAAGGCCTGGCTGGGGCACGAGACTGCTCCAGTGCAGAGCTATCCAGCAGGCAGCCCCTACACTGAAGCATCCTCATGCCCAAGTCAGCTGGGTCAGCATCTACATGTGTGTTGCTGCACCCAAAAAGCTCTGAAGTAGGATGGTACTTGTATTTACAAGTAGTAACCTGCTGCAGAGTTTATTAGTTTTCTGTGGCCTAATAGGGCCACATGTGTAGATGCCTAGATGTTTACTGCCGAGCTAACTAGGCAAATGCAGTAAACTTCTCATGTAAACACGCTCACTGATGAATAGCAGACCTATATTTTCTACATTTATGAGAGGAAACTACATGCTGCAAGCAAGCACAGGCCTGTTAGTCTGATCTCAATAATACACAAAGTTTTAGAACAGCGTTGGAAGGAAAGAAGACTTAAGAACATCCAGGTAATACATGGGGTAAAATGCAAAATGTGAAAATATGTGTGCAGTTAAACTGGTCTCTTTCTTTAAGAAGATACCTTCTCAAGCCTGTTTTAAACAATTGATGTAGAAGAGCTAATCTATCTGGATTGCAGTAAAACATTTTATATGCCACTATAAATTATTAATTAAACTGGAAAAGACAGGGTTAAGTACTAAAGACAGAAAACAATTATTTAAGCTAAAAGTCAATATTAGCATAAGAACATTTTGGTATGACCTCAGAAAGAATTATGCTGGAAGTTAGAAGATTTTTGACCATCTAAAGGGTGAAGTAATGAAACAGCCTTCTGGTAGGAACCATAGTGATTGTTTGAAGATTGGACTTGATACATTTTTGAAAAGTGTTATGGATGTCTGCGTTGCAGGGGATTGGACACCATTACCAAGGAAGTCCTTTCCAGAGCTATTTCCTTTCTTCCTATGTCAGCTAAGGAATGAAAGACAATATCAGTATTCTCATTGTGCAGATGGAGAACCGAGGCACAGAGAACTTAAGCCTGAAAAGGCTTATGCATATGTTTGGCTTTATGCATATGAACCTTACCAACTGAAATCGAAATAAGTTTTACCAAAATGATTCCACAAATAATTTCTAAGTCAAGTCCCAGTAGACATTTTGCAATTAAAAAGATGAAATTTGTAGAAGAAATTATTCAATGCAAATTATCCATGGCATTATAAGTGCACAACAATGAAAATGCATATTAAAACAACCTCTCTTTGGTCCATTTCCTCTGACGCATATTGTGTTCTTGAAAGAGAAACTCTCTCTAATATCCCAGTTGACATCTCTGGTGGATGACAACATATCAGCTACTTCTTTACATGACCTTTGGAGGACAGATCTTCCCCTCCCTTTCAGTTGGAGGAGGAGGAGAATAGGAAATAAAAAATAGCTTTTTTTGATTTTCCTCAGCAGTTGAGCTAGGCTTAGCCAGTCAGGAATGTATGACCTTATCAACACAACTTAGGAACTCATTAGGAGGAAACTGCACTAGCACATGCAGCAGTACCTAGAAAATACAGAAAACCAGGGGCACACCTTTGAGGAACTTTTGATGGGTGTAACCAAGTCAAAAATCCTGCAATTGTTCAGCAGCCCCAGGAGCTATGACAGAAAATATCCTGAGTATTTTTTAATTTTGTGAGGAATATTCCACATAGCTTTATTTGATATGGACTCCCTGTAGCAGTGCTCTCATTTCACCAAAAGGAGTACAGAAATGACTAGAATTCCTAGATAATTTCCCTCTGTGCTGATGCACTGGAGAGGGAATGGGAGTTCATTTTCCTTTTCAGTTACACTTGAAACTAGCCAGCTTAAAACAAAGGGGGGTTTTGGGGTTTTTTTTTTTTTTTAACTCTTCTTCTCTTTTCCCTCCTGGAGTGTAAAAGAGAAATTGTATTTGTGAAAATAAACAGCATGTTGCTATAACACTTCCCCGGTTTCAGGCAGTTTCTTAGACTGATTTTTTTCCCCTTAAGATCTTCAACACTTCTGGTATATCAGATACCACCTAGGGTCTGTGTGTGTGGACTACATTAATGAGTTCCATGTAGACATAGACTATTCTAACTATGCAGGAAACATTTTAATATATTTTTTCTCCAAAAAGTACTTTCTACTGAACAGAAAATCTGTGGGTTACTAAGCAAAATAACTTTTGCAGTTCAGTATAGTTCACTTTTCCAGTTATATAATAGTAGCATCTGTGTGTATTTTACTGTATACGCTTGAATGAACTGATCATATGTTAGTGTTTGATTTATGTTAATGAAGATGGTAATTTGATAATGATGAAAAAGGGACTGAGGAAACAACAGGGAAGGAAAAATTGTGGAAGAGGTAAGAGCCTGATTGAAAATGCTAACAGCCTGATCCAAAGCTCCTTAAAATCAGTTAAAGTTTTGTCTCTGATTTCAGTGGGCTTTGGGCCAGATCCGAATACAAGGAAGATCAGTACCTCAAAACAGTATGTCTATGCCTGTTTTGACAAAACGGTGACTGCATCATTTGCACATTGGTGGAACAAAAATTAGTGATGGGCAACCATAATTTGCTATTTGGGTCCTGGAATTTTCCAGTCCCATTCATACTTGTTTCATTACCTTGCAGGTATTTCTGCCATCAGCATTCTCCTGGCTCTATTGCTGTTTTATTAAACCATGGGAATATGTCTAAAATATTGGATTTGCTATTGGGCTGATTAGAATTTTTTTTTGACCAAGTGTTGTTTTTGTCAGAAAATAGCAAGTCGTGGAAACTGAAACATTTCACTAAAGTCCAAAAGTCACTACACTTAACTTGTATTGGGAGTTGTATCCGAGATTCCAGCTGGAATTTCTGTATAGATCAAGAGTGAGACTCACTCCAGAACTGTCAAAAGCTTGATGGTGAGGGCACTCAATGGGAAGTGCCTCAACTTTCTCTCCCTACATCCCAGATGGATGCTAAAACCACCAAGCTATTAGCTGTTCTGATGTAGGTCTCTCTTAATATTTCCTATTTGTAGATGTTCCATTTTATATTAAATCTTCATTGAGCCAGAGGGAGAGAGGATAGCTCAGTAGGTAGGACACTCACCCCAGGGTGGGGGAAATGCTGGGTCAATGTTTTACATAAATAATTCATGGTTCATTAGAACAAAATAGAACAGTGATAACACTGGAGAAGTAAAGGGAACCAGCTCAGAGAAACCAGTAGCCTGTGTGTTAGGGTATTCCTTAAACATGTAGGAAAATGACAAAATAACAATTTGATTCTGGGTCTTCATCCATCCCAGCTGCATGCCGTAACTCTCAGGCTGTTAGCTGTTCTAGGATGGGTCTCTCATACATTTTGTGATAAACAAACTTCAAAAGGTCTTGGTTTTGTCCTGATGTAGAAGGGTAAAACATTTTGAATGTAAAAAATGTTTCATGGGAAAGAAAAGCTGTTTCCTGCCCATCTCTACAGTTATATGCCACTACCAACCATGGCATGGTTGGTAGAAGCACACAGATAATGGTAAAAGCAGAAGCAGTGGTTTATTGGTTACAGTATTTTTTTCCCTGTAATAATTCTTTTTAGTTACATTTGGCTGCTAAGTGACAACATGTAGCCTCTGTCAAAAAAGGACAAATGAACAACAGTTCTGTGTCCCCCAGTAGTTAAATGCTTCACCCCAAGGACACACTTCCAATGTTCCTGCTACCAAAAATTTTGAGCTTGTTTTTATATTGACATTGCAGTAATCATGCCAGCACAACATATTTGTTGCCAGAACTACTCCATCAGGCAAGTCTCCCCTGACATTGCACTGAAGATTTATTTTGAAACATTTTCAATATTTGTTATTCTGTCTTCTGTCATGTAAGGATTCACAGAATGGCATTTTCTTAATAAATTAATTTGTTCTTTTCAATTTGTGTTGTTAAACTAGAAATGGCCTTAAAATCTAGGAGGAATATAGGGAAGTATTTGGGGATTTTGAAATGACCACTTTTCTCTTAGCCATGGCATTATTATTTGGAAACCACTGGTGACAACTTTGGGTGTGAATAAGAATTTGCTGCCCCAGGTCCAGGTTTAAGCAGCTTCCTTTAACTGGGAGTGACACATACAGGAGTTCACTGCTACCAGGAGCAGTATATGCAGCTATTTGCTGTTCCTAGGAACTGTGTGGGGAGCCCAATGTAACTTAAGATGGGAAGGGGTGGGCGGCATCACGGGAAGTTTGTTGAGGGGTTGAAGGGACTTGATGGGTCTGTTGGGGGTTGGCTGGGATTGGTGAGGCTAGTAGGTCCCATGGGCTGGGGGCTTGGTGGGTCTGCATGGTGGGGGCGTTGCCTAGTTGGGAGCCTAAAGATAGCCTAGTTGGGGTTGGGAGGGTGGGATTAGCATAGCCCACAGTTGGGCTGAGCAGTTGGGCTTTTCCAGCCCCAATAACAGTGTCACGGGGCACTCCCGTGCCCCGCTCCTAAGGAGGCTCAACCCCGGGAAGGGGAGATGTGTAGCAGGGCAATAGGGTGCCTGCTACTGGCATTAGTAATATGGGCCGAGCGGCCAATCACAGGGGCAGCAGGTGAGAGTTGCCATGGCCGCTGATTGGGTCAGCGGACTGCCAGGGGCAGGGCCTGGCCTATATAAACAGCCAGGCCGAAGCCTAGCTGGCAGTTACCATCTAGTAGCCCGAGGAATAAGAGCTTTGCTGCTGAGCTGAGCCTAGTGGAGCAGCCTGACCACTCAAAGGGCTGCAATATGGCAAGGGTAGAGAGAACCCTGAATGAGTGACTTCGCAGGAGGGCCAGGTAGGCAGAGATTCTGGGTTATAGCTGGTAGGCTGATTTTGTGTTGCAGCCGATGGGCTCAGGGCTTTATGTTTATCGTTGGGTTTGATGTTACACCAGAGGACTGGGTGAGGCTGTAGGGGTGCAAGGAGGCCTCACGGGAGCTCCCCAGGAGTCTGGGGGGTTCCTGGGTGCCCTGTTTGGGCACAGAGAGCAGTGCCTGGGAGGCACAGCTGTTTGGTGCCGGTGTGGTGCTGCGTGTGAGGGTTGAGACCCCAGCCCGTGAGGGCGGTATTTTGCCCACTAGGGCATAGGACCCCGAGAAGGGTCAGGGGGCCAGGCACGGCTACAGGCCACCTGAGCCCAGAGAGGGCGAGGAGCGCGGGACAAGCCCAGAGAGGGCAAGGGAAGCGCAAGAAGTGCGAGCAAGGCCCAACATGGGTGAGAACTGCAGAAGCCCCAAGAACCTAGGGAGAAGCCCCATAAAGGGGAGAGGGCCAGTGTAAGAGCCCAGAGTAGGGCCAGTGCGCCGGTAGAGGCCCGAGGTAGGGCGAGCGCGCAATTCAGAGCCCGAAGAGGGTGATTACATGAGCAGAAGCCCCAAGAAAGGGCGAGGCAGGGTGCGCAGGACAGAGCCTGGAGAGGGCAGGGCACGTGGGACGGAGCCCAGAGGGGGTGCGTGTATTGAAGGGCCCGGGAGAGGGCCACCACACTGACATAAGAACGTCTGGGACAACTGCGAGGCTTGGGGTGTGCTACAGGGGAGGCAGGAGGCACGCGTGGCCCATAAGTCTGGGGTGCACCATATCACTCACTGGCGAACAGGGGCCAGTACCAATATAGCACTGTGCACAAGGGGGTCGGAAGGCAGCCTCCCACTGATAATTGTAAGAACAAAGACGTGGCGGGCGAGACGGAGGGTGAATTTAGGGCCCAGACTTGGCACGGTAGGGGTGCCAGGGGGATCACGGTCGCCCCTGCGCCCTGCCTCATGACAAACAGGTATTTAGAGGACAGGATCCTTCATAGATTGGTTAACCATTTCTTGATCTAAATTAGAGTACCTTCTGAGGTGCTTTAATTTAGATCAGGCATGCCATTTTTGGCCAAATTAAACATCCTGAATGCCTGCACAACAGGGCTTTTAGATGGACTTATGTCTGTATATGCTCTTTTTTTATATTTTGGGCAAATGCAGGGCAATGCAAAATATAAAATGTTTTGGATTTTTAATGTCTTTAAGGGGCAGCCTTGGCATGATGTTTGGTTTTACAGCATTTGCATCTTGCCACCTTCATGGTAATGTCCTTTCTGGGAATCTGGATGTATCTTGGACTGTTTAGGCAGTGGTAGTGAAGGTCAAAGCTGAAAGAGCACAGCTCTGGTATGGAGGGGGGGGGTGGAACGATAAAATTTACCCATGTGGAGAAGGAAAGCCTGAAGCCCTAGGTATCTCTTATCTCCAGTTTATGTTCTGTTTGAGTGTGCATGGACCTTATCTGCCATTTCACACATGGCTGCATTTCTCCCTGGGTTGTATTTTAGATGTGGGAGCAAAGTAATTGTGCGAAAATAGAACACTGTAGAAGCAAAGTGCATTAGTTCCTAGCTGGATATTTTCTTTATGCTTTACTTATTAACTAGTAATCTAGATTAATTAGTAGTTTAACTTTTTGGTTGCCCCTTTACGTTGGTAGTCTACAATGCCTCCCAGAGATATTGTAATTTTCCATTCTTCCATCCATTGTTCTTCTTTTTTTCTTAGCTTTCTGTTTTAGAATAAAGTTATGGACATCAGACACTTCTTGTTGAAGCCAATCATGTAGTCATTTTGCAGAGTTGTAATTTCAATCTTACAATGGAAAAGGACTGCTGAATTATGCTTGTTAAGGCCCCAATTCTCCAGTCTACCCCTGTTAGGCACAGCACTTGACCATGTGATTGCCATCAAGTACATGCTTTAGACCTAATTTATCCTTATTCAGCAAAGCATCAGCCTTAGGCACGTGCTTTTGCTGAATTGCTACCTAAGGATTCAGTCCTATGAGTTTCCAAACAACTTCACCTCTGGTGGGTGCCACAGGTCCTGATTCAGCAGGATGCTAAGGCACGTGGACAATCCCATTCAACTTCAGCCTGTGCTTAAAAGCTTAGCACATGCTAAGCACATGGAGGCCACAGACTTCAGTAGGAGATGAAAGTGCAGGATTCATCCCAGAGGACTGGAACCTTTTACGTCAGTTCTACAAAAGATTACTCCCTGATTTCACAAAGCAAAGGTGATGAACCTTCATTCCTAGAGAATGAAGGAAGACTGACACCTTTCATGCATCTTGGCTGTAGGAGAATGGGATGACTGTTGTTTATTCCTAGAACACTGCTGTAAAATGTTGCAAAATAACATTCCAGCAAAGGGTATAAAATGCGCTCTTCTTACAGAAGTTAAAGTGACAGCCATTCAATCCATCTCTCCCAAGTGCTAGCAGGTTCCATTTCAAGGCAGGCAATCACTGATAAATAGAACAAAGCGGGTTGATTGGTAAGAAAGAACAATAAAAGAACCAACCCACAACAATATACTTAAGTCCTGTTGGCCAGAGGTATTTCTTTGTTTTTCCTTCTGGAAATCACATTTGAGAATAGACATAATTTAGCACTCAGTAGATGTTGGATGGTCCAGCACTGGTTTGTGACATTTTATTTAATCAATCGTCTTAATTTCTTTATTAACCCCATCTCAATTTATAACTAACTTTTAGTACATAGGGATACCAAACAAAGGATTTTTATCAATTTAAATTAAAATTGTTTGTTCTGATTTCCCCCCCCCTTTTTTTTTTTTTTTTTTTTTTT
>NW_017729032.1:73224633-73255580 GCF_001723915.1 Gavialis gangeticus
TTTTTTTTTTTTTTTTTTTTGCAAGAATTAGTTTGTTTCGTTTTTTAATCCTTCTTTGTTTCATTTGGCAGCTGCAACAATAGTTTCTTGCCTCTGGCAAGGAAAGCAGATGAGCAAATATTCTCTATGTCTTGGAAGCTGAATGCATCACTCCAATGACATGCCTTCCAACATGCCAGATACCAGGGGTTTTGAGCCTGCTCTTAAATTGGAAACCCAGCAGCCATGCCAGCACAATGCATTGCCAGAATTACTCAATCAGGCTAGTCTATATTGATTTATTTTTAAATGTATTCAGCATCGGTTCCTCTGTTTTCTGCCAGTTAGCTATACTGTCACAGGCTTTGATTCTCCATCATCTTTATTGCAAATTCTATGAACATATTATCAAGCAGCTAGTGCACCTAGGATTTGAAACTGACAATACAGGATCAATGTCTCAGGGGCTCAGTCCTGAATTTCAATAATTCAATTAAATTCCTTGAATACTGGATTCAGCCAGAACATTGATTCCGCATTGCCTGCACGTTCCATGAGCACGGCATCTCACACACAGAACCCGAGTTCAGTCTTCTTGTCAGTGTATAACGAAGGCAAAAAGACTAGATACTGAACTGAAGAGAAAGATAATCAAGTGTTGAACCTGCTGAGCCTATTATGTGAAAAACCATTCAGGAGGATGCTGCAACAACTGAAAACACTAGAGGATACTATATGTAAAACTGGAGGTCAGTTAAAAATGTATAAGCATAGTTATACTAGATTAGATTTTAAAGGTATTGTTGTGGGTATAAAATGAGCTTACCAGAGGACTCCTGGGTTCCCACAGGACTCATTTTAACTTCCTTGAATTGATTAGTGGAGGTAGCTTAATAGTAGGGCATTTCTCTAACTGGTCCAGGAAGGAAAATTCCCTTTTCACTTTCAGGATTCTGTGCCATGTGTAACAATAGTTAATAAGGTTAGGCACCAGTTATAACTGGCAGGCATGCCTAGTTTTACCAAGGGGGAGTGGGAAGACTTGTATTTCCACTTCTGGTAGTTTCTTACCCTCCACTGTAACAGACATTCACTATTCACAAATAGTTCAAACAAAGAATGAGTAAATTTAATGTGTTTTGTCATTCAGAAAGCCACAAGCATTGCTCCTTATTTCAGGCCTAAATAACCAGGTTTGGCAGTGGGGCTGGAGAGAGTATAATTCTCCACTGTGCTATTCTGAGGCTGCAACTGCAGCCGCTCAGGGTGCATCAGCACAAGTAGGAATGTGCATTTCCCTGGGACAAATAGCAGCAGCACCGTATGTGCCACTGCTGCTTGTCCCCAGGAAATGCCCATGCATGTGTGCTCTGGCATGCAGCATGTTGCCCTGGGTGGGGTGCAAGAGGCTGTGACCAGCATCTGGGGTGGCCTCAGCAGCCTTGCCTGGGGTCCAGAGGGCCTCTGGGGGCTGTAGCTGTGACAATCCAGCAGCACAGAGCCTGGCCAGCCACTGGAGCATGGTTCTGGCTGGCCAGGCTCCAGTTTCCAGCAGTGCATGGTACCACCATGTGACCCACCCTGCTTTTTAAAGGCGAAGGGTTTTTTTGACACTGGGATGTCCCAGTGTCAAACCCCTCCCCCGTGCTGCAAATTAGCAGCATGGGGAACACCTACATATGTGGAATGCGCAGTGCTGCAGATGGGTCTGTGGCATTGCATACCAGATGTCCACACTCATCTGAATGCACCCTCGTAAGTAGTAGTCTCTTGGAGACTGATCTGGAGTCAGGAGGCCTGGCATCTTCATACCAGCTATATGACCTTGGGCAAGTCGTTCACTATTCTGTCAGCTTTTTAAGGACACAAGTGTTCTCGCTATTTTGTGTGTGCTGAGTTCTGGCTCTCAGCTGGGACTGAGAGCCCCAGCCAATCAAAAATGATACTTGTTCAAGTCAGGATGAGTTCCCTAACATACATGTGCAGGGACTATTCATTATACAAAGGATATTAGATATGTTTGTGAGACTGACTGTTGTGCTCCGTGGTTGAAGTAGAGATAATCCAATTAATTTGTTCATGCCAGACAAGCTGGTTTTAAAACAGGGTCCTAGAGTAGAAAGAGAAGGAAAGTCTTTTATTAACTTTCTCCCTTGTCTCAAGGCATAGTTATTGAATTCTCCTCAAGCAGGAATAATGAAAACTTAAGCACATGACCACTTATGTGAAAAATCTTCCAGCTTTTATGAAAGTAAATAGATTAGACTTTTGATTGAAACCACTATGCATTTGTTTGAAGGAGGAAGCTGCTTTGAAACTTTAAGGACCGATTAATAAAATCTTTAATTTAGAATGATAACAGCACATGCAAAGAAATGACTTTCATAATGCATAACAATAGGATCATTGATTAATGAGAGGGTCACTAGACTGGTGTGTTAAACCAAAATAACCTTACCTAGAAAAAGCATTCCAGATTATATGTAGGCCAGATGCTACTCTGGAAATAAACAGTGATTTTGTTTTACTGTAATCTGTGACAAGAGACATCAATAAGAACCTAAGGGCTTGATTATGCTCCTGAAAAATATGAGTCTTCCTGACCAGAGAGAAGGAATATATTTCCAAGGAAATTATGTCTTTGACCCTGTCTTTTCACTCATCTCTAAAGAGTCATGTAGTAGTGTTTGGTTTTGTTTTCATGTGTTTGTGGGGGCATCTGTGTATATAGATTATATTTCAGACATATATCTCTGATAATATGGGATCGTATAATCCTTTTTGAAAGTTAGGGATCATAGAAAATAGGGCTGGAAGGGACCTCACAAGGTAATCTAATCCAGCCTCTTGGTCAAGGCAGGATTGTCCCTGACTAAATCATCCTAGCCAAGTGTCTGTCTAATCTACTCTTCAAGTTTTCCAGGGAAGCAAAGTCCACAACTTCTCTAATTAGCCTGTTACAATGACTGACAACCCTTAGAGTCAGAAAGTTCCTCCTAATCTCCAATCTAAATTTCCTCTACTGCAGGTTGAACCCATTGTTCCTAGTCCTGTCCCCTACATCAAGAGAACAGCCTATCTCCAGCCTCTCTATAATTGCCCTTCAGGTATTTGAAGACTGTTATCAAATCCCTTCCCACTCAGTCTTCTCTTCTCCAGATAAATAATCCTAGTTCTTTTGGCTGTTCCTCATAAGTAGGGCCTTGAGAAAATAGTGATTTTGCAGGCTAAGTGTATAGGTGGAGCTAGAAAAAATTATTGGGGGGGGCTGAGTGTGTACGTGAATGTGTTCTACTCCCCCACCACCCAGCAGGTAAGTCTGTGTGGGGAGAGGTGGGGGGAGGGGAAAGGGGCATGGTGGGTAGGGGGCAGATTGAGGCTGCTGGAATGAGGGAGGGAGCAGGGGCTAGGGTGAATGGGCCCTAAGCCGGGTGGGGTGGTGGGATGATCGGAGCCTGGGCAGCTCATCCAGGGGCATGGGGGGACTCCCGCTACTATGCGCACTCCTGTGGAGGCCTGTGGGGGTATGTACCCCCCCAATCTGTGTGTGGGGCAGAGGTCGCTGCAGCTGCAGGCTGCACTTTCTGCCCCAGTGCCTCTGGACCTGTGTGACGCCACATGCATCCCACTGTAGGGTGGGCGGGGGGCATGGCACAGTCCAGCGGTGGCAGGCAAATGGCATCACACCACTCCTGGGGCAGCTGCAGTGGGATGTGAAGTGCAGCGTGCAGTGGCAGCTGCTTCCACCCCATGCACAGATTGGGAGACACGTCCCCCCAGGCCTCTCCTGGGGTGCGCACAGTAGCAGAAGCCCCCTGCACCCCTGGATGAGATGCCCAGGTTCAGATTGTTCCACTGTCTGGCCCAGCCAGGGCCCTATTCACATGAGCTCCTGCCCAGTGCTCGATTTAGGCTTAAACTACCTAAACTACAGTTTAGGGCTCACAATATGAGGGGCCTCTAAATAAGAAAAAGAACCTGACACGATATCAAGTTTTATAATAATCAGTTGGTAAATAAAGGAGATACGGGAAAATTACTCTCTAAATATGGACATTTCTGTTCTAATATGACAAATATACATACATTGGATTATTTTTATGATATGGGGCCTCTTAAACTGGACATAGTTTAAGCACATCATAATCTAGCACTGCCTCTGCCCTTGCCCCCTTTTGTGCCTCTCTCCCTCCGTCACTGGGGGGGGGTATCAATCTACCCCCCCAGCCCCTTCCCCTTCACAGAATAGATCGATACTTGCCTGTTGTGCTGGGCAGCCAGTCATCCACATGTCTGGCTGTGATCCTGGCTGCGTGTGTGCCCCTCCCCACTCCTGATTCAGCTGCCTGGAGCCCACAGCTGGGCTGCCTTGTGGCCCTACCTGCTGCCCCACATTTTGCGGGGGCTGGTTTCCCTTAGCCCTGGCTGTCCACTGCCTATGACTGTGTAGATACCATGAAATTAGCCCCACACAGCTATTTTTAAGGGTCACAGAATCATAGAAGTAGCGTCAGAAGGGACCTTATAGATCTTCAAGTCCGACCCCCTGCCAGGACAGGAGAAAAAAAACTGGGCTCAAATGATCCCAGCTAGGTAGGCATCAAGCCTCCTCTTAAAGACCCCCAGGGTAGGAGCCAGCACCACTTCCCTTGGAAGCTGGTTCCTGTGAGCCTGAGTTGGTTGTGAGCCTGTGCCAGAAAAATGCGTGAAAGCGCAGGTTTCCTTTTGCAGGTTGGCAGCTTTCCAGCCTGCAAGGGGAAACCTGGGCTTTTGCAGTATTCCAGCATGCAAGCAGCTGTTAGTGGCATGGCCAAGCAGCTGGATGAGGCTAAGTATATAGGGAGCAGGTGGGGAAGGGGGTTTGGAACGCCAGGGATTGGGGACTGATGGGGTGGGGGTGGGGATTGTGTGTGTGTGCCTACTATAGGTGATGGAAGGCCAGGGATAATGGGGCTTAGCCCCCCCCCAAAGTTTTTGCAGCAGTCTGTGACAGCAGCAGCACCATGGCACTGCTGTCCCTCAGCACCTGGCAGTACTCCACGTGCAGCTGCTCCTCCACTACTGCTTATAGTTGCAGCATGTGCCAGCCCTGCAACAGCCTTGTGGGAGGGAGGGTCGGGGGTTAGGCAGCACTCAGCCCCCTCATATAATATTTTCTCACAACACTTGGTGGTTACTGCATGTGTGCAGATTAAGTATAATATTTCATGGAATATTCATGGAACTACTGGGACCCATTTGCCAAGATCAGTGGTAGTTCTGTGAATATTTTGTGAAAAAATTATACTTTACCCATGCACATGCCAAACATTTTCTACAAGAAATCTGTGATTTTCCCAGGGCCCTACTCATAACTAATACTTCCCAGGTTTCTAATAATTTTTGTTGCTCCTGGACTCTTTCCAATATCTGCCCATCCTTCCTGAAGTGTGGGACCTAAAACTGGATACAGTACCTCAGGTGAGGCCCCTACCAGTGCTGAGCAGAATGGAAGAATTAATTCCTTTGATTTTCAGGCAACGTTCCTGACAATACAAGCCAGTATTCAGTTGACTTTTTTTGGAACTAGCTCATATTCCGTGGATGAGAGATGGGCTGTAATTCCCATGTCCTTCTTTGCAGTATTGCAGCCCAGCCAGTCATTCCCCATTCTGCATTTCTGCAAGCAATTACTCTGTTCCAAGTGCAGGAATTTCACCTGACTAGTTGCAGACAATTTCTCCAGTCTATCTAGATCATTCTGTATCCTATCTCTATGTTCCAGAGTGTCTGAAAATATACCCAACTTGATTTCATCTGCAAAATGTTAAACATGCACTTAATCCCATCATCCAAATCAATTATGAAGATGTTAAATAACACTGGACCCAGGACAGTCCACCGTAGAATCCCATTTGATGCCACTGTCCAAATAGACATTGAGCCATTGATGACTTTTCATTCAGCACAATGTCCAATGTGTTATGTATCCACCTTAATGTACTTTTATATAGTTTTATATAGTTAAATGCAGGTAGCAAATTAACTGCTGAGTAATTACTGCGCAGTGTGGCACATGTAGGTGGCTGACGGGAAGCAAATTTGCTCCCATTCAGCTGGGAAGCAGGGGACAGCAGATTGCTCCCTGCCTCCGAGAGCTGCCTGCTGTGAGGGCTGACTCCAGCATTGGAGTCTGGGTGGGTGCAATGCTCCCCTGCCCTGGCAGCAGTCAGTCTGCAGCCCCTGCTCCATGACTGGGATAGTGGAGTGGGGGCTGGGAAAAATCTCCCAGACCCTGCTCCATGATTGCGATTGTGGACCTGGGGCTGGGAACAATTGGCAGGGAACACTCTCTAGCCCCACTCCGTGATTGTATGCTTAATGTAGAGAAGAGCAGATTAAAAGGGGACATGATACCAGTGTTCAAGTGTTTCCTTGTATGATTTTCTTTTTAATTTCTTTATCATCTTTCCTCCTTCCCTCTATATCCTTTCCCATTTCTCCAAATTTTCAAGGTGTGGTGCTGTCATCAGACACTGTAGTCTATCATAAAGAATTGGGAGGTGAATTGTTGTCCTTTTCCCCATTGGGCAGGATGTGTGGCAATGGTTTAAACTGGAACAAAACAGATTTAGATGAAATGTCATGGGGTGGGGAGTCTTCACAATAGTAATAGTAGGGCAAAGGAACAAAATAATTAAGGAGGTTCTAGAGTATCCTTCACTGAAGGTTTTTCAAAAAAGACTAGATAGCCCTGTGATTGTTTTAGGAACAATATATCTGGCATATGTACAGGGGGTGAACTGAATGACCTTTCAGCTTCTCCCAAAAGTTATGATTCTACTGTAATACAAGATAGCCATTGAGTCAGGTTTGGAAGCATCTTAATTATCTGCTGTTAAAAACATTGATTAGGCAATAGATTGCTTTTAGAGAAAATTCTATGCAAACCTATTATGTATCCCTGTGTACACAACATTCAGCTGCTTCTAATATGATTCTAAAATAAGCAGCCTTCTCATTATATGCTTTTGACCTGTATTCCATATGTTAAACAAATATTGCATAACATTAATCCACACTGGAATAATCTTTTAGACAATTATTTAGAAGCTTACATTTTCAAATGAGGCACACACACTTGAGGAAAATGGTCTCCTCATTCTGGAAGATAATTATTAAGGAACTCACTAGAGTTCATTGTGTTTTCTAAAGCTTGAGCAGGATGCTTTCATTTAAAAAAGAAAATACTTATTCTTTTCCTAGGATGATACCATCTACCAACACAAATCCACACACATACATTAAATGGAATGGAGGGAAAGAGTACAGTATGGCTATAAAGGATGAGCACTAAATCAGATCTGAATATCCTTGAGGCTGCATACTAGCCTGCTTTATGAATAGGAGACTGAGGGAAACTGCTAAGCATAGGTCCAAGCTCCTGGTCATCTATATGTATTTATTTTCTTATTGGCTGTGGAGGCAGTGTTTGCAACTTTGTTCATATGACATCTCACCTGGTTGAGGCTGGTGTTTTCCCTCTTAACTCTTTTACTAGCAGATAGAACGACAACATGCTCCTCTTCATATCTAAAGTATTTAACTCACCATCAGTATTCTGCCACTTTGCTGCATCATGAGTGCAGTTGTTTTTTGCTATAATTCATGTCCTTGTGGCTTTTTCACTTGTACTTTCCAGGTCTGGGTCATAGACCACATTGGAATATTTGGACATCAATTATGGTTGCCCATCAATTCCTTCTGTTTTGCCATCCATGAACAGCTGTGAGGATTGCAGCTGCTTGAAGCTTCACAATAGCACATTTTTCAGCAAACCTGATTTTACAGGTTTTAAATACATTTTTCCTGTGCACTTCCTTACTGTAAACAGGATGATCAATTATTTTATCCTTATTTAATTTCAGGGAGCACATTCTGTGTATGTTGTTCATTTTCCCACTCTCCACCTTTGATTTTTCTAACAGTATCATGCTTTTTGATCCATATATTCATAGATTTTAGGGTCAGAAGAGACCATTTTGATTGTCTAGTTTGACATCCTTCCTGAAACATGATATAAAATTTTACCAAATATTTCCTGTCTCAAGTCCATAACCTTTGGCTGGAATGGGAGGTATTCTTAAAAAAAAATGTAGAGCCTTAAAATAATGGAGAATCAACCATGTTCCTAGCCCTCTACTTTCAGAAATCTCTGCATGTAGATGTTGATAGGCTGAGATCAAGGCACCTAAACTTTCACTAATGCAGTAAATAGATTGAGGTCCAGATTTTATCTTATCTTTTTACTGTTCTTAGCCCCTCAAGTACAAGATTTGTTTCAGGAGTATCATCCTATTTTAGTGGGTAGAGGGATGAAGAGGTGTCTCCATTTCCCTTTTGCTCAATAGCCTATAGTCAAGGCTCTTGCCCAAGAAGGCAGAGGCTTTCGTTCTAGGCCCCCCGCTTTGTGAGGACACTTGAATCCATGTCTTCCATTTTCCAGGAAAGAGCCTGAACTAGCAGTCAGTGTGTTAGGTAGGACTGAAGGCATCTACCATTCCTTGCTGTTGAAGCTGGCTCATTTGATGGAAATACAGAAGTCATGGGGCCAAAAGGAGAGATCATTCAGTATGGAGGCTGAATCTAGCTTAGCGAGGTGGGATTTCTTCTGGGGTCCAGCTCCCATTCCTAATACTGTCGAAATATTTTAATTTAAAAAGTCAACAGACAAAATACATAAGCAGCAGGGCAGAAAAGGTAGGCTCCCAGCTTGCAATGACTTTAATTAAACCTGCACTTACTATTTTCAGTCATCATTTGTTTGTTTCGTGCAGAGGATTATTCTAGACTTTTCTCATAACTTGGGTTGTTTTTCCTCAAACATTTCAATCAGATATTTTTTTTCTGTGGCGTAACACATTATAAACTGAGATCAATGACGGTCTGACTTTTTAACAGTGTCCTTCACAACTCATGACAGTGAACAAGAATAGGTGCAATGGTACATGTATAAACTGTAACTAATTTGTGCTAGGCTCATCCTTTCCTATTTTTTTTCTGTGAGCCATTTTTGTCAGCTATATCATGCAGCTTTTATAGCTGCTGTGCAGACTTTAATGAGGACAATCAATGCTGCTTCTGGTTTTTTTTAACAGACTAGCACTAGGAAATTACAGAATCCTACAATCTTTTTAAATAAACAGAATTATATTAAAACTATGAGTTACAGTAGTATCCTTTAAATTTAATACCCATGATTTACAGAATACTACAGACTAACCTACAGATTTTTAAATGTATTTAGTCTTCTAAATACTTTAAGACTTTGCCCAAATGGTTCCTTTTCTCTAATCCATTTGGTATGTTATTGTCTAGGAGTTTTGACTTTAATCACGAGCATTTCAAACACACATTAATGTCTCAATGCTAAAATACCTACCCATATTGGCTAGATAACTCTTGCAAACCCTGATTGTCTGAGCTGAAAGCAATAGATGTAACCATAGTAATCTGTAGCATGATGCATTTTTCTTACTTAATTTACTGAAAACTAGGTCCTGTATAAAAACAGGCATATTGTATTGACATTTTGACTTACTGTGTAACCAATACACACCCCTAACGTTTCTCCTATGAACAATACCTTCCATTCGTCTTGTATATATATTTTTAGTGCACAGATGACATTAATAAAAAACATGAAAGCAAAAAAGAAGTGGTGAATGATACTAATTCTTATTAACAGAGGTACCATTAGCCCTCAAGTTTATTACTATGAAACCTGACAGCCACACATGCTTTGGAGATAAAAAGAAGTATTAGTCATTATATTGTTTTTTTCACTTCTTCAAAGGCTATGATGTGATGCAGACCAAATTACTTGCTGATGGATGGATATACTGATGGAGTGCCCCATCTAGATCTGAGACTAAAGCGCACTGTACTTTAGATATTCAGACATGATTACATGACATTCAAGATAGCTGATTATGGGCTTTGACTATGTTCAGAAAAATGTCAAGAGTTATTTTTGTGGCAGAAAGAAGACAATAGTATAGAGCGTGCTGATTAAAAGAGCCCTATATTTTTGTAATGGTACAAATTCCTAGAAAGTCTCTTCAACTGAACGGTGTGGTAAACTGATGCAAGTTACAGGTAATCAGAATTTGGCAAAATACTATATTAGTTGATTTCTGCCTTTCTCATTCTCTTCCTCTGCTCATACAAACACACACAGGTCTGATTTCAGTCTGGCTGTAAGTGTCAGCCTCTGTACATGCAGCTTTGCATTTACACACATGCAACTACATTTTTGGGTAAGAAGGTCCATTGCTTGAGAGTTCTCATAGCATTTAAAACTGGAAACTAGATTCCTGGACCAAACAGCCTTTGCAGATTTTTATCACTAGCACATACATGTTTTAAGAATGTAAGTGGAGACAACATACATATATAACAAATATGCAAATGTATGTATATGTTGTAGTATATGCGGTGGTATTTGTATATGCATGTATGATGTGTATGAATATAGAAGATCAAACTAACGCCCTTTACATTACATTTAATAAAGCCAACATAGCTCATTAAATTCTTGAGGGCTAGATTTTTAATTTTTAATCCAGTCTTTAGTAAGGGATAGCCTCATCCAGTGGCCTACTTACAGCATGTTGAGCATCAGGAATACTGAAAGGGCAGCTGACTCAGGGCTCTAGCTTTTGGGTACACGCATCCTTCCTCAAGATCAAGGAAAATTAAAGATGGTAAAAAGTCCCCATAGGTAGAAAATACATTTCATTTTTGCACAAAGGAAGCAGAAGGTGGAAGTCTGTTCCTCTGGGTCCATGATAGTATGTTATATTATAAGTAATGTATGTTATGTTATGTGTAAGGTTATGTTATGCATGTTCAGGTGCTGCAGTAAAGGATTCTATTGTGTCTTCTATTGTCTGGAACCAGGAAAATACTTAATCTCAAAACACCTTTAGAAGAAAGTAAGAAGAATTATTAGCCAACATCAACTTTCTTAACACTGGCCGCTGACACACCCTAACCTCTGTATTAGTGGGAACGTCCTAGTTGCTTAAGGTGTTTCTAAATGCTGACCCAATAACTGCAGCCACTTAAAATGCCAGCCAGCCTGATTGTCTTTTCATTAGCACTTCCATAAATCTAGAGCAATCCTAAAGGATTTAATGGAATTACAGCACTGTGAAACTGGTAAAGGAAAGTAGATTTAGACTCAGAATCAAACAGGCCCTCTGCCCTGTTGCATTGCCACACTAAAGAGAAACACACATGCTCAGAGTGAGTCCTCATCGATCTAAATGGGAGGAAATGGTGATGCATTCTCTGTGAGGGTCTTCTGACTCTAGAATTTGGTTTCAGAAAACTGGATGTGTTACCTTCTTGATTATGCTCTGGAAGAAATATCCTAATAGGAGCTTAATCGCTCTTTGGTGCATTACTGTTTATGATAGGATGAACAGGTTCTTGATTATTACGATATTGTTGAGCGTGTTATACTGTGAGGTTAACTCAGAATATAGAAAGGAGCCAATTCATTGTGAATGCTAAAAGAAACTAAATAAAATATAGTATTATTCTGAGTCCATTATTAACAGCTTTAGGATTCTGCTCTCCATATGGCTTCTTTGACCCAAATTTTTAGAAGTATTAAGGCATCTAACATCCATTGAAATCAATGGGGCTTTTACCTCTTAGCTTCTAAGTTGCAGTTACTTGAAAGTATGGGTTAATATAGACAAACAAATATATTTTACTTTTTACTGCAATTGTGATAAATATAGATTAAAATAACCCTATATCTTGTGACACCTGAGAAAATATATCCCTCATTACTTTAGACAAGATCAAAGAATAAACAAATGACACATCAGCAATACATAGTGTAACCTATAAAACAGGGGTGGGCAAAGTCCAGGCTGCGGGGTGATCAGGCCCACAGTGGGCTTTATTTCCCAGCAGCCCCTGTGGCAGTGGCTCCTTCTGGCTGCCACTGCCAGACCTAGCCCTGCTGCCTGGGCACCCTGGCTCGTTCAACCCACTCCTATAGTTGGGGTGGGACTCACATAGTGTGCACGGCTGGGTGTCTGGGATGGGGGCCATGGCTGGGAGTGAGACGGGTGGGCAGTACTGGGATCTTGGGCCAGTGATGCATAGGGTGGGGGCAGAGCACCAGGGACTGAAATTATTTAGGTATTCATCATGAACTGTATAATAGCTTGACATTCTGAGTAAGCATTGTCCTTTTAAGTATGTTACAGTTTAATTTGATTTGTATTTTTACTTCTACCCTTTTGCCCCAGGGCCCACCTAACATTAATATCATCTCATTGATAGTCTCCGTAAGTCTTCTCCTGGCAATTCTTTTAAAGAAATAATTCAGTTGGACTCGGCATAGTGCTAAAGGAGAAGATTGCATGCCTCAATCCTAATTTAGTATCAGTGGGGGTAACAAGTGCTTAGTGCCACAAAAATGGGGCTTGAAAACACTAGGCAGAGTGTGATGAGCATGAGAGAGAGCTCATTGCAACTGGATGATGATTAGTGGTATGATACAATGACAAGTATCCAAGTATTAAAGCCAACTAGCAGACAGTCTATACTTGAATTGGAGAAGAGAAATAAGACCAAGGTGACAAAAATAGAATGGGGTAAAAATCCTCTTATTTTTTAGGCAAAAAACCTAGAGGTAATTGTATCAGGGCAAGTATACTCATATGAATGGCTGTCTGGGGAGAATCTACCTGGCCCCAGGAAAAAATTAATTTGGGTTGGAATCAGTTAAAATTGTCTAAGTGAGGGTAGATTTACCTCAGTTTTTATACGGCTGGGTCTTGTGGCTGAAGCTGGTGTTTTCCTGTATTAGCCCATTCATGTGTCCAGAGCTTTGGGTTTGTTAATAGATAATAAGTCCATTTTCATGTTTGCTTAATGGAAACAACTTATTTACTTCTTGTTGAAACAGAATTGGCCTAGTGCCTAATCAGGATGAAGATAAGAGATCTTGCCTTCAGCTCTGAGATGAAGAAAGAAAAATCCAAGAGAGAATAGAGCCACTACACTGCAAATACTTAAATGAGAAAACAAGAGAAGCATACTAAACATCTGTGTCTAGGCAAGTATTTGTTCTTCTTCTCAGACGAAGCTCTTAGCAGTTACATAGAACCAGGTTTTCAAACTGTTATGCACTCTTACTTCAAAGGTCGTATTGACTTCTGTAGAACTATTTCTTTAGTGAATTGCCAGTCAGGGAGATTGTGTATGTCCCAATCTGGCACTGTGCTATTTAGTATTAAACAGTACTTTGAAAATGTGAAATTTCACTAAAATTATCACTAATGCTGAGTATCTACAACTTTATCCTAAGTCACTGGGAAGCAGAAGTGCACAGGATCTCTGAAAACTGGGTCCTAGGTATTGGAGGCTATACACATGCAATAAGGCACCCACATTTATGGGAGATTTCTGAAAAAAAGTCCTATATTTTAACCCTGTCAACTTTATATGAACAAACAAAAGTTTTCTTCTTCTTTTGTAAACAGTATACACCCACTAACCAAGATTTAAAAGCCAAGGCATGCCTGAAGATAATGTCCTCTGCTGCCCCTGTTAATTTCAATGTTATTCACTTGGTGCTTTTGAAAAGGAGACCATCAGCCTATCAGATGAATTTTAGATGTATCAACCTAAGTATAGGCCTCTGTTTGTTTTTTTTTTTAAACTTGACCTGGATGTTCAACTTATATGTATAGTATTTCTATAACACAGTACCTCTGTATTTCTGTAATTTGAGACATGATAAAAGTAATATAGATAATTATCCCACATACCTATTTCCTAAGAGAGTTAGCGTACACAATCTTTAAGATTAATAATATGTTGAAATGTAATGTTTTGACTACAGAGGGAATTTTATCCTTAGTATTTCAGGGTCAAAGATGAGAAGTTTTGAAACAAAAGATGTGACAATTTTATACCTTTTTCTTTTTGTGTGTGCAGCATGTTTTAGTTAACACAGAAGGAAGCAGAATTAAGAGGCACTGAGGTTGCAAACTTGAGATTCAGTCTAATTTCTACCATATGGTGTTTTTGTTTTTATCAACATCCTGGGAACAAAGGGTAGAACTTCCCAACTTGTTTGTTTTTATGCTAATTTCTGCTTTTTCAGAAGATATAAATGGTTGACTTAAATCCCATAAGTTTCATTACTTTTTCTTCTCTACTTTTTTCTAAGCAGCTTTCACATATTCAACATTGCATAAAATACCCAATTGTAATTATGTTTAACCTTTGTAAAGCCTCTGGGTAAAGTCTACTCATTAATCTTTAACCTGACAAGCCTTGGGGGTTGTGGAATTGGCACTGCCATGTATTAGAGGCACAGAGACCACAGACTAGAGGTACAAAAGGGGTAATTAAGAGGAGGGATGAAAGGAAATGGAACAAAACTAAAGGGATATGATTCTATTATGGTAGATGTCAGACAGTAGTAGGGACAATGGAATGCAAATTATTATAGACAGGGTTCAGGAAATAAACTAGACTATACAGTTTTTTTAGAACAAAACCAATTTAATCATCACCTGTCTTACCCAAGCATGAATAACTTGTACTGAATTAGATTTAAACTGTATTAATACACTGTGGTCACATATGCTGCTTGAAATACATATCATGATGCTGTTGAGCTTTTCAAATAAACATGCCACCCTTTTATAACTGTGGGAAGTTACTAATTAGGGCAACCTAAATGTACTCAAGGGGAAGGTGTTCCCAGGCAACCATGGCCAGATCCTACCACACCTGGATGTGGGTTGCTCAATAGGCCAAGGGGTTGCAGTGTAGTGGCTCCATGTCCTTGGTGAGATAGGTAGCTACTGAGGGCTCCACGTGCTACCTGCCGGATGGTGGGGTTTCGTGCCTCTTGACCCTGTCAATATCATGGGGCCACTACCAAAAAGCAGTGCAGGGCACCAATTTATTTTGGTTCTAATAGACTATGCGACAAGGTATCCAGAGGTGGTACCTATGCGGACGGTGTCCACCCCCAAGGTGGTAGAAGAATTATTAAAGATATTCTCCCGAGTGGGGCTCCCTAGGAATTATTAACTGACCAAGGGACTGACTTTACATCTCGTGTGTTTTGAGGGAGTGAGCAAAATACTGGGAATCAAACACCTAAGGACGGCAGTATACCATCCCCAAACTGATGAATTAGTGGAGCGATTCAACAGGACCTTGAAACAGATGCTAAAAAAATTTGTAGTAGAGCGTCCACAGAAGTGGGACCAGATGATACCACCTTTGTTGTTTTCAATAAGAGAGGCACCGCGGCCTCAACAGGTTTTTCCCCCTTTGAGCTGTTATATGATAACAACTAAGAGGAGTTCTGGATTTGGTTAAGGAAAGCTGGGAAGAGCAACAAAGTAAAGACCAGAACATAGTTCGTTATGTAATACAACTGAGGGAGCACCTAGAGTCAGTACGGAAGGAAGCTTTAGGAAATCTGAGGGAGGCCCAATAGCAGCAAGCAACTCATTACAATCGAGGGGCTTGAGAGAGGAAGTTTGAAGTAGGGGACCACATACTGGTGCTCTTACCAGATCAAGAGACTAAACTGCTAGTGCGATGGCAAGGCCCTTATGAAATAACACAACAAATAGGGCCTGTAGATTATGAAGTATACCAATCAGACAAGCAGAAGAAGAAACAGATATACTACATCAATATGCTGAAGCCATGGCAAGAACAGGAGTGCCTGTACTTGGCCCTCCAATCAGATGAACCTGAACTAGGACACTTCTTGAGGGAGAGAGAAGGGGGTAGTGAAGTGGAGGTGGCCCCCAACTCTCAGAAAAGCAGAGATGGCAGGCAAGGGAACTAGTGAGGGAATATGAAGACGTGTTCCGAGAGGTCCCCGGGGAGGCACGGGGTGTGGTGCATTGAATAAAGACCCATCTGGGGCAGGTAATACACGAGAACTGGAGGCAAATCCCACTACAACTTCAAGGCCCAATAAAAGAAGAACTGGCGATGATGTTAGAAAAAGGGATAATACAAGAGTGCCGAAGCAAGTGGCACAGTCCCATTGTGGCTGTCCTGAAACCTGATGGAAAAATTAGGCTCTGTATTGATTTCCAGAAAGTGAATGTGGTGGCCAAGTTTGATGCTTATCCCATGGCGAGGGTGGATGAAATGGTGGAGAATGTAGGACAAGCTAGCTATATGGATCTGATGAAACGCTGCTGGTGGGTCCCATTAGCACCTGAAGACCAAGAAAAAACAGCCTTTGCTACACCCTGGGGCCTATTTCAATTCCGACATGTGCCTTTTGGATTGCACAGAGCGGCGGCAATGTTCCAATGGCTGATGGACAGAGTCCTGGTGCTGTATGGGGGTTACGCTGCAGCATATATAAACAATATTATTGTGTATATGACAGATTGACCAGGACACTTAACAACACTATGAACAGTATTGCAGGACCTAAGGAAGGCGGGATTAACCGCTAACCCAAGGAAGTGTACGATCGGTAAAGAAGAAACCTGGTACCTTGGGTTCCAGGTAGGAAGTGGGAAGGTATGACCACTGCTGGACAAGGTAGAGGCCATAAAGAAATATCAAACTCCATGGACAAAGAGACAAGTGAGGGCCTTTTTGGGAATGGCAAATTATTACAGGAAGTTCATCCCCCACTTTGCAGACTTAGTGGTGCCTTTAACTGAGATGATAAAGGCAGCAGCCCCAACCAAAGTAGGATGGACACCAGAAGCAGAAACAGCATTTTCAAAGATGAGGGAAGCACTGTGTATGCAACCATTACTGTATACACCAGACATCAACAATGCATTTATGGTATTAACAGATGCCTCCAACTGTGCTACTGGGGCTGTGTTGGTCCCAACTGAGAAAGGAGAGGAACATCCAATAGCATATATTAGCAGAAAATTTCATCCCCCAGAGAAGAATTATGAAACAACAGAAAAAGAATGTTTAGCAATCAAATGGGCTATAGAAACACTGCAATACTACCTGTTAGGGTGGAAGTTTACACTGATTACAGATCATGCCCTGCTGCGATAACTTCAGAGTATGAAGACTGATAACGCGAGGCTTATGAGATGGTCCTTCAGTCTCCAACTATATTGCTTTGAAGTGGAACATCGTCCAGGGATTAAAAATGTAAGCGTAGATTTTTTATCTAGACAATATGAAGAGGAAAGGGGTTTGGGGGGAAAAGGTAGACCCCGGGCAGGAAAAAAGAGAGCGGAATGTGTGACAGGGAACCCTAACCCTGTCACGAGGAAGAAGGTGTGCCCCTATAAGGCCAGAACCTTCTGGGCACATAGGGCTGGTGAGGAAGGGGTTAATTGCTGAACTGGGACGGCTAGTCAGCTGACTGGAAGAGGCAGGACTGTAAAAACCCTGGATGGAATGGCAGTAGGAAGGTCAGCTGCTGAAGGGGAAGCAGTCTCCCTGAAAGCTCCAGGAAGAAGCTTGGGCAGCAGTCCACGGCAGGAAGGGGGAAACTACGGAAGCCCTTGCGAGATGACGACTGCATCCACAACCAGCACTGTAGCCTCTTCCTTCCCCATAGCTCCTGCCCATATACCTCCACTGTTGTTGCGAGCTGCAGCTCCAGCTGGTTGGTGTTCTTTTCATGGCTGCAGCTGTCAAACTGGTGGCCTGAGGGCCTGAGTTAAAACTGAGGCTACTCAGCCCCCTCCTTGAATCACATGGCTTGCCTCTGATCATGTGACTGCCTCATCAGGGCTGGCCCATACCCGCTGGCTATCCTGCGGCCTGCTCTAAGCGCTTAAAATGGCAAGCAGCAAGGGTGCTCTGCCATAGTTATACATATTATAAATCTCTTAGTATTTCTGTTGCTACTCATTTGGGAGTTAGGGGGTAAAAGAAAGGAAATACATTTATGGTGGAAACAACGCATCTTAATTTATTCTTTTCAAAGGCAGGCACCGTATTTGCAAAATACACTAGAAACATTAACAGGCTGACAAAAGGAGACTTTGCCAATTTACAGCTTTGGAAAGGGTGACATGACACACATTGTGGAAGTGGTAAAAATTGCACATATATGCTTGGAAAATCTAACAGCTCTAATCTGAAAATGGTAATAGAAAATGAACTATAAAGGTTAAATGTTTTTAGCTTGTTCCTTTTTGCCTTCTTCATCCAAATAAGCAATTTAACTATTGAAATCTAGACCAAGCAAGTTCTGTCTTTCTTATTAACAGGGGAAGTTGCAATGCTGTTGTTAAGATTGATTTATAGGCAAGAAGGCACAATTATGATCATCTTGGGCATGTCTACATGTGCAGTTAATGCTACGGAATATACTCCAGCTCAGTTCGGGCTAGTCCAGACATTACTGTCAGTAAACTAGTCCTGACGTTACTGTCTACATGTGCATTTAAGTGCAGTAATTTCCTGTGCTGTTGAATACCACTTGTATCTGATGGGACTATCCAGCAGCACAATAAATTAGTCTACTGAGCCTTAATGTCCATGCATGTGTAGAAGGTGACACTTTACTGTGCAGCAGCTTAGTCTGCTGTATGGTAAAGTGTCTCATGTAGACGTGTCTCTTGATGTCAGATTTGTATGAGTAAGGTGAGCTATACATGGCCCCTAAGCTGAAAATGTTATTAAAAATTGAAACAGAAAAAATAAGGGGACTCTGTCTTGGTTGTTATTTCAAGCATCGTTGAGGGCTCAGATCTCACCTACTGTGTAAGCCTGATTCTCCCCTTTCTTACCCTAGTTTCCATGCCAGTGTAACTGTGGTGAGTTACAGATTTAACCAATTTAGAAGAGTGGAGAATTAGGTCCTGTCCTTGGAATGATCAATGCAAATAAGAATAACCCTGTCGTGTTCTTTCTTTGTCCTTTAAACTAGGAACTTTCATTCCTTAATGAGATACAGAATATGTGTATGTCCTACAGTGCACATGTTGGCTTTGCTTATTTTACTCAGCCCTTCAGGGCATCTGCTTTCCCAAGAGGAAGTAAATCAAGTCTAATAAAACAACATCTTACTAAATTTAACAAATAGCCAGGAAATACTGAAGTCAAAATAATGGATGCAACCAACACATAAATCCTGGATATAAATGGATGACAATTAGGGGAAAGAAAAATGGGTCAGAAAAAAGGAGGGAATACTATGGTTTTTTATGCTGGATTTATTAGCTGTCTGGGTCATCTACTTTATATCTTTCTAATCATCTGTGTAAATAAGACTAGCAATGTCATATTGTTTCATTCCTGTGCTACATTGACAATTTTCATTGTTTAATGAGATCGAATATTTCTAGGTTCTACATATGTATGCTTATTCTGTTCGGTCCTTCAGGGCATTTCCCTTCCCATGATGAAAAAATGTCCTCAAAGAATAATAAACATTTTGTAGTGAATTCAACAAGTAAGTGAGATAGGCATTCAGTGCTTTAAATTTTCAGTTATAATAAAATAATAAATTCTGTTTGCATAAAATCAGCTTTATTTGATAGTCTTGCCTGGGGTGCATTATGGCAAAAACAGGTTCACTTATAGAGGTTTGATATCTTCCTCTAAAGTCTCTGACCTTGACTAGGAAGTAGAATGCTGCATACTTCCATAGACAATTTGTCCTACCATTTTTACAGGCTGCACATTTTTTCCTCAGAATTAATCTGAATTGTCTAGGCTGTGATTTAAACTCAATGCTTTATGTGTGCCCTATGAGGCAAGAGAGAACTGTTCTTCCTCTTATTTGTGGTAGCCTTTCAAAAATTTGAAAATTGATAATGTATCTCTTCTTAATCTCCTTTTGTACAGAATAAACAGGCCTAGGTTTCTCAGCTTATCCTCATACAGCTTCTTTCCAACACTTTTATCACCTTTGTCACTTACCCCTGGATAGTCTCCAGTTTCCCTATATACATCTTAAATGTGGTCCCTAGAACTGGTCATAATACTCCAGGTAAGACCTAACCAGTGCCAAGTAGGGGCATAAAATCATAGACAAATTGGCTGTAATGGACTTCCAAGAAGTTATCTTTTCAAGCTCTTTTATCAAAGCAGGATCATCCCTGTCTAAACTATCGAAGCCAAGTGTTTTCTCTAACCTTTACTTAAACACTGATGATGATAGATATTCTGCATCATCTGTTCAAGAAATCTGCTCTAGTATTTAACAACCTTGCAGTTAGAAGGAACTTCCAAATAGCCAACCTAAATTGCCCTTGTTGCAATTTAAGCCCATTACTTCTTGTCCTATTTGCTGTGGATGCAGACCGTAGTCAATCCTCATCCTCTTTATAATAACACTATTTGTATTTGAAGATTATTGTTAAATCCTCCTTCAGTCTTTTCTTTTCCACACTAAGTAATCCCACTTCTTCTTTTCATATATATCATGTTTCGTAGACTTCAAATATTTTTTCTTGCTCTCCTCTTGATTCTTTCTAATTCATCCATGCCTTTCTTGAAATGCAGTGACCAAAATTGGACACACTGATAAAGCTGTGTATGGAGGACTGTGTAACAGAGTGATCAGGAACACAGGTTGTATCCATGTTGGTCTGCAGGCGAAAGTAATCAGAACTGTTGAGGGTGTGGTATCTTTTATTAGACAAACTAGGTAGTTGCAAATATATATATATTTGCAAGCTTTTGGGAAGATGGTAACTTGCAGTATTCTATAGCTTTTTAGAAACAATATTACACTATTGATTCATATTTAACTTGAGGTCCTGTATAACCTTCCAGGCCCTTTTCTGTCATACTGCAATCTAGCCACTCAATCACACTTTTGTGTTTGTGCATTTCATTGTTCATTCTTAAAAAGTAGAGGCTGGCTCTGGCAGACATGGGGCTTAAGATGGTTGCAGCAGAACAGTGTCCTAATCAGGGATCACTTGTGTCCCCAGAGGGTTAACACTGTCACCACTTGCACCCCACTACTGGAAGTGGGTCAACTAGCCCTTGACAAGCCCTGTCAGCTGGCTGTAGCTTGTGAGGGGAAATGAATTTAACAACCCTGATGTTGTAGCCCATACTCCCTTAGTTTACTTATAAGAATATCATGGGAGACTCACAAGCATTGCTAAAGCTGAGGTATATTACATTCACAAAGCCCACCACTTGTCCTAGAAAGAAATCCAGATGGTGATGCAACTATATCATAGTTATAGCTAGAAAGAATTATAACTTTTCTCCTGAAAAACCTGGGGGCAGAAACAAGGACCAGAAGCTACTTTCTCCCTAAGTCATGCTCCTTGTTTCCTCTCTTTCTGACCTCTCATATTTTCCCCTTTTGGCTGCCCTGTGAGGCAGCTTCAACAGAAGGGGTGGAATTGCCCTCCTGGCAATGTTTAGCTCATGATCTGCCAGTTAGGGCACTTGCTAAAAAGTGAGATTTATATGTGTATTGTACAGAAGCTGGTTTTCAGATGTGTAACTAATGAGGTTTATACCTTAGGAAAATTCCCTTGTGGTGCTAAGAGAGCTTAGGGTGTCCTCATGTGGCCAGTTTAGGGCTATGATGGCAAAGACTGGCAGGGGCGGGTAGCATCTTTCTGACGCCCCCTCTAAATGGATGTCCGAGTCTGGTGCTCTGTTCTACCCCTCTGGTTATGCTACTGCTGGGGTTCCTTTACTTTGACTGATTCATTTAAGAACAGCTAACTATATTTAATCCACTCCTCGGTATTTTGGGAGCCTATGAGAAGTTGCTCCCAGGGGTAGTAACTAAGACAAATAGCTGTAAAAAGAAAACAAACAAAATGCTTGTCTAGGAGAACTGATCGATGAGCCTTTTGAAGAGGCTTCAAGAAGGAGAAGGCCTCCAGGACTCCAAAAGCATGACTAACTTGAGCTCCTGAGATTCCAGCAACCTGAGGGAATGATGCCACAGAAGAAGAAGAGGAGTTACTAACCAAAGGCTTGATACGCAAGGCTTGACTGACATACCACACCTCTAGGCTATAAACCTAGGCATATATTTGAGACTGCCTAGACCTGGGCACTTGTTCTGGACAGGAATAGTGCTAGGGAGAAGAGGAATAGGTACAGGGAATTGCTTTACAATATCAGGAGGAAATGTAGACTTCAATTTCCCTGCTACTTTTAGATGGAAAGACAGTAGATGCACAAATGACCAGGGTCCTTTGATCTTGAGGCACAGAGAGGCACTGGATGAAGTCGGGGGAAGGAAGGTAAGAAGTGGATGCTATCAGTTTTGGGTTGCTTCAGGAGGGGAGAATACACTGAATTAATTTGTAGTCACCTACAAAAGAGGCAAAACTTTCATAACAAATACATCTCCATTGTTTAAAACATTTGGAACATCTAAGAATTACATTTTTTCTATTCTTTTTATCTCTATCCCCTATCTCTAACTTTGTTTCATTGAGCCTCCACACTGTTACATTTTCAGATTTCTGAACTTACTATTATTACAGGTTGACTTGGTAAATTGAAATCCATTTAGAACACACTGAATTTTTTCCTGTCCTTAATCTACCTTTCTAATTTTTCTTTTAATAATTTCTTATTCACAGAGATCACTTAAATACCTGCAAAGAGAATGATTTGTCTCTGAAATGTCTGAAAAAGATCATACATATTTGATTAGCCCACTCAATATGTACCTTTTAAAGTTACCCTCTTGATGGTTTTACCCCCTCATGTGGCTTAATTCTTATGACTCTAAGTCTAAATCCTTACTCTTGACCTGTCTCCCTCTGGCCTAGTCTGTATCTTTTGTCTGGGTCTCTGACACCTCCTTGTTAGGTTGCTGTTAATTTAAATTTAACATGGCCATGATTGATCTATGATATTCTCTACCAGACCTTTCCCCATCTCTTCTTTTTCTCTCACTATCTTCTCCATCACCATCTTCCACCAGTTACCCAACTCTAAAACCCAAGTGCTATCTTTAACAGGATACTTCCTGTAGGCTACAGGCATCTCAGCCCTTTCTTCAGTTGTGCTACTGTGCAAGAAAGGTCCTTTCTGGACTAATACATAAAACAATTACCCTGGAGTCTTTCAAATCTGTCGGGAAGACTCAACTTTAAGCTTGAAGCCTATAGTTAGCTGTAGCCAATAACGACAGCTGGTTTTATTATTTCTGCTTATATACAATGATACTATGAAGTCTGAGAAGTGTATACTAGGCCTGTGCGGAATGGCTAGTATTCGCTTTGATTCAGATTCGGCTGATTCAGGGGAACAGTGATTCAATTCGGTGATTTATATCACTATCTGAAATTGATTCGGCCAAATCTGACTTGGAGGTTTGGCTGCTGCTGAATCTCTGAATTACCCCAGCCCATCCTCCACTGTTTCCCCAGTCTTGCAATGGCTGCCCTGCCTGCTCCAGCTCCCAGCACTTTGAAAAAAAACCCCAGACTCACCGGGTGCTGCCGGGTGCAGGGGTGATCCCCGCTGCCCCCCACTGCCCCACTCTGCACGGGGGACTCTGCCACGAGCCCCCCTCACCCCTCCCCCATGGCTGCCCTGTCCACCCCAGGTCCAGCCCTTTAAGGAAAAAAAATGAGAAAACCCCCAGATTAATCAGTTCCTGCTGGTGGGGGGCAATCCTCACTGACCCCCCACTGCCCCATGTGACATGGGGGCTCTTCCACAAGCCTCCTGAAGCCCCAGGGCTGCTGCAGGAGCTGGTAAGTCCCAGGTTGTTTCTTGGTTTTTTTTTTTTTTTCTTAAAGGGCTAGAGCTGGGGTGAGCAGGGCAGCCATGGGCAGGGGGCTCGGACAGTAGGGAGGGGTCAGGGGGCTCATGACAGTGCCCCCCATGCAGCAGGGGGCAGTGGGGATCGCCCCCCTGCCTGGCAGCACCTGGTGACTAGGTGCTATTTTTTAAAGCACTGCGGTGGGGGGGCAGCCATGGGGGGTCTAGGGGAGCAGGCAGGGGCTGGGGGCTAGCAGGGGTCTGCCATGGTCCCCTCCCCCCTTCTCCAGCTCCCTCTCCTCCACCCCCTACTTACCGGCATGGAGTCTGGCTCCAGCTCCCTGCTGCAATGGGCAGGGATTGCAGGAATCATTGAAGATTCCATGGACGAGTCCCATGGACTGCCATGGGACACTTCAGCTTGGAAAAGCACAGGCTCAGGGGTGATCTGGTGGCCACCTATAAGTTTATTAGGGGTGTTCACCAGGATCTGGGGGAATGTCTATTCACCAGAGTGCCCCAAGGAATGATAAGATCGAACGGTCACAAACTCGGCTGCAACCGATTCAGGCTGGACGTAAGGAAGAACTTCTTTACTGTCCGAGCCCCCAAGATTTGGAATAGACTGCTGCTGGAGGTGGTTCAGACACCCGCTTTGAATGCCTTCGAGACGTATCTGGATGTTTACCTTGCTGGGATCCTATGATCTCTGTGGACTTCCTGCCCATGAGGGAGGTTGCTGGATGCAATGATCCTTCGGGGTCCCTTCTAGCCCAAATGTCTTTGAAATCTATGAAGCTCTCTGAATCTTTTCCGAAGATTTGGAGAACTTCAAATCAATTCAGACTTTTTTTATTGGTCCCCTGATTCGATTCAGATTTGGAGATTTGGCCACTGAATCAGGCCGAATCTCCTCCGAATTGAATCAGCACCTGAAGCTTCACACAGCCCTAGTGTATATGCATCTAATCAGTGTATTCCTGGTATTATTCTCTCCATCCTCTGCCTCCACATCCATCCCTTTCCTCTCCTATTTCTATCACTCTTCTAAGGGGGAAATCAAAGAAAACAGTTTGTTTTCTACTCTGTGTTTTTACAGTTTTACAGGGGCAATGTTACTGATTGATGCCACCATGGACCACTGTATTGCAAATGATTAGGAATTAGAGTAAGAATAGCCAAAGTAGGTAGCCTATGACACACAGTATATAGCTGAAGAACTCTGATTTCATTTGGTAGAGGGCATACAAAATAACAGTTTCATTATCCTATTCGGGTCTGGGCTGCAAATCTTTATTCATGTCTTCAGTGGGACTTCCTGTGTGAGTAAGGGGTTGCAGCACTAAGCCCATAAAGCTTATGAACCAAGTGATTTTAAGAGGATCTGTTGCTAATCAACAGTTTTATGCTATTTAAATGTGAAATGCAATTAAACTAAAAATGTACTTTTGAATCCTCAGTTCTCATTTTTTGCGATGGTGGGTGGTGAGGGCTAATAGGATTTCTCCTCTCATCCATCAAACTGACCTCTTTGCTAATTAATGGGAGAGTGTGAGAGTCTACAAGACTTATGGCTAATGAGGATGTTTCATTTATTGGTATATGTAAAAACATTCACAGTTTTGAAGCATCACCTCAGAAAAAACTGCTGAATGTTTGGCAGAAAATTCCTACAAAGAGAATAGGCTAGAATAGCATTGACTTGTATCTGCATTTCACCACTCCATGTGGCTCTCTTTCCTGTATTTGTTAACACATTTAAAACGTGGGAACTTGATACATAAGAATAAAGTGGGATGGGAAAGACATAAGGAACCTTCCTCTTATATTATCCACTGTGTAGAAGATCTTAGGTGCATCTTAGATTGCAGTCCTTTGCTCAGGGCATCTGCTGCTTAAAGAACATGCACCCTTTAAGGCAATAGGGAAGAGGCTCTTTTCCCCTTTTACATGTGCTGGGAAAATTGGCTGGGTATATAAGGGAGAGCATATGCCCCATACTAAAAGTGGTCTCTGTTCATGCTGTGGGCAGCTGTGCTCTCTGTTCATGAAAGAGAGCTCCACTAACTAAAAGGAATATGAGCTTCTAAAGCCCCCTCTATTGTGGTAGCTTATGCTATATTGGAACAATATAGAATTTTATATTTTTATAACAAGTGAAATAATATATGCCACACAAATTCACATTATTATAGCACTTTCTGGAAACCTTCTGGCCTTTTTATTTTTCAGACTTTTATTCTTTTAGCAGTCTCTTCCACCAAATATTTTCTGCACCTTTGCCAACATCCATCTTATATCAGCAAAATGTATTCAAAGAGTTCTTGCAAACTCAAGATTTTTTTTCAATTGGTAAATTATATCCATTGTTTTCTGTTCAAGAAGGGTTTAAAAAGCACTGACTACAATGTATTATTATAAATTATATTGGTCAAGAAAGATTTTCTTTCTGTTCTGAGAACAATCTGTACTCCAAAATGCAGGAGGTCATAGCAGGAACCCAGAAATGCCTGTGTCTCTCTTTTCAATTCATTCAATAAAAAAAAAATATAAGTGCAGAATTTGAGCTTCAACTTGTCAAACAAATCATTAGGGTGGGAGAAAATATTAGACCTCTGGTGGGTAAGGACACTCAGACTGATGCCATATGGTGGTAGTTTCAATGGAAGCAATTAGAAGTCAACCTTTATTATACATATAAGAAAACTGGGGTCATTTAGACACCATTGAATGGTAGCTGTGGCCAAATAGTTTCTTTTTGACACAAGTGCATGACAGACTTATGAAACACCTTACCACCTGCTATCATTGAGGCCAAGTGCTTCCTAGGATTGAAAAAGGATTGGATATTTATACCAATAATGAGAATACCCAGAATTACAATAGCAAAGGTTTTTTAAAAAGAGTGCTTTGAAGATGACAGAAATTCATGTAACTGAAGTCGGAACTGAACCCGAACATACTAGGATTTGGAAAAAAATCTCCTGGCAGAATATCCCATAACTCACCTGCAGTCTTTGGCACCTGCCTCTGAAGCAGTTAGTACTGGTTGATCACTGGAGGCAGTATACTGGTGGAGGTGAACTCTTATGCTGATCTAGTGTGGTAGTGCCTACGTTTTAATATTATATGCTGGGTTTAGTTTTAATCTATTCTGAACAAGAAGAAAAACAAAGAAGTTTTGGAATTTATAACAAACCTCGTATGTTGTCAGCTTTTTCCCCCTACAATCAAGACTGACTGAAAAACTAGAAAGTAGCAGGTGCTCACAGATGGGTGTGGGTGCACAAAGCAGTGCATGTTGCTTATGCTGCTTTCAACTAATTTGAGGAAACAGTGATTGTTGACGTTTAATAACAAGCCACATTGCTTTGGCATTTCCCTCCTCTCTCTTCAATCATGTCTTACTGAGAAAAAAAAAGACATGCTAAGTGATGAGATTTACTAAGATGGGGCTCACAGCTGTTTATGAAGCTGCTGCCACATAATTTCCAAACACTGTACAGCATAAATAAAAAATGTACTGGTGTTAGACACAAATCATCTATTTTGTGTGCACGCGTAAGTAGCAGTTAGCGTTTTAATTTTGCTATGTGCAATTGTGAGTGGGTCCAGCATCTTTAGTAGCGAAAATGTTCACGCAGCATTTTCCCTTAATTGTGGGAAGTAGTAACTTCCTTTCAAGGAAAAGAACAAACTTCTGAAAAGGAGACAAAAAACTGGCTTAAGATAATAGCTAAAGGGAAGGAAGAAATAGTTCCACGAGAAAATGCAAAATGTTGGGACCTGCAGATAACAGGTGGGTTTGGCAGTGTTTTGTTCTGTGCTTCATGATATAAGGAGAAGGCATTGAATCCCAATCTGCAATTTATATGAATCTTGTACTTTATAAATGAGTAAAAGAAGCACATGTTGACATGTGAGTTATAGTAACCTGGAGCTGTCCCAAAGATTCTTGGAAATAATTATTAGACTACAAGTAATGACAATAGGCTTTGGGTCAGGACACTGCCATCTTATTTTGTTGCATACTGTTTCAACTAAGGTGCCAGTCCCTGGCTGAAAGTCCATACTGGTGTTTGATTCTAAAACTATCAATGGGGCTGATTTAAAAACTGGAAAAATGTCATCACAATTACATTTTTTGTGGAAAAGACTTTCATGAAAATTTGAGAATCAGTGAAAGTGGGTATGGCTCAGGAGAGAACCCTAGTGGCAGGAAGGGGGAGGCTCAGCTGCCAGTCACTAGGGCTGCACAGGTGCTGGTTGCTGAGACAGCCAGTAAAACCAGCTGACAGGAGGGGGCAGGGCTTAGCCCTTCTTAAGTCCAGGTAGGAGGCCAGGAGAGCAGTTCTTCTCCTGCAGCCGTGGGAGTAGGAACTCAGCTAGGACAGGCAGAGGGGAGAACTCTGGCGGTATGAACATCCCCTGGTTGCTGCTGGGGTTGGGGAGCCCTCCCTCCCTCTCTCCCTCACTCTCTAGTAGGGAGTGAATCTGGTTTGGCTGGCTGGTCTAGTTTTATGTTGTAGCCCACGGGCTTTGTGTTTTTATATTCATTTTTGTTAACTGGAGGACCGGGTGAGGCTATAAGGGGTTGGAGGAGGCCTCATAGGGACTCCCCAGTAGCATGGGTGTTCCTGGCCCTGGAGAGGGCGCAGCATTTGCGTGGTGCATTGGCTCCAGCCCCAGAGCGAGGGGGGGGCAGTGAGGAGCCCCAGAGTGAGGGGGGGCAGCAAGGAACCCTGGAGCGAGAAGGGGCAGCGAGGAGCCCCAGGAGTAAAGAGGAGGGCCAAGAGATAACAGGGCCCAGGTCAAAACACGTCAACACCATCTGCGAGGCTTGGGCTGTGGTGTAGGGGAGGAAAAGGACCCACAGGTAGCACCCCCTGTCACCGGGGTGTGAAAAATGGGCAGCCTCCCGCTGATTACAACAATCTACTAATCAAGTAAGATCAAGGCGTGGCAGATGAGTAAGCAGGCGGTTGGCCCATTACAGGAGGGTGGAGCCACTCCCGGAAAGGCTCCGATATTGATACTTCTGTCACAATGGTGCATTGGCCAGGAAGTTTTTACATGGCAGTATGCATCATAAGATGTTGGTTTACCCGAGTAAAGAAGAGAGCCCTTGGGCCCATGCAGAAAAAGGAACAACCTGTGGGCCAGTTATGTCAAAAGATGCAAGGGCTGCTGGACCAAGCCATGTGACAACAGACCCAGTTGGCTGCTGTGATTGAGAACACCCAGCTCCGACTGACGATGCAGGTAGGACTGTGCAGCTACGGAGCCTGAATTGACCCCAGGGTGGGAAAGGTGCCACCCCCATTGCTGACAGAAGTAATAATAGAGGGAAAAAGCGTAGTGGCGATGCTGGACTCAGGCTCAGTGCAGACCATGGTGCGGAGTGACATGCTACCACCATGGGAGAAGGGGAGAGCGGATCGTACGAGGGTGCAGTGTTGGTGCGGGGACCCCCTCGACTTTGACAGAGTGAGGGTCGACCTATGGGTATGCAACAAGACCCGCTGGATGTTGGTGGGAGTCGCAGAACACCTACCCTACCCAGTAGTATTGGGCTGCAACTGGCCTGAGTTGCTGGAAGAGATAGTTGGTGTGAGGGGTGCAGAGACCGCGGAGGGTTTTGTGGGGGAAACCAAATAGCCCCCGTCTGAAGAGGAAGCAGGACAAAGGATCGATGTCGCCTGTTTGGGGGAAGATGAACACTTTCAGCTTGAGCAAAGCCGAGAGACCGACTTTTGGGGGGCGCTGCAGGAACACCTAGCCTGAAGAGACAACGAGGTGCTGAGGCCGGAACTGATGAGGACTACTCTGAGGTTTGAAGTAAGAAACAGCCTCCTCTACTGGATTGAGCAAAGGAAGTCAGAAGGAGGGGAGGTCGCGCAGCTGCTGGTTCCGTGGCAGTATCGATGGGCCTTATTGAAGGTGGCTCATGAGCTCCCCATGGGCAGGCACCTGGGCCGGGACAAAACAGAAGCACGCATTCGGGCAAGGTTCTATTGGCCAGGTCTAGTGCGGGAACTCGCAAGTTTCTGCGCTTCGTGTCCCACCTGCCAAAAGGTAAACCCAAGACAGCCCCCAAAGGCCCCTTTAATCCCAATGCCACTGGTAGAGGTTCCTTTTGAGAGGGTGGTGGTGGACATTGTCGGGCTGCTGCCCTGGAGCAGTACTGGAAATCAGTACATCTTAGTTCTGCTGGATTATGCGACACGGTACCCAGAAGCTGTGCCAATGTGGACAGTATCTGCCCCAAAGGTGGCGAATGAACTGAAGATATTTTCCCGAGTAGGACTCCCTAGAGAATTACTGACCGACCAGGGAACAAACTTTACATTGCGCATATTCGAAGAAGTGAGTAAAGCACTGGGGATTAAACACCTGAAGACAGCAGTGTATCATCCCCAAACAGACGGGCTTGTGGAACGTTTTAATCAGACATTGAAGCAGATGCTAAAAAAGTTTGTGGTGGAGAGCCCTCAAAATTGGGACAAAATGATACCCCTGTTGTTGTTCGCAGTAAGAGAGGCACCCCAGGCATCCACCAGGTTTTCACCCTTTGAATTATTGTACGGTCGGCAACCCAGGGGGATCCTGGATCTGATTAAAGAAAATTGGGAGGAACAGCAAAATAAAGACCAGAACATCATCCGATACGTAATCCAACTGCGAGAACGCCTCAAAATAGCTCAGAGCGTGGTCTTAGGAAATCTCAGCGAAGCCCAGCGATGGCAAATAAGACACTACAACCAAGGCACCCAGGAAAGGAAGTTTTATGTGGGAGACCGGGTGTTGGTCTTATTGCCAGACAGCAAAAGCAAGTTATTTGCCCGGTGGCAGGGACCCTACGAAATCACACGCCAAGTGGGACCGGTAGACTAAGAGGTATACCAGCTAGATAAGAAAAAAAAGAAGCAGGTATACCACGTCAATATGTTAAAAAAAATGGGAAGACCAGGACTGTATGTACTTAGCCCTTCACCCTGAGGAATTAGAGTTGGGACCCACGTTGACTGAGGAAAGCGGACCGGGTGACGTAGAACTGGCCCTGCGGCTGTAGGGAGAACAGAGGAGACAGGCAGCCGAGCTAGTCAAAGACTTTGGAGAAGTGTTCTGGGGAACCCCTGGGGAAGCCTGGGGTGTGGTGCACCGGATAAAAACTCCTCTGGACCAGGTGATACAGGAAAATTGGAGGCGGATCCCCCAGCGGCTGCAAGGCCAGATAAAAGCACAGATTGCAATGATGTTAGAGA
>NW_017729032.1:73260580-73261260 GCF_001723915.1 Gavialis gangeticus
ACTAAAAGGCAAGTAAGGGCTTTCCTGGGGTTAGCCGGTTACTATAGGACGTTTGTGCCTCACTTCCCAGATCTGGTTGTACCGTTGATGGAGATGATAAAAACAGGGGCTCCAACCAAAGTAAGATGGACACCAGAAGCAGAAAAGGCGTTTCAAGCAGTAAAAGATGTGCTGTGCTTACAACCACTCTTATACACACCGGACTTTGAGAAGCCTTTCCTGGTGCAGACTGATGTGTCAAACGTGGCCATCGGTGCAGTGTTGGTTCAGAGAGAAGGAGAAGACGAGCACCCCATAGCTTATATAAGCAGGAAGTTACACCCGCTGGAACGGCGTTATGCCACGGTGGAGAAAGAGTGCTTGGCAATCAAATGGGCTATTGAAACACTTTGGTATTATTTGTTAGGACGGAGATTCATGTTGATAACCGATCACATGCCCCTGCGCTGGTTGCAGAGCATGAAGACAGACAACACAAGACTCATGAGATGGGCCCTTAGTTTTCAACCATATTGTTTAAAGGTGGAACACCACCCTGGAACCCAGAATGTAAATTCTGACTTTCTATCAAGACAGTATGAAGAAGGAGAGGGGCCAGGAGGAACGGGAGGATCCCCAACCAGAGAGAGAAGAAGGCGTATAGTTGGGGGCCCTAACCACCCTGCTAGGAGGCAGGGTGA
>NW_017729032.1:73261324-73262515 GCF_001723915.1 Gavialis gangeticus
AGACCAGAACATCATCCGATACGTAATCCAACTGCGAGAACGCCTCAAAATAGCTCAGAGCGTGGTCTTAGGAAATCTCAGCGAAGCCCAGCGATGGCAAATAAGACACTACAACCAAGGCACCCAGGAAAGGAAGTTTTATGTGGGAGACCGGGTGTTGGTCTTATTGCCAGACAGCAAAAGCAAGTTATTTGCCCGGTGGCAGGGACCCTACGAAATCACACGCCAAGTGGGACCGGTAGACTAAGAGGTATACCAGCTAGATAAGAAAAAAAAGAAGCAGGTATACCACGTCAATATGTTAAAAAAAATGGGAAGACCAGGACTGTATGTACTTAGCCCTTCACCCTGAGGAATTAGAGTTGGGACCCACGTTGACTGAGGAAAGCGGACCGGGTGACGTAGAACTGGCCCTGCGGCTGTAGGGAGAACAGAGGAGACAGGCAGCCGAGCTAGTCAAAGACTTTGGAGAAGTGTTCTGGGGAACCCCTGGGGAAGCCTGGGGTGTGGTGCACCGGATAAAAACTCCTCTGGACCAGGTGATACAGGAAAATTGGAGGCGGATCCCCCAGCGGCTGCAAGGCCAGATAAAAGCACAGATTGCAATGATGTTAGAGAACGGCATCATATGCAAATCCCACAGCGACTGGCGGAGCCCCATCATGGCAGTACCGAAACCTGATGGGAAAATCTGCCTCTGCATTGATTATCGAAAGGTAAATGCCATGGCCAAGTTCGATGCCTATTCAATGCCCAGAGTGGATGAATTGGTAGAAAACATCAGGCAAGCTCACTACGTTTCCACTTTAGACCTGACAAAGCATTACTGGGAGGTCCCAGTGGCACCTGAAGACCAGGAAAAGACAGCTTTCACCACCCTGTGGGGGCTCTTCCACTTCCAACGCATGCCATTTTGGTTGCATGGAGCTGCAGCTACGTTTCAGCAGTTAATGGATAAGGTATTAGCTCCCCATGGGGGTTATGCTGCAGTATACATTGATAGTTTCATAGTTTCATAGATTTAGGGTCGGAAGGGACCTAGTAGATCTTCTAGCCCGACCCCCCGCCAGGGCGGGAGAACAACAAAACCCCGAAACAAAAACGGGACTCAAATGAGTCCAGCCAGGTAGGCATCCAGCCTCTTCTTAAAGACCCCCAGGGTAGGGGCCAGCACCACTTCCCTTAGAAGTT
>NW_017729032.1:73263037-73267427 GCF_001723915.1 Gavialis gangeticus
ATCTTGGAGTCAATAATGACTCCAAGATCTCTTTCTGCCTCCATGCTCTCAAGTAGGGAGTTCCCCATTGTGTAAGTGTGCTGCTGGTTCCTACTGCCCAAGTGCAGCACCCTGCACTTGTCCATCTGATGATGATATTATTATATACACTGAGAGCTGGGATGAACACCTCACTGCATTGAGAGCAGTGGTGCAAGATCTGAGGAGGGCTGGGCTGACAGCAAACCCAAGGAAATGTACAATAGGAAAAGAGGAAACACAATACCTGGGGTTCCTAGTAGGAAGTGGGAAGGTGAAACCACTGTTGAGCAAAGTGGAGGCATGGCTGAGGTATCAGGCGCCCCGTACTAAAAGGCAAGTAAGGGCTTTCCTGGGGTTAGCCGGTTACTATAGGACGTTTGTGCCTCACTTCCCAGATCTGGTTGTACCGTTGATGGAGATGATAAAAACAGGGGCTCCAACCAAAGTAAGATGGACACCAGAAGCAGAAAAGGCGTTTCAAGCAGTAAAAGATGTGCTGTGCTTACAACCACTCTTATACACACCGGACTTTGAGAAGCCTTTCCTGGTGCAGACTGATGTGTCAAACGTGGCCATCGGTGCAGTGTTGGTTCAGAGAGAAGGAGAAGACGAGCACCCCATAGCTTATATAAGCAGGAAGTTACACCCGCTGGAACGGCGTTATGCCACGGTGGAGAAAGAGTGCTTGGCAATCAAATGGGCTATTGAAACACTTTGGTATTATTTGTTAGGACGGAGATTCATGTTGATAACCGATCACATGCCCCTGCGCTGGTTGCAGAGCATGAAGACAGACAACACAAGACTCATGAGATGGGCCCTTAGTTTTCAACCATATTGTTTAAAGGTGGAACACCACCCTGGAACCCAGAATGTAAATTCTGACTTTCTATCAAGACAGTATGAAGAAGGAGAGGGGCCAGGAGGAACGGGAGGATCCCCAACCAGAGAGAGAAGAAGGCGTATAGTTGGGGGCCCTAACCACCCTGCTAGGAGGCAGGGTGACCCCCCCCCCTTTCTGAGATCTACCAGGTGGGGCCAGCCAATCGGGTGGCTAGCGAAGGATAGGGAGGTGGCAGGGAGATGAACCCCCAACAATGACAATAAGGTGCCTGCCATCTCCTCCAGAGGGACACGCCTTGCCCGGGACCATCCTACAACCCAAAAAGTCACCCTACCAAGGTTGGCTAGTGTGGGGGGACTACCTGTGGTGGGTAACTCCCAACAAATCCCACACGGTGTGCCTTGGGTAAAAGGCGAGTAGGAGGTGCCTAAAAACCTCCGCCCTCCTGTGCCTAAATGGCCGGGTGCCAGAAGGAATGGCTGAGGAGGGACACAGCGCCCACTGAAAGGGAAGACTCAGCTCGGTGAGTTAGGAGCAAAAAGGGGGGGAGGTGTGTCGCAGTGCACTCAGGTGCCCTGCGCCTGAAAGCGGGTATGGCTCAGGACAGACCCCTAGTGGCAGGAAGGGGGAGGCTCAGCTGCCAGTCACCAGGGTTGCACAGGTGCTGGTTGCCAAGGCAACCAGTAAAACCAGCTGACAGGAGGGGCAGGGCTTAGCTCTTCTTAAGTCCAGGTAGGAGGCCAGGAGAGCAGTTCTTCTCCTGCGGCCGTGGGAGTAGGAACTCAGCTAGGACAGGCAGAGGGGAGAACTCTGGCGGTATGAACATCCCCTGGTTGCTGCTGGGGTTGGGGAGCCCTCCCTCCCTCTCTCCCTCACTCTCTAGTAGGGAGTGAATCTGGTTTGACTGGACGGTCTAGTTTTATGTTGTAGCCCAGAGGCTTTGTGTTTTTATATTCATTTTTGTTAACCAGAGGACTGGGTGAGGCTATATTAGGGGTTGGAGGAGGCCTCATGGGGATTCCCCAGTAGCGTGGGGGTTCCTGGCCCTGGAGAGGGCACAGCATTTGCGTGGTGCATTGGCTCCAGTCCCAGAGCGAGAGGGGGGGCCAGTGAGGAGCCCCAGGGGTAAGGAGGAGGGCCAAGAGATAACAGGGCCCAGGTCAAACCATGTCAACACCATCTGCGAGGCTTGGGCTGCTGTGTAGGGGAGGAAAAGGAACCGCAGGTAGCGACATGACCTTCTAAAGCCTATCTTGAAGAAAAATGGAAGTAAAGCGTAACAGTTTTCCAATGTTGTTGTCACTTGAAGTACTCCCATAACTTATATTTTTGGAGCTCAGAAAGTTCTTCAGTCTAGCAGTAGAAAGGACTTGGAGCACCTCCTGGGGTATGTGTCAGAACACAGCTCTGATGCACTGTAATTACAGCACATTGTGGCAGACTCAATTAGTCAAGTCTCCTGGAGTGGGTTAATTAGTGCACTCCAACAGCCTCTGCATCTCATACTTCAAAATGGCGGCAGGGACACTTTAACTAAAGCTTGCTGAATGAGCTTTAGTTGAAGTGTCCCTGCTGCCATTTTGAAATGCTGGATGTTGAATACACAAGATGCCATAGGCGCTTTAATTGGAGAGACTCTAATTAAAGCACTTCCACCCACCCTTGGAGCATGTGTAAAAATGTCCATTAAGTCCAATCTCTCAGTGTCATATTATTTTACTCTGAAATGTATTGAGTTCCATCTAACAATAAGTTAGGTTGTTTGCCCTCATTCAGCACAACTGACTCAAAACCAGCAACACATGGCTGAGTAGTTTGTGGACAGATTTGTCAATACTGTCTGGGAAAATTAATGCTAGAAAATTAATGTTATGGGAGACTACCGAAAGTGTCTTATACATACTCCCAGCTGGGATGTCCTTTGTCTTCTACCATTTCTGTTAAGAAATCAAACTTGTTTCATTCTCAGTGCTCATTATTAAAGTGTCTTTGAAGAGAAGACATTTGGACTGAATAAGGGCTTGAAGTTAGGCTCTTCAGTCCACATTCAGGTGTTTAAATAAGTATCCTAATATTCAAAACCCTTGAGCAGCAAGCCATGCCCAATGATTCCCTTATACTGTCAAGGGGATCACCAGCCAAACTGATTAAGATGCTGCAAGGATTGGCGTATGAGAAACAGGCTAAAAAACTGAATATATACAGATTGGCTAGACAATGGCTAGTAGAGGATATGATATTTGTCTACAAGTATTTGAATTCTGTAAACACCTAGGAGGTATAGGATTTGTTTAGAGAGGTCCAAGGAAGCATAACTAGGAATAGTGGAATGAAAATGAACTAAGAAAAATGTAGGCTTTACATCAGAAAAACTTTCTGTGAGGTCTATTAGTCTGTAGTAATCTCCCTGAGGAAGTATTGGAAGCCCATCGCTTGAATAATTTAATAGTAGACTGGATAAAGCACTTGAGAATATACTGTAGGGAACAATCCTGCACTGAGTTATTATAGCTTATAGCTGGATAAGTTACATGCCTGTATTGCACTGAATTTCCACTGGATTTGGGGGTCAGGCTGTAAGGAGTTAGTGAGTACATTCCAGTACACTACACCAACTTTTCTCCCCGCAACAAAAACTTGCTGTGCTTTTGCATGCAGCCGTCTGCTGTTTTCTCCATCAGTGAGTCTCCAACAGCCTGTGCTTGGGGAGATGTTATCCCTACTGGAGCAATTTGCTTCTCCTTTTTTACTGTGTGCATTGTGAGATGGACAAAATTTCAGGGCAGTATAAAAGTCAGGTGAGCTGCCTATTATTTCTGTTACCACCACATATTAGCTATTTTGTGTCAGCCTTGAAATAATGTTCCAGGGTCTAATAAAGTCCATTAAAAATTGTTTTCAAAAGAATTTGGAATATTTTTATATAGTTCCAAGTTGTGTCCCAAACCTATTAGAGGAAAATTAGCCATGTTTTTAACATTACCAGCTGGAGAGAATAATTATGAAATCTTCCATTTCAGAGAAGGCTATTCGGATCATTTGGCACCTATTCTTACCTTAATTTCTTTTTTTTTTTAAATGGAGAGTTAGTGTAGCTGATATTAAAGTGGCACATATTTATAAATTGCTTTAACTTTCAAGGCCATTAACTATGAAGTCTTTGGCCTGTAATATCCTAATTTATGAGGGGAAAACATACACGGAGTCACAAAATTCTTAAGTCTCCAATAAACTTTCAGCAGTATAAAGGATGAAACAGATTAGACTTTGCATCATATATAATACTGATAGAACAAGAGGACAGCATTAAAGAAGAATGTTAAAAACCAGGGTCCAGATCCTGCACCACTGGCATAACTCCTTTGCCCCTGTTCAAATAGTAAGAAGGTGATCATGTTCAGTGTCTTCATAGATTTCATAGACATTAGGGCTGGAAGGGGCCTTGGAAGATCATCGAGTTCAGCTCCCCACCCAAAGGGCAGGAAGTCAGCTGGGGTCATAGGATCCCAGCAAGATAAGCATCCA